>NC_059105.1:96346208-96696208 GCF_020740685.1 Jaculus jaculus | reverse complement strand
TGTATTGCCTCTTTGTTAGATTTATAATTTGCTTAGAGGTAGCAAACATGGGAATTGAAAAGTACCTCCCTCCCTCCCTCTCTCTCTCTCTCCCTCTCTCTCTCTCTGTCACACACACACACACACACACACACACACACATACACACACACACACACTCCCTGTACAGTAGTGCTTACCACATCATCAGAAAGCAGTGATAAGTTTAATGTTACCAAAGTCTAGAAAGCTATTCAGTACTTAAAGGATATTTCAAGGTATCTTATTATTCACCACCAAGAAGTTACTGCTTTAGGTCCCAATTGTAAGATCTTAAAAAGAAACCAAACCAAACCAAACCAAAAGCAAAAACAAAACCAGGATGATATATTTTGGAAGTAATATTCAATAAACTACTTTTTAAAAGTCTATGACCAGATTTATCTGAACATATAACTCTTTATACATAAAGTTGGAGACTCTAGTCAGCATTGAAAGGGCCTTCCTCAAATGTTGAATCTACCCCATGTTTGTTCTATTTTTTTTAAAGAATTTTATTTTCCATAGTTGGAATCAGCTGAGGAAAGAGTATGAGAGTGACTCTGAATTTCCTTTGCTTTTGTCAAACTGTGTCACACCGTGAAGTTTCTTTTTTTCTTTCTTTCTTTCTTTTTTTTTTAAACAGAGTTTATTTGCCTAGGCATTTCCTTTCTCTTGTAGCAGTGTAAGAGAAAGGAAACAGCAATTCAAAATGTAAGTAAAGTGGAGTGGAAGCGAGGGACTTCTTAGCTCCAATCAGAAGCAGACAATTCAATGATCAGTATGTAAGATTTTTAAGCTTTAAAGAAATATTCATAAATCCCTCCTTGGCTTCTTTCATTTTAATTTTCCTTAAGCAACTGCAGTGGGAATTAGACAAGTTTGAAAGATCTAATTTTTGTCTTTCTAGGACCAGGCCTGATTGCTTCTATCATGATTAACACTGACTCAACTGGGGAACTCTTAGAATTTCTTTAATATATGGCATATTTTGTATTGGAAAAAAAAAAACATGACATACATCTCATTCCATAATGGATTCAATTAGTATGTTGGTTGGATTATTCAACAGTTATCTTTGAAGTAATGAATAAATCTTTCTTCTTTGATCCAAAACTATCCTTTTGGTGTTAGATCCAGGTCTTACATGGTCATCCACACAGTGTCTAGGACTTCAGTTCCAGTACTGTACAGTATGCAGACAAACGGATTTCATAATCAGGTGACACTGAGACATGGACTCATCCTGCCAGTCTCTCCTGACTGACTACTCTTTCATCTTGGGCCAGCTTTGGGATCTGAGAAGCTGCTGTAGTTAGAAAGAAGTCACCTGACTGCAAAGTTTCACTCCTGTCTATTTTCAATCACTCCAACCCCAGTCAGCATGAGTCAGGGCTCCTTAGCACTGGCATGGTCAGTTTAGCTTCTCCAGAGGTGTGTGTCTACCTTCCCCAAGAAATCACCTATACAAGCATGCACTGCCATTCCCTCCAGGTTTCTTATAATATATATTATCTCCACTTTTCGAGTCTCAGGTGTGCCTTACAAACCCTTTTCTTCTAAGTTTAAGAGACTACTTTGATGAAATCATTAGACCCTGATAGATGTATTAACTACTGACAACAGAGCCTGTTCCCAGACATTTTTCACTTGATCCCTACAATAATCTAGGCAAGCAGGATTGTGAGGTGTTATCATGGTTTTGAAGATGAGTAAATAGAGATGCAGTGATTTTAACTCTATTACTCCCAAATTAAAGTCAGAAACTGAACCTGACTCCAGAATGTATATGCCTTTAGGAGCTAGCATGGCCTCTGAGACACAAATCCAAGTCAGTAGGCAAAGGACCAAACAGGATTTCTGGCTACTTAGCAGAAGATGGTAATATAAGAATATTACTAGTGTGCACTGCTGGAGAAAGAGGAAGGGAGGAAGGGAGTTCTAAGGTCTAACATAATTAAATTGTAACCTGAAAACAAAGCAAGTTGGACAGGAAGGAGACCACCAGGATTATATATGATGCTAAGCATTCGGTCATGGAATGAGGCACCCTTATCATTTCAGGAAGAAATATGTTTTAACTTTCTTGAAAGGTTTATTTTTTTGTAAATACCTAGTAAACTTAAAGTCTACCTTCTGCCATATTCATTCTCATCTACAAGCTTATCTGAACATTAAATTTAAATGTATTCTACAAATGAACAGACAGCTATGTACTAGATAATTCACATAAGTATTGTTTTTGTTGATATTTTCCCTTCTAATTAATACTTCTTTCAGGACTTAAGGTTTTATGTTTATTTACATACACCATGCTTGGGACTAGGGATGGAGTTCAACCTAGCATGGACAAGGTCTTTGATTCCTTTTCTGCTATTGCCCAAAATTCTACTTTCCCTACGTTAAGAGAATGGTGTTGTAATATTGATTCTGAGATCACTTTAGAGATCAGATTGCAATATGATAGATACTTTTCTTGGGAACCGAAGAGCTTCTCTTCAGAAACTTCAAACTGGGCTTTTATTATTAATATTCTTAGGCTATTTCATTACCTTTAAAACATTACCTATGTTATACAAACACTACCCCTGCATCATCATGTATAACATTATGCTTTTCAAATACTCATATGTATTAGAGTTATGGTAAAGATAAAAAATAAAATGTTTAAATATTTCAATGTTTTAACCATTAAATATTAAAATAGCATCTTCAAATTATATAGCATATTATACAATTGTAACTGAAATATAAACTGTGGATGGGAAGTGATGGGAAATGCTTTCTACTTCTCATGTTAGCACCATGGAAAGACACACACCAGTTGCCTCCTGATTTTTAAATTTATTTTATATATATTATAACTGGTTATAGTCTTTTATAAAAAATATTTATTTATTTATTTATTTATTAGAAAGAGAAAGAAAGAAGTAGAGAGAGAGAGGAGAGGGAATGGGCATACCAGCGCCTTCAGCCTCTGCAAACTCCATACACATGCACCACCTTGTGCATCTGGCTTACATAGGTCCTGAGGAATTGAACCTGTGTCATTTGGCTTTGTAGGCAAGTGCCCTAACCACTAAGCAACCTCTTTAGCTCCACTCTTTCATCCCCTCACCCCTGTTCCCATTACCCTGGTGCACTCCTCAGTAGGGCTTAGGTATTCACTGTAGGGTCCTGAAGGCCTCAGTCATTCAGTTAACCCCTGATTTTTCCAAGGATACTTTTAGAGGTGAGGTTGCCACTCTTACACACTGGGTAATCTCTGCTACAGATTCATAATCACAGCACTCACCTTGGCCATATATATGCATATTATGGAGCTTGGACTTTCACAAAAATATCAATTTATAATTTAGTTCACATTTTAACTGATAAAAATGGTAATATGGATGTATATTTTCTGAGAGAAAGAAAAATCTTGTCCATCTTTCTGAAATTTAAGTAGACAGCCCTTGAAAGATCACTGGGAAAGGTCTGTATTTTCTCAGATTTAACTAAATAATTTATGCATACTTTCACTTTGGCATGATGAAGCAATTTTAGCCTTTAAAACCCACAACTACTCAAGAGGGAAAAGGTCTGGTTCCTGCAACTTAAATAATTTAAGCATCCAGGTGGAAATGCTTTCAGCAGTTTCCCTTTTTAAGACAAAGGAATAAGACATCAGGATCTCGGGATACCAAGAAAAAAACATTGATAAAACACATAAACTCGGATGTATTTAATTTAGGATGGAAATCCACAATTTTTTTTTTTTGAATGACAGGCATGAAAACAAGGCATGAGGTAAAACGCCTGCTCTCCTGCTGATCATAATATATGGACACATAGGAAATATTATGTGAGCACAGCCCTAAACCAAACACACATGTACATAAATATAACATGTACAAATAGAAATATCTATCAAGGTTATGGTAACCCTATAGCATGCATCAGCCAAAGCCTTAAGCATGAGGCAATTATCAGAGACCGTAGCTATGTTAGGAAACATTGTGGTTTCATCTCTGACTTCTTGGGTTATATAAATGTGTACTTTTTTTCATGTGTGTGTTTGTGTATATGTATGCATGCAGGTATGTGTGTGTATGTTTTATGCAGGTATGTGAACAAATGTATGTACCGTGCTAAGGCCAGAGAAAGATGTCCGGTGTTCTCTAACATTCTTCTGCCTTACTTCTTTGAGACAGGATCTCTCACTGAGCTTGGAACTCCATATTTTTTGTTTCCTATAGACTAGCTGAGCAGGGAGCCCCAGCAATCCTGTCTCTACTCTCCACCAGCACTTGGGTCTTAGGCATATGTAACCATGCTGAGCTTTTTATGCAGGTGCTAGGGATCAAACTCAGACCCTCATGCTTGCACAGTAAGCACCTGATGGGTCATTTCCTTAGCCCCAAATGTGTGTATTTTTGGGATATAACTAAGTAGATTGAGATGGATAAGAATACTATGAGCTGGGTGTGGTAGCACACGCCTTTAATCCCAGCACTTGCGAAGCAGAGGTAGGAGGATCGCTGAGAGTTTGAGGCCACCCTGATACTACATAGTGAATTCCAGGTCAGCCTGGACTAGAGTAAAACCCTATCTCAAAAAAAAAAGAAAGAAAGAAAGAAAGAAAGAATAGTATGAAACATCACTTCTTTAGGACCTAGGAATATAAGAAAGAACACATGGAAGTACTAAAATACTGGGTGGGGATGGGGCAGGGTTGATTTATAGGTGTATAGTATAATGAGTCCTCTGAGTCCATGGCCCCTAGGCTTATGTCAGATTTCAGAACTGCCCTGGGGAAATTTGCCTTTTTCCTTGCAGATCTGTAGCGATACACTGGTCAAAGAGAATGGGACTTAGAACACAGACACTGTAAATTTAGAGATTAATTTATCAGAAAGTTTTGAGTCTTAAAAGATTGCTACTGTTGAGCTGGGCGTGGTGGTGCATACCTTTAATCCCAGCACTCAGGAGGCAGAGGTAGGAGGATCTCTGTGTGTTCCAGGCCACCCTGAGACTACATAGCGAATTCCAGGTCAGCCTGGGCTACAGTAAGATCCTACCCTGAAAAACAAAAACAAAAACAAAAACACAATTCCTACTGTCTAAATAAAAAAAATTTTTTCTAAAAAAGGGCTGGAGGGATGGCTTAGTGGTTAAGGCATTTGCTTGCAAAGCCAAAGGACCCAAGTTTGATTCCCCAGTACCCACATTAGCCAGATGCATAAGGGGGCGCACGTGTCTGGAGTTTGTTTGCAGTGGCTGGAGGCCCTGGCATGCTCATTCTCTCTCTCTCTCCCCCTCTTTCTCTGTCAAATAAATAAATAAAAATAAAAATATTTTTAAAGATTCCTATGATCAGGCTGGAGAGATTCCTTAGTGGTTAAGGCACTTGCCTGTGAAGACTAAGGACCCAGATTCAATTCCCCAGGACCCATGTGAGCCAAATGCACAAGGTGGTGCATGTGTCTGGAATTTCTTTGCAGTGGATGGAGGCCCTGGCATGCCCATTCTATCTGCCTCTTTCTTTCTCTCTCTCTTTCCAATAAATAAGTAAATGAATTTTTTTTTTTAAGTTCTTACTGCATTTTTACCATACCCAAAATATATTAGACACTTTTGATTTGTAGTTTCTTGTGGGTGAGAAAAATACCCAAGAGCTCATAGATCACACACCTTGTTGTTATAAAATCTTTATGACATGAGATCTGGTGGCTCATATAAATGTGAATGTCAGTTCAGCTACAAAGTAAGATAACAGAGCTAAAGACAGTTTCCTTTTGAGTGTTTTAGTATGATAAAAAATAATATGGGAAGGATTAAGTGAAATCTTGCTAAATATATAGTCTTTAATATGAGTTCAGGCTTCATTCTCATACAGAGGAACACAGGACTTCAACATGCATGGTGCTGAACATTCCAAAACCTATGGCCCTATGCATCATGGACATGCAATACACTGGGCCTAGAAAGAGAGGAACTGCTGAAAATATGTAGCGAGGTCACCTTTGCCGACAGGAAAGGTTGAGCTGGCTAGGACTGCAGAAACCCCCACATGGCTGGGCTACAACAAGGACACTGTGCTATGATTTCATTCTGAATGAGATGCTGGATCTGTTTTGATTGTGGTGATCTGGGTGAGGGTCACCTAAGTGATGTGGGCTGGTGACGTGGAATGGGAAGAGTGATATTCAACCACAGGCACGTCAGTACTCTGCTTGGATTTAAGAAATAATATTCCTGATATCTGTTTTGAGCTCTAGCACTGGCTGCTAAGGTACAGAATGCAAAGTGAGATCTAGGGAGACTGAGTGTGGGTGGTTGTTCTTTCTGTTTCTCCACCCACCCCATTTTTTTTTTTTTTTTTTTTTTTTTGGTCATCCATTGACTTTAATTAAGCCCAGCCAGCTTCATAAGCATGGGAAACTTGGAGAACTTTTTTTGTTTAAAGTGACCTTGTTCTCAGGGTTTGCCCTACAACTTCTCTCAGCTCTGCTGCAAGAATATTCGCATTCTTGCTCTAAATCTCAAAACAGGGCACCTGGTGTAAAAAGAAAATTCTAATCTGAAGTATGACACTGTCTTAGGGGAAAAAAAAAAAAACTTTTTGTAATCCTGCTGGTTATACTTCTCAACTGTATTATTTTAAGTCAATTAATTCAAATTTAAAAATAATGAAATTAGTAGCAGAGACTCTAAACTTCTTTTAGTATATTAAATTGGGCAGATTGCTTCTCTCCTTCTAATTATGAATGTTGCAGTTACAAAAGAAACTGTCATTTTGATAGAGCAAAAGACAATCTGTCTGCCAAAAATGTCCAACCATAATTCTAAAAAAAAGTCATCGGCATGAAGAACATGCTACTTTGTTTGATGTACTGTCTTATTGGAAACCTAATTTGCTTTCAGCCTCTGAGACAACACATAGCATAAGTTTGTGTGACTAATTTTTCGTGGAAATATGAGTAGTTAGAATTAGAGGCCATTTTCATAGCAGGAGTGGACAGGTTTTTAAAAAAATTCAAAGTAAATGCTATAGTCATTTTCTTTGCTTTTTTTTTTATGGCACTCCTAAAACCAAGTAGAGGGGGATGCTGTGCTTTGTACTGGATAATGTGAGTCCCCATGTAAATTGTGAACGATTGCAAAGTACAGAAAGGTTTATTACCTAAGGTGAGCCCTCCCAGAGCTCATGGAATATAAAAGCATTAAGCGTATGTTCTAACTAAGTCATAAAAATCAATAAACAGGAACCCCCCACCTGTGCAATGGCCCCAGTGTTAAGTTTTATACATGTAGTAATAGTGCATATCAATTTTCACCACTCTTCCTACGCTAGCTATTACAGGGCCTACCACCACCGGAGGGACAGCCAGAGCCGCACCATTCATCCATCCCACAGAGTTGTCTACATGCCAGCCCCATTGCATCATTGTCAGTTTTATTCTATCTGCAACTGGACAAGGCTGTAGCTCTTGCTGTACACACCCACTCGGTACGGCAACAATCACAAACTGTGTGCTTCTGTTGAGAGAGTTTACAAGTTCTTTGAAAAGAAAAGCAGAGCTATTACATACTAATGCCTTAAGGCCCTGGACAATCACACCAGGGAAGATGGAAAGCCATGACACTTACACCAATATCAGACCTTGTCTAACTACTTCAGTAGGTGGCTTATTCACTGAGGTTTAAAACATATTAATAATAAAATAACAATATGTTATTGAGAAGTATCTGGATGACCAATTTCAACAGGAACTAGTTAAACGGTATTTTTCCTAACAGCCGGGAGCTTCAGAAAGCACAGATCACCCTCTTTATACACATGTGGTAACATATGCAAAAAATAAATAAATAAATTAGGCCATAAATAAGTAGCATGTTTCCCAGGTTACAGAAATTACTAACATTACACTTATTTCATAATTAAAGGAACTCTTCCCACCCCACCTCTCCATTTTTACCAATAAGCTGGGAAATATCACTGGATACATAACCTTTATACCTCATTCATTCTTTGCAGGGTGAGGTGTAGAGATAGGCTTATTAAATCGCAGCCACTTGTTGATAAGGCGGTCCAGTGATATTTGGGGAAATATTTCATTGGAGGTATTCTGATTCAAAAATGGAATAAAAGGGGGAAAAAGCTGCATTGTATTTTTAATCCAAAGATGACCACTTGAGAACCATTTGCAAAGAAAGATAGTCAGGCACAGGACTTAGGTGGATTTTTCCTTCATTGGAATGGCTCTATTGGTTATAGTTTATATGCCTGAGAAACAAAAGATGTCCCTTGGTGACGACTCCTCTTCTTCCCTTCCAAGATAAACTAACTAACCCCACAAGGCCAGGAGTTTTATCTATATGAGGTTGCTTTCGATAGTGCCCAGAAGTGCCACTCTAGGGTACTTAATGCTGTGTCATTTAGGAGCATAAAAATAGACTCAAATGACTCAAGTATGTAGCATGAAACAAGCAAAATGAGCCACCTTTACATTTTCTAGAACCAAAATAATATACAAGTAAAAATAAAGATAATGGAAAATATGAGTCTTGCCTGATTTCTCATGAAGGTTTGCTTCAACTCCCTAACTTCAATGGCCTCTAGGTGCATAGTTGCTATGGATATCATGAGAAAATCAGACATTCCTAGCAAAGCACAGAAAGTGAAGCACTGCAGTTGTGAACAGCTGGCAAACAATGGATAATTTAAAGGAAAGTGACCCTCATGTATAATTTTTAACTGAAGAACTGTCAGGCCCCATTAGTTGCAATAGGGCCTGCTAGGGCCACGATCAGTTTATAGGACCATTGCATTAGCACAGTTTCTGAAAGACCCGCATGAAAACACAATATGGGGATTTGGTAAACTCAGTGTTTTGTTTTTTTTTTTTTAATTGTGCACATTATTTGCTACACTGACATCAATACTTGCTGCCTATGTGTTCATCCTGTTATCCCAACAGGATAGCAACTTCTAAGGTAAACAATTTGTGAAAAAAGCAGTTGTAACTATGTTTTAAAGTGACTCCCAAAAGTTAAAAGGGAAAAGCAAATGGTAGCTATCTTACTGATTACTCACTCTGGCGCTGGAGGTTTCTGACTCAAAGGCCTCAGAAGGAAATAGGGTGAGAAGCAGAAAACTGTGTAACTCATTCAACTAAAGTTCTTGTTAGGAAGTATGGGAACTGTAAGCAGTCTGTGAAGAATGTAATGAGTTCTAATTAGGGAATATAAGGCATGTTTCAACAGTCATAGTCAAAGGATATCATTGAGACAGAGAGAAAAGACCACCTCTCCTTCAAGTTGTACATTTTAGGCAAATACTGAAGCTTTCTTGGAATCAGAGTTATCTAACTTAAACACATGGTACAGTGACAATGATGTGCAAGAGACCCATAGAAAATATGGATTCATAGTAGAATAGAGGAAGGAGTAAACAGAGAAAACTTTTCAGAGAAAGGAATAATGGAGGAGATCCTTATATAAATGTTCATTTATCTGAATGACTTGTGTAGCTCTATAAATGAAGATTACATTTGACTCCTGACAGAACATACTGTCTTTAATTTCATTGTGTATGCTGTGTAGTTTAAAATCATGTTTGCCTTAACTCTATAAGGGAGAATTGATTGATACTGTCATGTTGTTATCCTTTGGTATTAATGTTTCTAGGAAATTTCAGACACTTATATCCCAAATTAATGGGATTCTTGGCATTCTTACTTTCTTGTCATATTGCACTGATGTGGAATTAAAATTAATCTCTCTATTTAGGTGGTTTGTCTTCTATACAAATATGAAATAATCAAGCCAACATCTTTATATATTTAAATCTACTATTTTGTTATATAGACAGACAAATATTCAATTCCATAATTATAGCCACTTAAACCAAAGTCTACTAATTAGATAACATAGCTTGGCTTTGTACGTATTATAGAATATCCTTTACTAGATGCTATATTACAAGCCATCATTAGCTCAAGCTACAAAGCATTTAAATACTAATGCATTTTAAAATTTGTTTTATAACCTAAACAAGTAATCAATGTACATTAATAAGCATAATTGTTTTCTTTTGGCATCTATCCATTCATTTGGTCCACCTTGACCAAACTCATCAGTAAAACTCAGTTAATACATGCACAAGATTCACCAGTGACATCTTCTCAGAGATAGCTGATATACACAATGGTCCTGACATTGAGAGACCCTGTCACTGCTGTGTCCATAATATCTCTCTTTCAGATGTTCTAGACAAGGACTGACAGCTACTTCCCACTCAAAACACCACTTTCAAGGGGCTATAAACAAGTCTTAATGAAGTGATAAACCCATTTACCTTTGATTAGGTGAGTTGCTCGATAATATAACATGGAGGAGCAATTTTCAAGAGTAAATATGTACAGAAATGGCTGCCAGCTACCATTCTTTTGAGATTCCAGATACAACTCTAGGTGCCACAGGATCTGTGGCACCTAGAGTTGTATCTGGAATTTCACTCATTTCTGTATTGGCTAATATAGACTGGCAGGGCAGCATATATAAATTTTTGTTATATCATCTGTGATCTCAATGGCTCTTATAAGATCTATCCATTTTGACATACACCTATAATCCTGGCACTTAATGGGACTACCTATGACCCTGACTCAAAAAATAAAAAATAAAAACAAGAAAAGAATCTCAATTCTAGATTCAAAGACTGTGAGTCAGCATATAATACCACCTCTCCATGCTGTTCTCTCAGTGAACTGTCATGACTTGTGAGGACTGAGACAACATTTCTCCCAGGCTCCTTCCTGCTTATGGTCCATGGTATAGGGAAATTGTCTGTGTTGAATGTGTGAATTTTCATTGCTATCATTATGAAAACACTGTTTTAATACAGCCATGGAATTCTAGTGGTCTCCCTTGTGTGGTAGGAGCCTTGGATCTAGCCTTATGAATATGAATTTATCTTCTTGCCTTTTCCAAATAGGGCAACAAACATCAACCAAGAGCCCTGTACAACAATATTTTCCTTATTCAGTTCAGTTGACCTTCCCAGAGGGTGGCTTTGGCACATTTTCTGCAAAGGTATGCTCACTGGATTTCATGTAAGGAGACTCATCATTTGGTCCTTAGCAACTTCTATAAATAATTATTCTCAGCTTAATAAGCATATATGTAACTGTTACAAATGAAAGAAAAATAAGGCCAAAATGGAAGCTTACAACCATAGTCGCATGTGCTCTAAAATAAAGAAAATATGAATACAAGGTAACTTATTCAGTGTCACTCGTACATATTTATAGTTTAAAAATTAGCCAAAGTTTATGTCCTGAGGTTGCACCTACAGGAAGCCAGATGTGTCTTCTGCATGTGACCTAAGACAGGCCTAGAGCAACAACTAGATAATTTCTCGCTCATCCTCTACACCGTCGATTGCGGCGGCTTTCTGAGGTGAGAGAAACTGACAGCACTAACTCTCCAGGGCAGAACTTTCCAGTCAAGTGGATCAACGGACTGAAAATCTCTTATGAATAGTCATTAGGCCTTCATTACAAACCCCTCAAAACCCAGTTCTCTTTTCGAAACCAAATGCCTTTTGTCATCTTCACAAGGTGCATCATTTAATTACCAATTGATTTCTTTATATATGACAACATGTCAGATAGCAAAATACAGTGTATCTCCCTTAGGGGAGAAAAGTCTATTAACTATCAGTATGCCAGATTACTGAGTTATCTGAAAAGCAGACACCCTGCATATTATTTCTTCATTCTACCTACTTTCCCTAACATCAGAGTTTCTTTTGTTGAGGAAAGCCTATAAAAGAGAAAGAAGAAAGCTATTAGGAATCATTATGGAGTCCTTCCATACCTTGAAACACTATCAAGTTAGCCAGAACACATTTAAAGCTTTCTGTATATGAAAGCCAAATTCTCAACAACACATAGAAGATAAAGAGTGAATTCTAAAATATGACTATATGGAGAAGCTTTCTATATAGGAAGTCAAACAGTTGTTCTCATTATACCAAGAATTTCCCCAGCCTCTAACTTAGCTAGTACACTGAATCTTCTGCTGAGCAACTGCAGCCTGATAATCAAGTCAGTACTGTATTAATAAGCTGAATAATAAGGGAATTTCAAAAATGTACAGGACTATTATGCCATAACAATAAAACCTCAAACAGTAAACCAGGGCAGAGCTGAAGGTAGGCGTCAGAAAATAATGAAACCAGTGTTGCAGCAATGCACTCCATTGTGTGGTAGTGTAAATGCCTGCTTCTTTCATACACAGAAGCCACATTACATGAGTCCGAAATGTTCTCAGAGCGTCACTGTGACTGGTTGTGCTAGAACCTGGCACCAATGGGCACTGAAAGCTGACATTATACTTCAGGATGTGTTGCAGGTGTGCAGGCCTGGGAACGTGCTCTAATTACATATTTTCCTGCCGTGCAACAATTAAGGTCACCAAAATAATTGCCAGTTTCTTAATCCCTCTCTAACAAGACTGACATAAGGAATGGTTTATTTTTCTCTGGTTGTTTTGAAAGTGTTTTTCAAGATTTTGGTTTTCTATGGGACTGCATAAAACTAATTCTTATGTTCAGATGTGTGACTATACCCATTGTAAAAAAAATCTGTCTTTGAATTTTGGCAAAACTAAAATAATAAAAATGTGAATTGTATAACCTTGTAGGTGGTTTGAATATTTTTCCTTTAAAGAAGGTCAGTTTTGCTTTAAAAACCCACTTTCTACTTTCTAAACTTCTCAACTTATGTGGGATGTTAAAATGTGCTGAAGGAAAATCAAACCACAGAAGAACATAGGTAAAATAGGTATTTTCACTTATAGTAATTTTTTATTTGTTTGAGAGCAACAGACAGATAGAGAAAGAAATAGGCAGATAGATAGAGAGAAAATGGGACACCAGGACCTCCAGCCACTGCAAATGAACTCCAGATGCATGCGCTGCCTTGTACATCTGGCTTACATGAGTCCTGGGGAATCAAGCCTCAAACCAGGGTCCTTAGACTTCATAGGCACGTGCTTAATCACTAAGCCATCTCTCCAGCCCCTATAGTAGTATTTTTAAATCCTTTTTTTTTTTTTTTTTTTTTTTTTTTGTGGGAGAGGCATTGTGAGATTGAGTACAGACTCCTTCACAATATGATTAAAAGTATGGACATATGGACACACTGCCTAGGAAAAATACATCAATATAAAAAACATATGCAATTTCTGGTGCCTCACAGGTTCCCAAAAGTCAACTAATGAATTTTAGGAAATGAACCCCAGTTTGCTAATAAATATTGCAGTTATTTATGCAACCTCTGCACTCATTGTTGTCTACACCACCTGCATCACCTGATCCTCCCATGAAGGACATGATATCTATTTTAGCATTGGCAACTTTGTGGCATTTATGTACTTTTTAGTCAAACCCATTCCCTCCATCATCATTAGTTGTTAAATTCCTTTTGGAGTTGGGCCACTTGGTCAAAGCTGAATCTTGAGAGACTTTTGAGGCAGATTCCTTACTTTTGCCCCCTTTTCATACGAACCAGAAGATAGTAGTGGTTGGTGACTGACTTCTTAGTGTGCACACAGAAGTTATGTCAAGTGTATTGTGATTTCACGTGGGCTGAGTGCTCCCACCCATGCAGCAGATGTAACTCACGGGGAGAGGGCAGTTAGAATGGGAATGGAAGGGGTTCAAAAGTGATGGTGTTGGTAATAGAGTCTTCAAAAGGTAGAAGTTTGGAAAGATGGGGGACACTTTAGCAAATGAAACAAGAGGTACATCTTTACCAAGAGTGGCTGACAGAAGAGAGGAGAAAGGCATGCTGGGAGAGAGTGCAAAGGTGGAAATCTTAGGCATGAACATGTGGTGCTACAGAAGGAAGTGTGATTCTATTTACTGAGGCAATTACACAAGCCTCATACTGCTGGAACTGTCCCAAGATGTCCTATTTTAGGTGTACCTACCATAAGACTTCTTACTAAGCTCGGGGATTTAAAAGTGCCTTTAATAATTTGAGAAGGTAATTTTACCTTGATGTTTGAAAAATCCTTTCCTTATCCTGAGGTTTGGTTTAGACACCAACCACTCCCCTTTCCTTCTTATGGGTCAGAGTTTCAAGAAAGGTATATGGTCAAAATGAGCTACTTCCTTTGAAGAGAAATAAATGCATTGATTTTTTTTAATTGCAGCTCAGTTTTTATTAAAAACAATCACTTAAATTACAACAATTCACCAGAATAGAAAACAGCCCTCCCTGGTCTGGACCTGATGGGAATGCCACAGGGCTCACAGGCAAAAGTGCTGCTTGACACTTCTGAAAACAGAGTTCCTGGAAGCCCAAGAGCATGCAAGGAGGTGAACACTTGAGTTCAGATGGTGGGGTGTGAGTGTGTATACATGTGTGTGCATGTGCGTGTGTGTGTGTTACTGACAGTGTGATAGGGAGTGGAGAGATGCTCTGTAAAGCAGCTATAAGAAGGACAGAGCTCGGAATTGGACTATGCCACTAAAACCATACCAAATTCCAGCACCAGTGGACCTGTTCTTTCCACTAGCCTGGTGGAAACTCTTTCTTTCACAGTTAGCTGAAGCATGTACTCACTTACAGCTCTGCTAAGCTGTTAAAACTAAAGGCCCTCATACTTTCTCTTATACAAATACTGAATGAGGGGCTTACCTTAATCATCACTCCATTCATCAAACATTTTTGATTATATTCAGTGTGTCATATCTGAGCCTTGCCAAGACATCCCAACACTCTCTGTGAGGTTTGTTGAAAGCTCATCTTGGGATCCTCGGTGCATGTGATATTATGGGGGATTGCTAATGGTTTATGGTAAAATGTTTCAAGTACCTATAAGCTTTTAAAGATGATTTTCCCATACTCACTAGTCAAATACATTTTTAAAAAAAAATAGTTGCAGTTCACGCCCAAGATTAATCACTATTATAAGACAGTTGTTTCCCAGGCACAGCCCCAAACAACACTGACACACACTACCTTTCCAGACACACCAAGCAACTATAGCCAGATTCATTATTTTTAACTGCTAGAAAAGCCATCAGTACTGAGCATCCACAAACACTCCTGAGACTACAGTGTGCTGATCTCCCAAGTGTCTGCAGTCTCCCTGATAGACAAAATTCCTCTGATGCTGCACCTACCCCATAGCAGGCATTCTCCATCACCCAATTTCCTTGACCTGTGTTTCCCTTCCCACCAGACTTCAGAGACAAAGGCAGACAGTAAATCATGTTCTTTAGAACTATATCAGCAGGCTATCAGTCTTTGGAACTGTTATTTATATGCCTTACCTGAATAGTTATTTTGAGATAGTGTAGCTTACTAAATTAAATTTTCCTCATTACCATTATTACTTTAAAATGATCATTAATTTGGTTCTTGACTTTCTAAGTGGGAGAACATCAAAGGAATGAGTTTCTCCCTAATTCAACTTTTCTTGAAAGGTAACTGATTTACAAACAAATTACTTTGCCTTGTAAGGAAGAGCCAAATGTGTCTGCTCACTTGATACATTTTCAAGGGCTACAGTGTTGAAATGAAGCTCTAAGAAGCTCCTGTGTGATCCACAAACAACTTCACGCTGTATTACACGTGCATCAGATACAGAGACAAAACTCTGAGTTGCAAGCAACCTGTGCAGAATGCTTGCTGGGCAATGCCTCAAACAGTTTATTTAAATTGCAAACTTGCCGTTGCTTCTCACAGGTGATTGTGAAAGTTCATTATGAAAACTAAACAGCTTAGCATCCAAACTTTGTTTCTTAAATGACACACACACACACACACACACACATCGTTGAAAGATGCTATTTAATCTCTCTCACACAAGCTTTTCAACTTTGTTAAGAAATTGCCTTAGCAACTAAAACTGTATTTAAAACAGGCGTGAAGCTTAAACAAATATTCCAGCTTGAGCACAAATAATGTTAGCATCCTGGTTAGGAATTTCTAGGATGAAGTTTGCCTTGAATCGAGGTCACATGAAAAGTATTTTGAAGTTATAACTTTACAGCATAAGATGATCAAAGCCAAGTTTCAGTACTTCTTTTTTTTTTATCAGCTCACCTTCTAAACAATATTTCAGTAGATTTCCTTTCACACAGTGGTATTTGTAATAAATGTTCTGCCTTTGTTTTAAAGTCAGTCTGTAGAAAGATGACATCAGCTTAGCAAACAATAAAGTGCCTGTAATATTGTCTCCAGAGGGCTGTTACATTTACTTTGTAGCAGTAAAATTCAATTTTCAAAAAACACTACATGAATGATGTTAGGTTATTAACCCTATCACCACTGTAAAACATCATTATTATATGCAGAATGTAGGTCACAATCTAGAAGCCATAGTTGCTCTTTTGTTGATCTTTCCTAGAGGCTGGGGTGTGTTCCTTTTGGGGGGAGAAAATATTTCTGTATTTCTCTAGCTGGCTGGAATGAGCCCCAGACTCCTCATGGAGTTTCTGTTCAGTTGTTACTATGCAGATGTGCTACACACTTTCACTTTACATATTATCGATGTCATTCTAGAATCAAAGTTAACATAGCTCATCCTTATTTTTTTTTTCTTTTTAAATGGCAGAGCCATCCCTCTCACATGCTTCAGTTTTAGAACAAAAACAAAATCAGATGTGTCCCATTTCAAAGTTTGAATCCATTTAATTTGTAGACCTTGGATGCTTGTTTCTAACCTTCAACTGTCTCAGTTGCTGTGTCCATGTAACTGCCACAGTTACCTGAGAGAAGGGCAAACATCCCTCTTGTTTAGGAAGAAGGCTATTCATCCACAGCACAGCAGCAGGCAAAGAGTTAACTAGTTAAACTTCTACAAACCCCCACAGTAACTTTCTAAACACTGACAATAAGTAAAGAAGTGCTGGTTATCCATTTTTTAAAGGGATGGGATTGGTTTTAGAAGAAAGGGAAAGAGGATCAAACATCTCAATGCAACAAAAGGTTGTGTCAGAGGGCCCTCAATCACAAACCGCCTTCCACAGCAGATCCTCCAACCTTCCAGAGCAGTTACCCAGGCAGCACAGCTAAGAAGTTCTCTGAGATGAAAAGAACAAAAACCAAAGGGCAGAGGTAGTTATTGTCATGCACACTACTCTCTCTCTCTCTCTCCTCCTTCTCCTCCTCCTCCTCCTTCTCCTTCTTCTCTCTCTCTTTCTCTCTCTCTCTCTGTATGTGTGTGTGTTTCTCTATCTGAGATTCTCCCTCCCCCACAGAATTTTTGCATAAGCTACCATAGAAGAAGCATGGTGTGGCTTTCTGAAATGAAATCCCCTGGATATAAGCCACCTCCGAGGTGATGGGGTAGGCCCAGTGGACTTTCTGCAAGAAGCACCTGATGAATGGAGAGATTACACACATGAATACTTCAGAAGACATCCGAAATTAATAAGTATAATTATTGCTCTGCTAATATGGTCAATCTGCCTTTGAAAACACTTGGACTTTAAAAACATATTTATTTATTTGCAAGCAAAGAGAGATAGAATAGAGACAGACAGAGAAAGAGAGAGAATGGGTGAGCCACGGCCTCCAGCCCCTGCAAATGGGCTCCAGATGTACATACTAATTTCTGTATCTGGCTTTATGTGGGTACTGGAGAATTCAACTCAGGTTGTTAGGCTTTTCAGGCAATTGCCTTAACTGCTAAGCCATCTCTCCAGCCTAGAGTTTCTTTTTTAAATTGATGTTGTTTTCTCCTCAAATTCTGTCTTCAGTGCACAGTGAATGTAAGTTATTTGCATTTTTCTGTACTGAGTCTTAGAGGTATTTTAACAGCATGTACAGGTTTTCCGCTAAAATGTAAATTATTAACAAGTTGGAGTTTTCATTTGTTTTATCTCCTGATGTGAGATCTAAATAAATATGGAGAACACTTAACATTCTTACCATTTCTCTGTGTTCTGAGAACTAAATATCATGCATGCTGCACAGTATATTTTCTTTGGCATAACATGCTTCCATGTGATGGGGAAAAATACTAATTTGAGGAGGAATACTATATATTTTATAGAGACTTAAATGATAGAGTGTCAACCCAGAGGAACATTTGGTAATATTTTTTTATTATCATCATCAGCATCACCATCTCCATCTCCAAAATTATTCTCACAAAAGTATTTAGGTTTCCATGTGGTTTGATACCAGGTATGTTCAACCAACTTTCTCCTTGGTACATAAGACATGCCATGATAAAAGATTGGTGATTTAAGGGATGTGATGGACAGTTATCCTACAAAACATGGTAATGCTAATAGCAGGCATTGAAATCCCACCTATATACCAGCAGTGCTCCAAGTAAATGATCTCATTTAGTCTTCAAAATAATCCATTGTCCATTGCCAAAACACTTGATTACCTGCCAGAGCTAAAAAGATAAGACCTTATTGCTAAAGATGACACAGGCTATGGTCACAGGACATCTGAATATCATGCTGGAATAAGAAGGGAAACTAGCTCCCACCTGGGTAGCCCTCATAGTTCTGGAAAACTCTATTGGAGCCACTGGAGGACAATGGCCACCAATAGCCTGAATAAGAAGAGGACTCTGAAGACTATAAAATAAACCAGCAGGACAAAAAATCCACACGTTTAAAATAGGGCACACAGCCTCTGCAGGTAACTAACTATTTTCTGATTGGACATGAGGCCCACTTAGTGGGACAGAGCTCATATCTGGTACTGGAAATCAAATCACATGGTCAGGAAACTCAGACTTCAGAATGAAGCCCTCACTGCTCTTTGGAGAAGAGTTGACTCTCAAGTAACTTTGCATAACCCCTTCAACCCAAGCTATTCTCATTCTTGATTGGAGACTCTGCTTTATTTTATAGATGGCAGAGAAAATGGAGGATAACTAAGATCTATCAATAAGGAGAGAACTGACTGTCCACCATAAGATATGCCATCTCTGCCACATATTCCAGGGGCCAGGAGAAATTGCAGAAGTGGCAACATGCATATAGCTCTCACTACTAGCCTGACAACCAGCTCCAGGGTGATGGTGACAGACATGGTGATCAATCTAAACCTATCAAAGCAGAAATCCAGAGGCTACATAGAGCTCAACATTAAGTCAGACTACCAACACGCTGCCATAGCTCAGGGAACATTGCAGAAGAGGGGGTGGAAAGATTGTAAGAGCCACAGAGTGGGTTGTGATTTCCTGAGGCATAATATCCCCTGCTCTGCCACAGGGACTGACTGAGGTCCCCATGACCCACAAAGAATACTGTCACTCCACTGAAGGACACCCCCCCTCCCAGGATAACAGGAGTGGGAGTAAGGGAATAAAACAATATAACCTGTATATATATGTAAAAAGTGAAAAAAATCCATTGTGTGGATGAGAATACTGAGGTTATAGTTCAACCTCATTGGTAGCAAGCAGTGAAGCTCAATGTTCTGAGCTTGGATATGCTCACAGTGAAGACACCCTGATACATCAGAAATGAGGGAAGGGAAAGAAAGACTAGAGAAGGAAAGTTTCAGAATATACCACTTTGGTTGGGATATATATCCAGAACATGTATAGCATAGGAAGATATTGGAAGCAATGATGGAAGGAAGACTGAATAAAGAATTAATAAGTGGGGGCTGGAGAGATTTCTCAGTAGTTAAATCACTTGCCTGCAATGCTTAATGATCTAGGTTAAATGCCCCAATATCCACATAAAGTAAGCTGCATAAAGTGGCATATGGGTCTAGAGATTTTTTTTGCAGCAACTGAAGGCCCTGGTGTACCCATTCTCTCTGTTTCTGTAATCTTCTCTCTCTCTGCTTACAAATAAATAAATGTAACTATTTTTTAAAAAGAATTAATAAGTGCTGGAGAAATGGCTTAGCAGTTAAGGTGCTTGCCTGTGAAGCCTAAGGACGCAGGCTCGAGTATCCGGGTCCCACATAAACCAGATACACATGGTGGCACATGTGTCTGGAATTCATTTACAGTGGCTAGAGGCCCGGGCATGCCCATTCCCACTCCCAATCCCCATCTCCCTGTCTCTAATAAATAAATAAATAAATAAAAACAAATCTCTAAATTAAAAAAAGAATTAATAAATGGTCTTATATCTGTAAAGAAAAAAAAAGGGGTTGGAACAGTTAGGTGGTTGTCAGGTGCAAGGCTGAGGCTTGTAAAGTGAACATGAGAACCTAGTCCAGGAATACAAGGTACAATGTCAATGGAGCCCAGAGAGCAGAAAGGTGCTGCCAAGGACATTAATGAGGGATAAAGAAGTTCATACATGCTACTGAAGCAAGTAGGAGTCTGATACATATGTGTAAAAGGAAACAACAAGGAAGCCTGCAAAGTCCCAGTGGGCCAAAACCAAAGCCTAGATGAAGATCACAACTATGTGAAGGAAAATGAAGGAGGTAGATTCAGGAAATGTCAAAGAAAAAGTGGCAACCACTGGTAAGAGACTGGTTGTGGGGAGTGAGAAAGACAGTGGTGGGACAAAAATAACTATGAGGTTCCCAATTGGGAGGTCCACGATAGGATGATATGGAAAACTAGGCAGATAGGGAAAATGAGTAGTTTTAAAATTTGCCAAAGCCAATGCCAGTAAGTTGTGAGGTTTTTTTGTGGTCCTAATGCATTGCTAACTTAATTGATGAGCATCTTAACTCTTAATAGAGGTCAGCAGTCTAGCAACAGAAATCATAAGTTGGAGGCTGCCAGGTGTGTAGGAACTGGATGGGGGTAGTATGGACAATGGGTTGCTGGAGGATGTGCACGCGAGGAGAAATGCCAGGAAGATGTTTAAAAAGTAGTAGGTGAGGGTTGACACAGAGGTGTAGGGAAGCTGAATGGTTGTTCTTTGGGCATGGAACAAGACAAAGTGGGTAAGAAGGTACTTGAGGCTAAGTCATGGTTATTGCTTCAAATCCTGGCTTTATCCACTTTACACAGCAAACTGATTCATGGTTTAAATTCAAAGAAAAGAAATGTTTTAAAAATGAGGGGTTAGGAGCAGCACTCAGTGGTAGAACATTTGCTTGGCATGTTTGAGACCCTGTGTTTGGCTTCCAAACATGAAGAGAATGGAGGACGTGGAATGTGTCCAAAGTGATGTAGCATCATTCTTTCACTTTTGAGCAGAGAATGAAATCCTCACAATGCGCCATCCAGAATCACTGGTGTTTGCAATCATGCACTCCTGTTAATAGGTCTTGGCTGGGCAGTGGTGAACAGGCCCTCCTGAAGGTAGAGCATGTGGGAAGGAGGTATTATTTCAGCTGGGAGAGGAGCAAGGCCCTGAGATGAGGCTGATTGATTCAGACCAGATGGGTGGTCACACATAGGTGTGACAAAAATAGAAACACATTGCAGACATTCCAAGCACTGTCCTCCCCTGGCCAGGAGGTGGTCGCCTGTGTTGCTTCCTTATCTACCTCCTAATGTGCTCTCCAATCAAAGAATGTTAATGCTCCTCTCCTTCATGTGAGCTGCCTGGCCACATGGCATCAGCCTGGAGGTTTTACTTAAAATATAAAATGACCATTGTCCAGGCTTCCCTGTAAGTAAAGCCAAAGCAAAGCATTTCATTTCCTCCCTAAATATGTTATTATTTTAATTTCCTCTTCCACATGAAGAAGACATGGATGCCAACACTATTCTCTGTGACTGCTCCTAGGAAGTGGGGTACACATATAAGTGGTACCAGTACTGTAGCCACAGCTTAGAAGTTAATTCATAGGGTTTAAGAGTTACTACACCACTATTTACTGATGATTCTAACCTGGGTTTAGGCACTTTGGCCATTGTTTTCTTAGTCTCAAGACTTACTAGAAGAAGGTAGGGCTTTATACTAGATAACCATAACCATCCATTTTCTTCTGGTGCATTATTATTTGAGGGTTCGCATTTCTCTTAGATTATTTGGGTCTCATTTCAAAAATTAGTAGATTTTAAATTTAGAACACAAGGTTGATAACAATGAGAAAAAGAAATGCAACATTTTTATCATAAGAGGAGCATTTCTTACTTGAAGGGAAACTCACTCAATAAGCATGGGAAATTTTCTGTCATTCAAAACTGAAGTGCAGAAATTATGTATGCATTTAAATATTAATCAAAATTAAAGGAAACTCCAACAGCTTTTAGTAAAACCTTTTCAGTAAAAACCTAGAGAAATGGTTAGCATTTGATAACCCCGGTGCATCTCAACAAGACCAGGAGAGGCATTTGTCATAGTAAGAATAAGTTTTCTCACTCCTTACCTCAAATGTCCTGCCCTGTTTTGTCTCAGCATGAAGTTTTAGTTTATGCATTCTCACAGAGGCCTGAAACTATTACCTACTTGTTATAAACCTTCTCAGGTTTCACTGCTGTTAATCTGTAGGTTTAGATTGACATCTCTGCCTCCCTCTTACACTCACTGTGAAGTTCACAAGTTACCTACCACCTGAAGGGCAAGGTAGACAATTACTTTCACTTTGATCTTTAGTTATAACTAAAAAAGTCATTCCTCAGATGAAATTTTGACCTAATTACTTATCAAGGGAATTACCATTCAAATTAAAAGTACTATCTATATACATCATTTTATCTTTCCAAAATACTGCTGATCCATTGCTCTCATGATATCCATCTGGAATTAAAATCCCACTTCAGACTTTTTTCATATAAGTATTTATTCATTTCTTGTGTCATAATTCCTAGAAGTCATATACTACTGATAGCTCTTGAATTTTCCCTGCTAATAGGTTGCCTTAAAAATAAATTCCCCCCCACAATGCACAACCCATATACCTCAACAAGGAGGGGCCAATGGGGAAGGGGTAGGTCATGGATGAACCTAATTATGGTACCTAACTGCCTGTACTTGCACAGTAGAAAACTAATAAAAATAAATAAATTCCTGTACAGGTGGAGATTAGCATATAAAAATGCTTTTAATTTCTCCACTCTTAGACTTACCGATCTGTCAAACCCATGCATGTGACAGTAGTTGGATCCAACTTATCTCTACCAAGTCAATGGCAGGTTTTAAATAGTCTGTGGGCTGTTAGTTATTAGTAAGCTGCATTCATTTAACTCTTTTTTCTCAAAACAAACTAAAGTATAAAGATACTAGACTGTTGATTTGCATTCTGAAAATTAGAAATAAAAATGATCTTGTCCAGAAATCTGTGAAAATGTCTTCCTTTTGATACAAGAAAATAAAACAGCCATGTAAATCATCTCTTGACATCCACTTTCCCAGACATTGTGCTTCTTTCAGGAATGAAACTTGGTTTGTGTAGTGCTCCTCTGCAGAAATACTTTACACTGATTCTTTTTTTTTTCTACTGCTTATCTTTTTCTTTGAAAGCTAACCACCATAATTTTTTAGTTCTCACTTGTGCCACTGGATCTGTGCAAACCCCAGCTCCACAGGCCTCACAAAAGATCGTGACATGAATTTCTCAATGTTGGCATTCCTATGGATCTGCAATGCCTTCATGTTTCACCAAGTTACAGGATTCCCACATGGCAGTACCTAGCATGATGTGGGCCTCAAGGGGTTAACATGGGCAGAGTCTCAAAATAGATTGGCAGCTCTGCACACCTACTCACTTTTAAAGAATGAGCAGTAAATATGTGCATGCAAATTCTATTTCAGTTAAAAGTCACAAGTGAGGGTGGAAAGTATAAGGCTCTTTCTCACTATTCAAACTAAAAGATCAAGAACACCAGGCACCTTGTGCAAAGACCAAGCTGAGGGTAGTGCCTGAAACAACATTTCCCCACGACCTACAGCCCTGAGGCTGGGACAGGAAGCAAGTTCTCACAGGAAAAATTAAACTAGCTCTGTCTTCCAATTAGCTTACTTATCCACATGTTACTCACTTTATTGTTTTACTAAATTCAGAGGTATTTAGCTATCCCAACTCAGATACTGCTCCCAGATACCGCTCCCAAAATTCATCAATGTCTCATATTGAAAATAAAAATTCCTCATTAAGATAAATAAATGGAGCCAGGCGTGGTGGCACACACCTTTAATCCCAGCACTCTGGAGGCAGAGGTAGGAAGATCGCCGTGAGTTCGAGGCCACCCTGAGACTCCATAGTGAATTCCAGGTCAGCCTGAGCTAGAGTGAGACCCTACCTCAGAAAAAAAAAAAGAAAAAAAAAAAAAGATAAATAAATGCTCTAACAAACAGGCAGGCATCAGGCAGGCAGTGTTTCTTGCATTACCTATTGATTCCACTCCATCATTACATAGTTGAAATTGTCCAGTTTTGGACAGTTAGAGATGAGTAGACAACGGTCAAATCCAACTTTTGTACTTACTCTACTCTGATCATTTTTACACATTTCAAGGGGCAAGGAAACAAAACTTCTATATATACATATATCTACTATCTCGGAAATACTGGTCTTCATAGTAAACTGCCTGGTAGATATATGAAACTTGTTCACTCCTCTATTGATGTTTTACTGGCCACAAGAGCTAAGTAAAGTATTTCAAATTTAAGTGTATTAAAATGGGCAGTGCCTAAGAAAATGCTAGCACCATTCTGGATAAAATATACTGTTGTGAGGCTGAAAAGTGCATGCAAAGCAAGCTGCATTATTAGAATGTTTAAATATTAATTATACCGCTGTGTAGTAAAGATGATCAAGTATGAGTGTCAACTAATTTTCTAAAAGCTGCAACATTTACTTTCATCTAAACTTCCTTTGTTAAAGTAAAACTAAAAGCCCAGCAAGTTTAGTCTACTTGAGTGTGTTTATTTTTATTGGTTTCTGCATAATTTTTTTTCTACCATAAACCAACTTTAACCCCTTTTCTGTAATCTCTGCCAGTATAATTCCAATAGCACATCATAAAATTCCTATAATTCTTCAAAGCCACAGAGTTGGAAAGGCAGAGCTTGGGCACTTTGTAACAAACACCAGTTACAAGCTTTTGCCAATTACATTTAACTCTTGCAACCCTTTTTTTTTTTTTTTTGTGAGTGAGGGGATAAACTTGTAGACTCATGTTCTGCTATCACTTTCATTCTCCTGTTGCATTTCATGAAGAATACCAAGGTGGAGGCTGTCCATAGGCATCCTAGCTCAGGAGATTAACTCATAAAGAGGCAGATGCACAGAAGTTGTGAAGATAAACAATGTAGCACCTTACTTAGAATCTTTGGGATGGAGATGAGTTGGCCTGAAAGTAAACATTTTTTCATGAGCTCTAGTGATAGAAGGGTTAAGCAGAATCACTGACATTTTCTTCTTTGCTTCTTTCCCTAGAATCTGTACTCTCCTCCCTTCTGAAACAGCTACTGGAATCAAGCAGATTCTTAAGAAATCACTTACAGATTCTTAAGAAACAAAGGAAGAGCATGTGTGTGGAGGGAGATGCTCCAGTTTCATCCCGTCACCCATGGATGCCCAGCCAGGGTTTCCCACCTGAGACAGAGTGTGATGCATGTTCAGCTCACTCATGCACAAGACGCAATACACAAGTTCAGTGTAAAGCCACTTTAAAAGCTCATTGGGTACATACTTTACTTGTACAAAATACCTTATTCATGACAGAGCAGTGAGGGCCTAGGTAATTACTTGAATCAAGGTGGCCTCAGAAGTGTTTAAATCTGCAAGGACACTTAGGGCATGAATAATGCAAAATAATTTGCATCTAAATTTTTAAGTGTTCTTTATTCAAAAACTAAAATGCAGTTCCGATTAAAGTTTGATGAGTGAAAGCTGAGTACTTCGTACCCACTGTGAAACATCTCTTATATGTGGAAATTATTCCAGACAGTAGTGAGGGGACAAAGGAGTTGTTGCTTTTTATTTTTATTTTTAACTTGTGAATAAATTGTACTGCTTTTCCAACTTTTTTTTAAAGTTCTTTCCTGACTACCAAGTTATTCTTGAGTTTGCTTATCAGAAGTAAGCCCCAATCTCAATGAAGCTCTTTAAGAAACACAATGAAATTGCTTTACTGTCTTAAAACCAGCAAGTTTCCAAACGAAACATTTGGATCCAAAGCTAATAGAACACAACTTTTTTTCCCTCTCATCTAAAAATTTTATTCAAGTTATTTTGCTCTCTGTACCCTTAGACACAGAATATCTTGGTTCTCTGCTACTGCAAACGCTCAGCATATACTGCACTTCATTTCCTTGTTTCTTAATTTATGTTGCAGTGTGAGCTCTATTACTTAATATGTCACTGGCAAAATTTTTAACCTACATGCTTTTAGATGATACAAATTGAAAAGCTAAAAGTCCACTGAAGAACCCAATGGCAACTTTATCATAATAGCACATAAAAATGTTCGTTTTTACCTTAGAATAGCTTTTCTTCATCTGTTTTTCTAATGTTGACTATTTTGTAGATGATTTTGAAGGAGAGCTATAGCCAGATGAAATGGCATTTCCAAATTGTAAATATTTTTGTAGGTAGTTAAAAGTAAATGTTTTTATAGGTAGCTAAAAGAAAATAAGTGAGAGTTTAAAAATAAATTTTACTTTTAGCTTGCTAAATTGTTACAATCTCTTATTCTTGAGCTACACAAGCAATTCATCTGATTTTGTGAATATCTGAAAAACCACAATTGGAGAACTCTTAATTTATTATTTATTTATTTTACCACTAGATAGGCCTGTCTTCTTTACCTGAGAAAGCAGGGAAGCTCAGTGAGAAATCAGGCCTTCCTTGCCTGGTTCCCAGGAGCCCTTCATGAGGAAGTGCCTACTGCCATGCAGGTAGAAAAGATCCCAGTCCTATCTGGTTGGCAAGAGGCTGCACCTTCCAGGTAGATTTTCAAGGTAGGTCACTCTCTGCTGTGTGTCACAACTAAACTTTCAAGGCCTTTTCCAAAGGAATTATTTTCCTGCTGTAACCCTTATAAAGTGTAAAGACTCCCAATTTATTGCATGATCCAAAGTAGGATTCCACTTAATTGGAATTTTAGATGAGTGTGTTGGTTACCCTCTTGCCGAGTGTGTGTGCTACTCTCTTTCCTTTTCTTTCTTTTTCCTTTTTGGATTTTGAACAATGAAAACATTTTTAAACTCGTTGAACAAAGATTTCCCCAGCAACAGACCCCCTGCCCAGCAGGTCACCTATCTTTGCGACAGTTTTTCTTTTCCCACGCTAACCCCAGGGCTCATTTGCATAAGGTCTCTGTTGTGACAATTAGTTTCAGGTGAGCTGATTTCTATGCAGCTTGCCCAAGACGATACACAAGCCCTGGGCCTCCCTGGTCCTGGTCCTAATTGCGACTGACTGGCACCAGACACTGTCATCCTCTTGATTCAGCAAATTGTCCTACTAGTCGCTTGTTGCAACCTCACAAAGCACAAATCATATCATGTCAACACAACTGAGTAAATAACAAATAAGATATACTCTGAATGACCATAATAATCTGTCTTCCATAGTTAAGACCTAGTTGACTAAGTGAAAGCAATGTTCTTTTAATTTTTCCTTTAGTTAAGAGAATGGTATTGTGACTCAGGGCAAAAAAAAATACTTTTTATAATATGGGAATGCTCCCATATTTAAATTCCTTGGTTCTATAACCCTGTCACCTGGGAGAAAATCCCCAGGTAAAATGACTGGCTGCTTTCCAAATTTCTCTTAGCTTTGTTGTTGTGGAAATGAGTAATATGCTCTTTCATCATCTCAGAAGCTACAGGGTACATCAATATGCACATTAGCACAGCTCCCAGTGGTCTCTCCTTGACAGAAAAGTATTTGGAGCCAATGAAATCTCACATCTTTGAATAATAGCCTATGTTAAGGGAGAACTTTTCTTAATTCTAGGAAGTAAAGGGAAGGGAAGATGAGTGAACTTAGCACAAGGCACTAGGAGAACATTTAAGGATAGTAGTTGTTCCTGAAATATTGCCTGTCCCCCACATTATCTGTGACTCTGAACTTAGCTGTACTATGTTACATGTGGCAGCTCCTTTACAAATTCTTTCTGCCCTGATAGTCAGGAATTCTGTCTGCCATCCTGTTGTCTCACTTAGCTACCTACCTGTCATCTCTGTATTTCTTCCATATTCTAAAGTCTAAAGAAAAAAAAAAAAACCAGAGAGAGATTGAGAGAGAGAGAGAGAGAGAGAGAGAGAGAGAGAGAGAGAGAGAGAGAGAGAGAGGGAGGGAGAGGGAGGGAGCCAAGAGCCAAATCTAATAGATGTCCCCAAATTCCATGTGGCTATTTTTCCTATCTACTCATATAAAATAAGTGGATTGTCATTGTATTTTGTTCACATGGCTATAAATGACCATCTGTTTTTCATAATCTGAAAGATGCATCCATTTGTATTCTCTGTAGACTTAGATAAGTTTTCATATAGATACTACCTTGAGCATTTTGTATCTTGAAAGTCACTTAAAAACATTTTTATTTATTTACTTGGAAGAGAGAGTGAGTGAGTATGGACATGTCAAGCCTCCTGCCACTGCAAATCAACTACAGATACATTTGCCACTTTGTGCATCTGGCTTTACATGGGTACTGGGGAATTAAACCATCAGTCTATGCTGCAAGCACCATTTTTAACCACTAAGCAATTTCTCCAGCCTCAAATGGGGTATATGTGTGTTGATGTGTTTGCATATGTGCACATGTATCTACCTAGGTATGAAGGCTGCACGACAATTTTGGGTGTCATCTTCAGGAACATTGTTCATCTTCTTGGAAATAGGCCTCTCATTAACAGGCTGGCTGGCCAGTGAGCCCCAGGAATCTTTTCATCTTTGGTGTCACCAGCACTGGGATTGTAGACACATGCCACGGGCCAAGCCAGCTAGTTTATGTGGGTTCTGAGGATTGAACTCAGGTCTTCATGCTTGAGAGAGGAGCACTTTACCAACTGAACTATTTCCTCAGCCCTGCCTGATTTTCCTCGTAACAAGACCATTGCTCATTTATATTGGCTTTTCATTCCCAGAAACTATAATTTGGAGATTAAGATCTTAGAAGGTGTCATGGGTTGTGGAGTAAAGGATGAGAAAAGAAGGAATAAAGAAAGAAAAATATTAAATTCAGTGTTACCAACAATATTTTGGGGGTTGGGAGATAGCTCAGCTGTTAAAGGTGCTCAGATTCAAATGCACAGCCAATCATGCAATTGGCATTCATTTGTATCACCTGTGCATGTACACAAATAAATAATAAATAAATACACTTTGCCAGTTAAGTGTGGTCATATATGGCTGTAACTCCAGTCCTGTGGTGGGTAGAGATGAAAGAATGGCAAGGGCTTGTGAACAGTAAGTTTGGGACTCAATACCAGAATTCCTCACAACAATAAAATAGGCAGGTGAATGACAGTGGGGGACACATGGTATTTTGTTCAGCTACTGAAGCTAAGCCCACTGGGTACCATAGCTAAGTACACAGGGCCTGTCATCAACACACACACCACAGCATAGACACACAGGTAAAAATATTTTGTATTTACCACAGGAAAATTTCTCTGCGTGTTAGACAGCACTTCCCATTCCATTCCAAGGGTTCCACTCCAGTCTATGTGTAGCCCTGCCTCATGGCTCTGGGTGTGTCCAGAAGTACACAACACTAATCTTCCCTTGACTGTGTCTGTTATGACTTTAGACCTCATTTTCTCAATGACACAGAAATTGTGTTGCCAAAGACTTCATACTAATTCAATTGAAGGACATATCCAGGCACAGTTTGGTCAGGGGAGACTTCTATTCTAAAGGCCCAGTAGGTATACTCTTAGAACATTCAGAGCAGAGAGTGTCCAAGTAGGTAGTATCAAGGTAAAGAACTTTTATAGGATCTATACACAATAAAAGCCTTGCTCTGAAAGAAATCTGTAAGTTAATTATTTTGAAAATTCAAGATATCTTCAGCATGTAACTTAATACAAGAATTACAACCCTATGGTGAACACCAGAAATCCCACTGAGGAGGGCTCACAGTGGAATGGAGGCAGGGAAGAGAGAAATGATGGTACTAACACATGATATATCCATACAAAGTTTCTACTTAATAGTAATATAAAAAGAACTGGGTGTGGTGGTGCACACCTTTAATCCTAGCACTGGGGAGGCAGAGGTAGAAGGATCACCATTGAATTTGAGTTCGAGGCCACTCTGAGTGAATTCCAGGTCAGCCTGGGTTAGAGTAAGATCCTACATTGAGAAATCAAAAAAAAGAATGTCTTAGCAATAAATATTGGAAAATAATTCCTCCTTTATATGAATGAAGAATTTGTTTGCAGCAATTGCAAAAATGATCATTACCTCTAGCCCTAATGTTACACATTGCTGTACTGTTACATCCTTCAGAGAACCAAGTTTAACCTGAGAAATTAAAAAAAAAATGTTTTTTCTCATACTCTTCCACGCCAATTTGTTATAGTAGTATAATGCTGTCATAGAAATATGTGAAATATGGCTGAGTGTCCAATTTAGAAAAAGAATCCGATATACAAATGAAAAATTTCAAGGAAAACCCCTCGTTACTTTCAAAACTAAAGGTTGTGGCTTTGATTTGCTGTTTTCTCCATTCCCCCACTTTTCTCTTCTTATTTGCCTTCTTTTCCAGCAGCACCTGCCTCCTTCATCTTTCACCTTGCGCAGTGTGGCCTCTCCTGACTCAGTTGCAGTCTTTTCTTTAGAGGCTCTTTGAAAACGCTTCCTTGTCTCCATGGCTAGCACCCCATTCATGACCCTTCCTGGCTCCACCCACCACAGTTTTCCATGTCATTCTGTTTTCCACCCATGTCCTCTTCCTTGAAGTGTTGTTTCCTTCTTACCCATGATATCCAATATCTATATATATATATATTACCAGTTTCACTCTCCCTCTGTCTTACTCTTTCTCTGTCCTTCTTTCATTCTTTCCATGTTAATTTTTTTTTCTTTCAATTTAAGCATGTTGAACCTATCTTTCATGAGATTTAGGGGATGACCTATTTTCCTCTCAATTTCTGCATTTCTAAGCACATTCCTTCTGATGTTTCTGTATCTACCATCTTCCCTCTCTTCAACTCTTAGTCAGATTTCTAGCCTCAAAGTTTTAATCCATACTTCCTGTTGTCACTTCCTTTGGAGGATTCCCATGCCTGTCCTGCCTCTATCCTAAAGAGTTTTACTTAAATATCTATGTAATTTCCTTATCATTTACTTCTTACATTTCTTAGCTCTCTATAGTATCTTTATAGTACCTCTATAGTATCTTTTCCAATGTTTCTCTTTTACCTCTTGTTTTACAGCTAGACTCTTCTCCCTCATTTTTCCATTAACTTGTAGTTGCCTCTTTTATGAATTTTCTGTCCTTCCATTTCTTTATATAATTATTCCTTATAAAACATTGTCTTCATTCTCTGCTATGTTTTCAAAGACTGTAGTTTTATATAACATCTGTTAACTTTTTAAAAATAAAAATCCAACATTCACCTAACAATAGCTCCCAGAAAAGATTCTTCAGTTAATGTGGGAAATTTCAAGACAATTCTCAATTCATTAGACAATTCTCACTGTTCTTAAATTCTTAATCATGAGATAATGTAGGCAAGATGTGTGTGTCTGTGTGTGTATGTTTCTTTTCTTTTTTTGTGAGACAGGGTCTTGCTAGGTAGCCAGACCTTGCCTTGAATTCATAATTCTCATGCCTTCCTTAGACCCTGAGTGCTGAAATTATAGACATGTTCCACTACACACTGCAAAATATATCATACATAATATACTAATGAGACAGACATATAAAAACCTTGGAAACTTAATGGTAACATGGAAAGCATTGACTGTGAAGCCAAAAGCTAAAGATTTGAATCCAATGCCTTCGTCATTTAAAGCAAGTAATAATGGGCCAACTTTCCAATAGTCAACCAATTTTTCTGAGTCTCAAATTTTTGGATGACTTATAAAAAACTTTTATAGTTTGCTGGATGGACAATTGTCAGAAGACAATTCATATCTTCTCAAACACTGTCATTTTTGAGCTACTCCTGCTTTCCATCATGGGAAGCATCATGGGCCAAGCAGGTGGTAGATGGGACTTTCTTGCAGGAACGTAGTGAAGTTCTTTCTATGCAGCTGTGTGGAACAGAGATGCCAGCCCTTCTGAGTTCTCCAGAGTAACTGGAAACCAACATATTTGTGTGTGAGTGTGTGTAAACTGTTCAACTTTACTTATTTATTTCAGAGAGTGAAAGAGGCAGACGGGGGCGGGGGGAGGGAGGAAGAGAATGGGCACTCCAGGGCCTCCAGCCACTGCAAACGATCTCCAGATACATGTGCCCCCTTGTGCATCTGGCTTATATAGGTCCTGGAGATTCGAACTGGGATCCTTTGGCTTTGCAGACAAATGCCTTAACTGCTAAGCCATCTCTAGGCCAAAACTGTTCAATTTTTAAACCAATTAAAGCGTATGTGGATTGCTTGGTAAGTCACCTGGCAGCCACCAATTTTCAACTTTTGTCCTATCCTCTCTATTATGCAACTAGGTACATGAGACCCAGACAGCTTTAGGATGTCTCCAAGGCTATATAGTAACATGGGAAAGCAGGGCTGAAATAGCCGGAAGTCTATGCTTCCTGAACCAGGACCAGGACTCTTCTTGTTATATCAGGTTATGATCCCACATGCCAATAGATGAAATGGAAACTGAAAGACACTTAGCTGAATCAGGAATGACTTCTTTATACCAAATCCTTCCCTTGCTAATATTCCATTGCTGTTGGTTTAAGGTATTCACAGACAGTCAAGTCATGTATATTTTAATTCTTTTCTGGAAACCCTCACATACTTTAGTACACTGACTCTTCCTTCTTATTACTCTCCTCTATGCAAAGACAGCCTGAGCACTAGAATGGGGCTGAAAAGGAATTCACTTCATGCCAGCCAAACTCACAATAATGCCAGGTGAAACATTCCCTGAGTCCTCCGCCAGGCCTATAGAGGAATTATAAAAGCAGAACAACTTGCCTATAAAAGGCAACTACTTGCTCTTCTTTAAAATCATAGAAGCACTAAAAGAAAACAAAAATAATATTGAATTCAGGAAACAAATAGCTAGGAAGTCCAATAACTTGCTGGTATGTTTTGGAAATGAGTTGATTTTGTCTCTCAAGATTGACAGGTGGGAAGTTTGGCTCTTAGTGTGGTGATGTTAGAAAATGATGGAGGCTGGTGCAAGGTGGCTGGCTTATGGGGGAATTATCCTGAGAATGGATTAAGTGACTCTCGTAGGATCCCCAGTTAGTTTCTTGCATAGGGGTCATTCTAAAATGGCAGAAAAACTCTACTCCTTCCTTGTCCTCTGGCTTCCTTTCTGGTTATGGGCTTCCACTATTGCAGCACCATCCTCTATGGACCTTCCCCAGAGCTGAACAGAGGCAGGCACCATTAAAACCCTCCAGAATTGTGTGCTCACTAAGTTCCTTTTCTTTACAAAGAAACCAGCATGAAGAATTTTGTTATAGCAGAAGAAAGTATACTAAACTCTCATTGCTCAGGATGCCTGGTTTTTCTTCTATTCTATCACTCCTCACTGGGTATACAATAACAACTTGACACTTCAGAGTAGAGAGAAATTTATCCTAGAAATCAAAGAAAATCTCACAGTGGGAAAGAACACAGTATCAAGAATAATACAAAAGAATTAGTTAAATAGTGTGCTGTCAGAAGGGTGGGGTTCAAATTCTGGTTCTGGCAATTCTCCCTCTGTTTCTAACCAGTGAGCAAGGTCTAGGGATGGGAAGAATTTAATACTTGGTTGCCTTCTTTTCCCAAGATGATATAAAATATTAAAGGGAAAGATTTTAGAAAATTAAATATGAACATTATATTTGGTCTGGAAGCATAGCTCAGTGGTTTGCCCCACATGCACAAGTTTTATGGTTCAATCCCTAGTTCTGCAATAAAATAAAATGGAAAAGCACATATGTGTTAATTCTTATTATCTTATAGTAATAATTTGAATTTGAGTTGGAGTACTTTTTAATAACAAAATTATATAGGGATACTTTTACAAGTAGCTTCAGGATGTATGTATCCTTACCTATTCTAATGTTTGGCTGACAGAACAAAAAACTAGAGTTAGGGTATTTAATTCTAAATGCTAGGAGCTGTTTCAGCAAGATGTAAATTAATCACCCAAAACCGACTCCTATCCTTGTCAGTTGACGAAAGGATCAACTTTGCCCAACAGATGCAAAGACAGCAGATGCCTGTAATCCCACTATTAGGAGGCAGAGACAGGATGATCATTAGTTGAAAGATAGCCTGGGCTACATACTGAAACCTTCTTAAAAAAAAATCATAACGGAAACACTCTCCTCCAAACATGTAAATATTTTGGTGTGTTTTTTTCCAAAAAGCTTTGCATTTCTTTTCCTTCCTCCCTTCGTTTTTCTCCTGAGACAGGATCTTGTGGTGCAGCCTTTGCTGGCCATGAACTTGGTATCTTCCTGCCTCAGTGTTCCAAGTACTGGTATTTCAGGCCTGCACTACCAGGCCAGGCTTCCATTTGTTTTATACTCATAGTGAGATATGTTTTTAGCTTATAATGTAAGTGACATTCTAGATGAATCTAGAAGTCTGACTGTGAAGTTTGAAGTACCTCGTTTATGTTTATAAAATTTTTATATTTAATCAAAAAAGACTTCTAAACATTAAAAAAATTCTGAAGATTCCTTTGTTATTTCTCACCTTTTACTTCCACTTTCATAATCTCAAAAATACGTTTTGAATTTTTGGGTCCTCATGAAAACAGGTAATTCCATCAGTATAGTAACAAACATGCCAAAGTATTTCTTTAAAGAAAGATAATCATATATTTTCTCCACTTCATTTGTTAAAATAAGAGAATAACCTTTCAAGTGGAACTCAAAAAGTCACTTTATCCCATCTCTGTTTCCATGTGTATTCTTTCTAAAACTAAAACTACCTTGATCATGGCTTCATTACAAATGCTAAAAACAATTATGGAAATGATCTTTAATATAATAATATATTTTGCTGAATGTCTCTGCTTTTGCATTTCAACACTGAAACAGAGACAATTCTTTGCATGTTGAAATGTGTAATTATCATGTATCCAAAATGGAGGGTGTAATTTTCACATCTGATTACAAGGGAAGGGTGTAAGTGAAGCTGCCTGGGTAAACTTACACTTGTTTACAAAAAGCAGTACCTTTGATATTAAAATCTCAGAAGATGTAACACACTGAGAAAAATCAACAGCAGTGTGCACAAAATTAAATAGAAACCTAAGTATTTTTCTGGCCTCATTACAAAAATAAAGTCATTTCTTCTTAACGTGTACCCATTTCTGAAATTTTTAAGACTTAAACATTGTTTTATTTTGCAGGCACAGTAGTGACTATTAAATGTTAAGAAGCAAAACACTGCCTTTAATATAAAAGGAAAATTCAGACTCCTTTGTACTTATAAACCTGCATGGTCATTTAAATTAGAACCTTATTTTCATCTCAAGAGAACACGCTTTTCTAAATATATTATTATTGCTTGCAAGGTGTATATATTTTTTTAAAAAAGTATTTTATTTATTTGTTTATTTGCCAGCAAAGAGAGGGAGAGAGCCAGAACCTCCAGCCACTGCAAACAAAGTCCAGATGAATGTGCCACATGCCTCTTTGTTCATCTGGCTTTACTTGGGTATGGGGAATTGAACTCAGGTCATTATGCTTTGCAAACAAGCACCAAAATGTGCGGTTTTGCTTGTTTTGAACTCCTGATTTACCTTTGATAAAATCTGATTCTGCTTATGTGAACTCATTCTTGACATGGGGGAAGAGATAGTAATCAAGGAAAGCCAGTGCTGAGATGGTGACTGTTACACAGTGAGAAGATTAAACAGACATAAGAGCACACAAAAGGCATAGCAAGTAAACTGCCTAGACAGGCAATGTACACCAGGAATTCCTGTGGATGATATATAATTATGATTGCTGTGTCATTGTGGTAAATTTTGCAAAGCTTAAAAAGATTGACGTTGAGTCTTAAGTATGCTGATTCCATTGCATCACATAAAGTAGGCAACAAAGGGAAATAAAGAGAAAAGGAAAGGTTAAAAATCAATTGAGGAATAGAAGACAATCTTATTCATGCTAAAAGGAATCCACTAAAATGTATTTAGTTATCTATTTAGCTTTACAATTATATAGAATGCAATGAATTTGCTAGAAAGCTATTAAGTTATATAGGTTTTCAAATGTAGTACTAATGGCAAGGGTGATCTTTGGTATACTTCAGAAATTAGTTTGATTTTTTTTTTTTTTTTTGGTAATTTGCCAAATCAAACTTTACAAGCAAGGACTTAGACATAGAAGAAAGCACAAGCTCACCAAATGTTTGATAGAAGAATATATGTAATGAAATGAAGTTATTCCATTAAAGAGAGCTAGAGTCTGCATTCTTTTATTGCCTAGAGCATTGCCACAATGGGTTAACCTGAAATTTTCTAAGAATGTAGATTATTTTTTTCTTTATGAAGGATTTCACTACTAGCTTTATATTTTGTTTCCCACTAAATTACAGAGGAAGATACTTGTCAGGAATGTTCCTCTTTTCCTTGGTCTATACTGGGGCTGGCTCCACAAGAGAGAAGGCCGCATGTTGTCTAGACCCACAGAATGTTCAAGAAACTCTGGCAGTCTCCAGGTAGTTCAGAGATTTGCCTAGCACCCCATGTCCATGGTCACAGCAAACCAATCAATGTTTGGTACACAGCGCATTTCTCACTATGTGTTAGAGAACATTTGCTTATATTTTGCACGATTTTAATTTAACTATATTGATCAAACTGAACACTCAATAAGACCCTAGATACCTTAGACTTATTAAAATTAGTCAACATGAAGCAAGTGAGCTAAGGAAGTAAATGGAAACTGTTTGGAGATTTAAATACAGCAGAACTCAAATAAATACCTGTTAATGAAATAAATCTATTAAATGAATTTATTTTCTCTGAACCAAATCAAAACAAAGAGGAATACTCAACAGGATCTTTCAATGAATAGTGCTTAAATAAATAAGCATCTTCAATGGACATGTTTCTCAAGAAAGGCAAATAGTGTTTTCATGTTCTCTAAGGTTAACTAAAATAAGAAAATTTGTGTTGACTTTGGGATACACTTTCATTCTTAGGAATTAAGCAGGGAAAAGTCCCCAAATAATACTATTTAAAACCTATAAGTATCCTTTTTCCTGAGGGTAATTTCATGTGTGTGTGTGTGCACGCGCGTGCGCGTGTATGTAATGGGCTCTGAGCATATGGGAGACAAACACTCCACAATCGAGTTTATCCATTTGTTAGACTACTTACCTACGTACAGTTAAAAAGTATTTAAAATTTTTAGTTGACCTGTACAAGGAAAAAATAGACTTTCTTTTAACACATTATTTACCTGTACTGAATGTTACTTTATTTCTCTAGCATGAATTTAAAGGTGGGATTGATTCCCTTGCTCTAAAGATCTGTAATAAGTTTCACTGGTACTCTCACAAGGCTCAAAACAATGTTGGAAAGACATAAATGCTTTTTTATTATGACAAAATACATATCTTGAACTTCTCCCTATTAAGTGTCACACATACTATTGCTAACTATATCTGTATAGTTGTACAGAGGACCTCTAAACTTCCACAGCTTTTCAAGTGTGAGTTCATGTGAGACCACATCTTTAAGTGATCAGGTCTCTCTTTCCTCAGAGGGGTTGACCTATGCTGGTATGTTATTAAAATGTCAGAAAAAAAGTCAGCATGCATTGAAATCTTAAAGTAATAATTCCTTTTTCAAACACAGTAGACACACAATCCATAGAGATTTTTGAGACCCATTTCATGCAGTGTAGAGGGCTTTGTTTATTCATTTTTTTTCCCTTAGGCCTAATAAAAGATATTAGCTCTTTTCTACCAGCAAAAAATTAAGAAAGAAAGAAAGAAAGAAAGAAAGAAAGAAAGAAAGAAAGAAAGAAAGAAGGAAAGAAAGAAAGAATAAATAAAATACCCCTGTCATGAATCAGGCAACTAGTGGGAGACTGCTGGCCAGGTTTCACCCCACTAAAATTCTAATCTATACTTTGTCTTTGAGAATTAAGGAGAAAATGCATATCAGCAGAATCTCCTTCTATTTCATTTATAAATTACGAGAATGATGCTATTATATATTATTAATTTCTGCTGTTCTCCAACTCTGCTGCAGCAGTGAGCTGCGGATGTTGGAACGGTGTAATTATGTTCTAGTAGGGTAGCCATCCGTTTCCTTTCAAAAATTTACAGGATTCTTAATCACGCTGCTCATTTGGGTGCGCAGCAGCGAGGACGGTGAAACACAAACAGGGCACGTTCGTTTACACAGGAACACCTGCTTAGCATGATAGCAGATGTCAGTCAGTAAGCAGAACACAAAAGGAAAAATATATCAACAACAGCAAACTTGCACCATTTTGATTTGGTGCAAAGGATTCTTTGCAAAAGTGATGGCAACAGTGGACATTCCTTCTAATACAGGGTCAGTTCTTCCCCAGTCTTGTTTGTGGTTAACATACTGTGAGAGAGAAAGGACCTTTTGCCTCTTGTTGCATACCCTAATTGACTCTGACTCATTATTTAGAGGAATTATTAAAACGATTCTGCCTCAGTTTCCTGACCAATATATAGACAATAGAGTGTATATTCTAAATAAATACCCAGTTCTCCAATGGTGATTAACATCAGAAGTAATAATGACTATGATTTTAAAGTATACCTAGTTTAAATTCCTCTTCTGTCACTTAACTGTTACTTTAAATCCTCTTTACTAAGCCTCAGCTTTCTAACTGATAATGTGCTTAGAACCTTAAAGGAGATAATATATAGAGCCTGTCACCTAATAAAAGCATATATGGTTACTGTTTCACTGTTAGTATTCCTGTTAACATTGTCAGCATCAACATTTTGGTTCTCACAGACCTTTTCCTATTCAATATAGTATTTATTAAAAGTCTGAAGTAACCAACAACTGAAGTCTCTAACAGATATCCAAATACAATGCACTTTTTTTTTTAATGTGTACAGTTCTATAAGGCTGCTATAATGGGGTTTAACTACTCTTATAATGAGAAGTTAGTCATTTTCACTACATTTTCTGAGACTTTTATCTGAAGTACAAAACAAAGTTATCTGAAACATACCTTCCATGAAAAGAACCTGAATGAAGGTGGTGTGCTTTCTAGAGCTTGACACACACCAAAAAATGAAGCAATGGAAAGCAAATCAATTGTAAACTCGTCATTCCCATGCCCACTCCACCCTTACAGTTTGCATACCAGGCTTTAAAGAACTTTTTAAAAAGCGTAAAAAATAAAAATCTGGAATTTTCTCTTCTCTTCTCTTCCCCAAAATGGTTAAAATTCAAAATGGAAAACAGCTATCACACATGGGCAATGACTAATTTTCCTAAGAAATTTTAGTATTCGGAATGGGTCTGCTTATGCAGGCCTGTGCGATAAAGGCTCCCCGAGTATGCATTGACTTGATACCCAATAATGGCTGCTAAGGAGCCGTTATGTAGTGCCGTGTCAATGATCCGTGCATTGAGGACTCCCTCAGTACGCATTGACACGATAGACCGGAACGGCTCAGGAGAAGCTGTTATGGTCTATCATGCCAATGATGTGCAGATATTGGCAGGGCCTCTGGCCCTTGCATAGAAATTATGGAGTCTCTGAAGGAACTGGGGTGGAAGCCATGTGGGCACCATCATGCTAGCACTTCCATTTCCATCCTCCTTGTGTTTACTTCAAAAGAATCGGCTCAGAAAAGTTGTCAACTTCATCAGTCCCATGTTATGTCACCAAAACATAACCAGGAAGTAGAAAGGTTCTTCATGTCTTCTCAGAGAAAGAAACATTACTATTGATAGGAAAAGAAGGGGCAACACTGAAGGTGCCATTTTTGTTATGTTTTAGGATTTTCAATGATACCTATCTCCTTTCTGCATTACAAACTCTTTTTTGTTTGTTTTGTTTTGTTTTGTGAGGGAGGGTCTCACTCTAGCTCAGGCTGACCTGGAATTCACTATGTAGTCTCAGGGTGGCCTTGAACTCATTGTGATCCTCCCACCTCTGCCCCCTAAGTACTGGGATTAAAGGTGTGTGCCACCATGCCCGGCTTTTACATGTGCATGATACTGAGCAGACTAGGATTTCTGCTATTGAAATATTTCATCTAGGAAAATAAAGATAACTTCTTTTGATGTCTTCCACAACTGAGTAGGTACTCAAAACTGAGCATATAGGGAAATGGCTTAGAAAACCTTGGGATAGAAGTGTAAGTTCAAGAATAAAGTTTGGCTCCACATTCGCCTTACCAACTCCAGGCTGTAATTAATTCACTTATGGTATTTACATGCCCCTCTCTTATACTTATGGAGAACATGAGAATTTTAAATTCACTCTTCAGTGCAAGATTTAAAATGATCTTCATTAGAATTTGAAGCTATACTCTAAATTGCTTTATATACTACCAACAGGGAGCCTCATTATGTAGTACTATATTTGGACTACCTTCTTTACATTTTGTAACTGTAGATTTTGAATATTTCTGGTACACTTAAGCAGAATCAAACAAAGTGTTTAAATTGACTCTCCTGACTACCAATCTATACAGATGCATGGCAAATGTATGGGCAAGAGATTTCAGTACATTTTCTGTTCTGGTATCTCCAACGGGACATAGAGAAAGAGAAATCTGAGACAGTCAAACTGGATTGTGGCAAAGGTTTGTAAAACACCAAAGTGCCTTCCTAAATAGGATGATAGGAACAAAGAAATAGTCAGATTAGGCAGAAAATAGCATGTACAATTCTGCATGCTCATTTCCCTGAGAAGAGGACAATCTTCAAAATGAAATTTTTAACTGGGTAAAGGTAGTTATGGTATGTTATATGATGACCGTCACTAATTGACCAATGGAGCAAACTTATTAAAGGCTACACCAGACAGAAGAAAAGGAGGATATGTAACAAGAAGCACTAACCACTTGCTTGGCATTTAAACACGTCTACTATTTCTCACAACAACCCCAGAACTTGAAAAATACAGACACAGATAGATTGAGCAACAGGAATATGCTGGTATGAATGTGGTAACTAAATTTGATCTCTTTGAGTACCCATACTCTGCCAGCCTCCCCCAGAAATATCAAAGGTATCAATGAGAGGGAGGAAAGGAGGCAGCCAGGGAAACAGGAAGAGAGAGAGAGGGAGAATTAAAATACAAACTAAAACAACCCAAATATACAAAATGGCATAGCTGACACAAAGCAGGTTTCAAGATTTGTTAATATGATAATAAAGGGTCTAACATAAAGTTAGCAAAAGATTTTTCTGGCTATTATAATATATCATAAATCTTTACTAGACCTGCTTCTTCAGTACAGCCTAGCTTTAATGAAGTATTTCATGTGCTGAGCTAGCTACTGGTGGTACAAGACAGACAAGACTGTCCTCAAGGCATTTATATACTTGTGGGGAGACAAACAGAAATCAGATATTATAAGTGCTATGATAATGATTAGCACAGAATATGTTAGTTGAGGGATGTTTTCTAGAGGGTGGTGCTTCTAAATGAAAAAGTACCATGTGTACTATGTAGACATCCTGGAAATGCAAAGGAATAAACGCATGGCTACCACTGCTGACATCCCTTCATGCCTGATACTTTCCTTTTCTCTTCCTTTCTTCCTCTCTCCTTTCTTTCCTCCCTCCCTCCCTTCTTTCCTTCTTCCTTACCTTCCTTTTCTTTCTTCCTTCCTTCTTCCAAAAACTAAAAATATGTAAATATTTTGACAAAAGTTCATGTTTCCTCTTTTCACAAATGTTTAAGCAAGGCACTGAAACTGAAGTACCCCATTATAGAATCCTGGCAGCCTGATTAGTCACACCTTGAAATAGAATCAGAATTAACTGAGCATCTTCTAGGGTCCAGACACTGTCCTTGCAATTTCTCTCATCTCTGCAATGATGTTATAAATACAGGCTGCCCTTTCTTTGAAGTGCAAGACATGCAGTTTAGAGGAGTTAAGAAACACGTTCAAGGCCATATGGATAGTAAATGGCAGAATCAGAAGGAGGCATATATAGATATGTTTTTGTTTGCATTTTGTCTTCTTGTCATTGTATTCATTCCTGGAGGGAGAGAGGAGAAAGGTGCTCCATTTGGTATAAGCAAATACAGCAGGAGTCTGAGCAGTAAAAATGAAAGCACTGAACAGTGATGTAGCTCACCTCTGAAGTGTTAAGAGATAGCTAGCACACAGTAGGGAGAGCTTTGCCATGTGTCACCTCCATAGCAACCAGTTAATGGCTTCTAATTTTTATCTGCACAACATTGAAGGTTTTTGAAAAGCCATCACACTCCCTTTGTGTCTCTTACAGATATGGTCCAAATTCTGTTATCTAGGAACTTAATTTGGAATAGTGTGGTGTTTTTGAACTGTCAAAACTCCAATAAACTGGGTGTGGTGACACACACCTTTAATCATAGTGCTCAGGAGACAGAAGTAGGAGGATTGCTGTGAGTTAAAGGCCAACCTGAGACTACATAGTGAATTCCAGGTCAACCTGGGCTAGAGTAAGACCCTACCCCCCAAAATCCTCAAAAAAACCTAATAAAATAAGAGTATTTTAAATATTTACAGAGCAAATGCTATGAGATACCCAGATCTCAGCTCTCAAATTGTGTTCTTATATCAGTAAGGAGGTAAGATCCAGACTGTGAGAAAACACAGTGCAAATATGAATTTCAACAAATTACTGACTATGAACCTACGTGGAAATCACTATTGTGCTTATTATGTATATCTATTAATAGACTTTAATTGTAATGACAAAGCAGACAGTTGAACCACATGGTTGGGTTGAAAAATGACAAAATAATAAATTATATTTCTTTTTCTACAATGTAAATTAATTTCTAAAATGATAAGGATCTCTCAGTTTATTTTCTTAAATGCAAAGCCTTTTTAAGTTAGGTAGTCCCTGTAAAAATACACAACTGCAATGTTTTAAGGGCTACTGTTCCTTTAATGGCCAGCTGGTTCTGAGATGTAATAAAATTGACATATTGATTCCTTTGAATTTACAAATGCCTGTTTCATAAACTCCATCTCTAAAGCCTAGGCATCTTTAGTGCACTGTCATTTTTTTTCTCCAAATGGATCAATTATGTGCCCACGTAATCCTGTTACCTGTGAAATCCATGCATACTTCTCCCATTTGCTGCAGTTCCCAGGCGGACAAACTTGCATTATGCACGCATAAACAAACAGAGCATTTTCCTGATATTAGAGATTGTTTTCAAAGTGAAAGGCAATCTCTTGGGTCTTTTACTCAAAAGAGAAGGAAGAGAGCAAGAGAGAGAGAGAGAGAGAGAGAGAGAGAGAGAGAGAGAAACTGTGCCCATTTTTTTCTATTAACCTCAGTATATGCACACATATACACAATCACACGTGCACATATATGGACACACATTCATGTGCATTTATACCTGCAATCCCTAACAATTAATTTGAATTAAATGGTTTTGCTGTGTTGAGTCCTTTACCTGCTCCAGCAGAGTCAATTCCTCACTTTAGTTATCTATGCAGCAATTTTTATTGCTATCTTTTCTTCTTTGTTGATAATTAGTTATTTAAGGGCAAATCATTCCCAAGATACCTTTACACAACTAGAAAAATGGAAAACCAAAGTGAGTTAGGTTATAAAGTTTGCAGCTGTCATAGAGGGGGGGAAAAAGAATTTACTGCAACACTTGACACCAGCTCTGAAACATCCTTAAAACACAGAGAAATTGTTTGTTGAAACAATCGTACAAAACACTAAGATTCTTTTCCTATGAAATGAGGAGGGAAACGCCTTGGTGAACTAAGAGGCCTTTCCCAAACCTCAAATCCATATCAGCAAATTGTCTTCTCAGACAAGCACATTTGCATGTCCACGTGTGAGCACATCCACCAGGACTAGATGCATAAAGAAGGCTTATGTGTGAATATGCACACTGACTGTGGTCCTAGAATCCCCTGCAAATAACAAACAAACATGCTTTTGTCTATGTGTGAACTCCCTGTGTGAGCAAAGTACTGTGCGTGTTCTTCACAGAGATATGAATTCTTGCTTCATTCCTTCAGCCTGTGCTGTATCTGATTTTCCTCACTTACTGGGCACCCAGCAGTCCAGTTCCATTGCACTTGCACTCTACAATTTGTCTCTAAGAGATTCCCCAAATCACAAAACATCTTGTCTGCCATCCAATGTGCTCCCCATATGCAGAAAAATTGGGTTGTGCTTGGAGCCCTGTGGCCTGGCCCACCGCTGCCATTGTGCAGCGGTGGTTTTCAAGATAAATGGCTGCATGTTAACCAGATTTGACATGCTGTACAAAGGCAGGCACCTTTGGTCCCATGACACAGCCAAACAGAAAACACAACAAGCAAGCCTGGCAAAGATGTCCAACATGAATGAAAGCACAACAATTTGTCACATAGTTGTTACAAAACGTTAGCAGCTTTGGGGCTTGCCATGGGATAGCAGAGATAAGGCAGTGTGGAGAATTCAGAAATTCCAGGATGGGGAAGTGTTAGGCAATGGAAGAGTTAATTCAGAAAAGGGGGAGAATAGTCATTGCAAAGGGATTATTTTCATTGCTTTCTTATAAGGCCAGAGAAGGCCTTAATGTGATGAATTAGATCAACAAGGCCCGTGTTGCCAGCATTAGTAAAACTCTTCTGGTCTGAAGGGCAGTCTGTTAACCATTGCTTTCCAATCCTTCAAAGATGTAACACATTCTAGAGTCAATTTATCAAGGATTGACACTCATCTTTCATTTTCTTTTTCCAAACTGACATAGTGATGAATGAAAAGATATTTGAGGAGGAAAAACCTTTGCAACCTACTTGTTCTCGTATTCATCTTGAAGCAGGGAATCAAACTTCCTCACTATAACTCTTTCAATTGCTGGGTTTCCTTTTGCAGCTTTCCTTTAAGTCAGTGATCACTGTTGCCTATAATTCTGAAATTCCATGATTGCAGTAACATTTAACCATAGGCTTTTTTTCCCCCTGATTCGACTCATGCACTTTCAAAGCCTTAATTTCCTCATCTGTAAGAAAAACAGTAAAATAATAGGACCTAACTGAAAGGATTATTGACAGTGCTGTGTGTCAGATGACACAGACAAAATTTTTTAGCTCAGGTTCAAAGGCATTATAAGTAATCAATCATTGCGAGATAACATTACCTTTCCCAGACTTTCTAGGGACCTGTCACTGAAACATGAATATGATTATGTCATTGTTGTATAAGAAATGGTTCACAAGCTCCCCATCACCTACTAACTGGATAAAAGCCAGAAATATGGACTAGAAGGCTCTCATGTTCCAGTCCACCCTTGTAGACTTGATGTAAGCTCATTTCTTCACATGTGTTCTGTGGTTCACACATCTTATCTATCTGGTGATATCTGAACTTTTGGCCCTTTCTGTCCTTAAATGTTTATACATGTCAAGGGACTTTCCTTTACTTCACTTTTGGAATCCATGTTATCTGACAATGCTCCCCTCCAAAGGTAATTCAGAGGAACCATCTGGCCCCAGATCTGACTATGCTGTTCTTGGCTCTCTTTTCTCAAAGAACATGAAATTTCCTACAGTGAGAATCACATATTCATCATTATTTGAGGATCCACCTTTCCCACTATAGAGTGACCCCCTTGAATCTGATTTTCCATCTATCAACCCAAGTACAGTGCTGGTGCACAGTAGGTACAATGAGTACAGAACACATGAGTGTAAGTTCTTGATGAAAGGTCATAGGCCTGAAAGGACACAGTGGCTTGCTTTTAAATTATTTCTACAAGAACAAATTTCTTTCTCAGAATGCAAAGCTCAGATATCTTAGGTCATGGAGGCAGGAGGACTGGGCATTTAAGGTCAACCTGGGCTGCATGAGATTGTCTCAGAAAAAGAAATGAAAGAAGACAGAAATAAAAGAAAAGAAAAGAAAAGAAAAGAAAGAAAGAAAGAAAGAAAGAAAGACAGAAAGAGAAAAAAGGGGAAAAATCAAAATGTGTATTTTTATTGCTTAAATCTCTGAAGAAGTGCTTCTTCTAAAACTGGTAGTATCAATCAAATTATCTCCCATGGCAAACACTGAAAAAGACTCTTAAAAAAGATAGCTTTCTGACCACTCAGGTCCCAGGACAGTAATGTAATCTACGCTTCTAGGTAGGATGCTGGTGCTCTATAGGAAGGACAGAGAAGAACATGGGCAAAAGTAGCTTGTCTAAAAGATGCTGTCATTCCCAACACACATCCAACACAGGTGGAATCTCTCAGCTAAGTAACTGCAGATGGCACTGTTTATTGGTAGGGCACGAGGAACTCAATGTAAAGAGGCAAGGAGGTTTCTACTGTAGTTTTTCCAGGGGTAGGAAGGTCTGGAGATTTGCTGACATCTGTGATTCTCTAACCTTTATGACCCCTTGTAAACTCAGAGCCAGTGCAGCCTGGAGCACACACAGTACCACCCCCACCCCACCAGTCCCCTGAAATCTGAGCCAACCCCATGTGGCTGTTCATAAGTCCTGATTTGAATCTAGGAAGTCATCCTTTGAGGAGATCCGCCCCACCCTCACTGGATGGGGACAGTAGCTGTCCTGTGAAATTGTGGTCCTCAGGGTTAGTGGGAGGTAGGAGCTGGTATCATGGAGTTAACTGGTGACCTTTCAGTTGCCTCCATTTATAGGCTTCATTTTATTTCTACTTGTAATAATAAATGGGAAACAGACTTAAATATGGGAGAAATGACGGCATGCCACTTGGAACAACCAGCTGATTTGTCACCTCTAAAGTGTACATTTCATTTGTATCCTAAAATGATGAGAAAGGCCAGTGGAGAAAGCATGATACAAGGCTTATAATGGTCACAGGATACAGTGTTTCTTGTTTTTCATCCCTTTCCCAATGTCTTGGGGCTACCCAAAGAAATACCTTCAGAGTGAAATCATAGACTTTTGCCTAAAACAGCAAAAATTCATGTAGAATCCATGCTCAGACTGATCTGTAACAGCTAATACACTCTTAGGATGAGCTTTATGTGGAGACAGATCATGGTGCATAATGCCAAGACAGAGAGGCTGCTTTAGGGGCCCAGTCTCTCAGTTCCAGAGGTGTCCAGCCAGACACTGGGACCCATGTCCTTGGTTCATTACCTAAATATTTTAGATTTTTGTTGCCCAGAGGGTCAGGATAAGTGCATGAGAGTTAAATTTCTCATGTTAGAAAGAGATTTTAAAAGGTTTACTGTTTCTTATTTTAACTGTAATTTTAAGTAATTTTTAAATAGTATCTAGACATAGTATAAATAGAAATGATTTTAAATAGTTGTAGGCTACACTTTACTCATGTGTCAAGAGAATGCTTGAAATATATTAAGTTTATGTGCTTGGTTAAAAAGTGGCATCTTTAGCAAAAAGATAAATAAGGAGAGTTCAGGTCTGGAACAATTGTTTCTTATAACTACTAATTTTAGAGATTTATAGGTAGAATAATAAAGATGAATATTCTAGGGGAAATATCAGCCTTTCCTAATTTTCTGTTTCTTCCTTAAACTTTAAAAATTAAGTTTCAAGTATTTATTGGATTGGTTAATGGTCTTTTTGTCTGTACTCCCTGTACTGTGAAAAGATCTCCCACCAAATCTCTGCTTCATTGGTGAGAGTTTGTTCTGCTACAAACCAAATCCGCAACATTCAGAACTTAAGGTGCCCAGTTTTTAACTCATCTAACAATCTCAGCCCTATAACTTATATTGTTATGTTTCTGATTCTAAGTGTAAAATATGTGCAGTATAGAAAATGGAAAAAAAAAAAACTGATGGATTGTGCCATCTATGGCAGCGTTTGCTCAGCATTTGGTACAAATGGGAGAAAAAAGATACAGAATGCATGGATTGATTTTCAAATTACCTCAATATTTTGAAAACATTTTCACCTGCATGCTGAGAATGCTAAGAATGGCAAGGAAGGCAATTGTGCATTTGCACAGCCTCCACTGCATTCATTTATAAATTACCTCATCACTGACTGAAATTAACACTGATTCTTACAGGCAATTTCTCAATTTCCAATGCTAATTACATTTTTTTTACTTTTAAATTCTGTACCACCTGTTTTGGGCAAGACATCTTAGGCAGCGCGACCGCATTTAATCACAATTTTAATTAACCGCCCTGTAGATGTGAAAAAGAAGCAATTATAATGTAGATGAATGATGATTTTTCTGCATTAAATTGTTTTGTTTCCCTGGTATGTTGATTGTAACACAGCACACAAATACAGTAACTGTACAATTTTTTTCTATTGTAATTTAGTAATTGTTTTTGGAAAACCAGTTTGGGAATGAGTGACTTCATCTGTTTACAAATTGATTGATACTGTTCACTCACTGATTGCTGTGGCGTATATTTTGGTATTGCACAGTCTAGCATAAAATATAATTAGAGATGCACAGGCTTTGCAGCACCATTTTGGAATCTGAAAATCAACTGTAACTGAAGTATGTTTTCCTTGAGCATACTAGTATCAGTTGGGGCTGATGAAATGATAATCAAAACAATGGGCTTTCCAATTCTACCACTAGTAGAAATCCTTGGTTTCAATCTGATAGTCTAATATGGTAAGTTTATGAATTACTTTGTACTAGGCCTGGGAGCTGGGGGCTGGCAAGTCTGAAGCTTGCACAACTCACTCAGATCTGTATCACAAGCAGCATACAAGTGAGGTAAGGAAACAATGATGAAAAAGAAAGAGTTGTTGCCTTGGAAAGGGCAGGATTGTTCCTGCCACCCAGGCATGATGCACTGGTGTCCTGTAGCACTGGTCTATCTCATCTCTACACTGTGATACAATAAGATCACATTCATGCTCCTGGCTTGCAGATACAGATCATTAAAGCTGCACCTCAGTGTAGATAAATTCCAAGATCACGTTTATGTGAAGCACAGCTTGCTCCTCATTTAACTAGGAACAGGACAGAGGACCAGCCATGGATACTTGCTTATGAAACTTATGCTAATCGACAGCTAGAAGACCTCTGCTTTACTATTCTCCCATGAGTTAGAAACCTCTCCGGGGATACCCTAGATTAGTGTCATACCATCCCAATTTCAAGGACATTCTCAATCACTGCACATCATTGGTAGCATAGGGCTGGTGTCCTCCCTCCAATCATCCTCTGAATAGTTCTGAAATGTGCTCAATGGGACAAGCTCTGGGCTAGGCTACTTCTGCCTGCCTGGAAAAAAAGGGGGAAAGGCCATGTAAGCAATTGTGCATGTTCAAAGGAAACTATTTACGAGATCTCTTCATCTTCTGCTTTGGACTCTATTCCTTAGAAGATCCTAAACAGGGACAGTTCATTAAAAAGTGAGATGTCACATTGGTCCTAGCCATGTGCTTGTTGCAAAACATATCTGGGAACATGGCTTCATTTAGAGCAATTTAAAGATAGAATGGTTAAGATATGAGTTGGCAGGGTGGGGCTGGGGTAGGAGGACTATTTGCATCAACTTCTGTTTGTCTGTCTCTGTATAAATAGTTGCTAACAAAGTATTAATAGGAATCACCACACCTGATGCCAAAATTCACGATGTGTATTCAGTAAGAATCTGTCCTATTTGTATACTAGGAAGTCTGGTCATTTGGCAGCTTGAGATTACATGTCTAAATCATATTCATGCCTATGGATCTGTACACTGAAATCTGTGAGGAAAGTAAAAGAACTGACCACAAAATGTCCTGCAAGCTATGCCCTATGTAAGATGCTGTACAAATACTGGCAGCAGAATCTTATTCCTATCTAAGTCATCCTTTGTGGCTGTAAGCATTACTTTATATAAATGAACACATATCCAAACTACTGCTGAAAAGGTGGGGCGGGTGGAAGGGCAGTTAATTTGGTTAGGTACATGGTCACTGCCAAGACAGCGTGCTTAGGGCAGGTGAAGATATGAGTGTGTTTTCCTTAGAGATTACACTTCTGGTTCGGAGTACAGGCCCCCTCTTGTTAGCAGCAATGCTCTCTGATACAGCTGAACATTTCTCTCTCCTTTCCCACCTTCCCCACCTTCATAACAGCTCTGTAGAAAGATGCTGTTTTATGAATGGAGGTAAAAATAACCCTGAATAACTCAAATTATAGCCTCTTTACATGATGAAGAGGGAGTGGTCTGGCAATAGACTTGAACTTTTTCTTTTCTTTTTTTTTTTCATAAAGTTGTTCCAGCAATAATGCTTATTTGGAAGTTTCTAAAAGTAGTAACATCTGTGTTCCTGCTGGGAGATGCCATCCCACCAACCTTTCTAGGAGCCATTTGTCTTGGAGAGAAAATAAAGTACCTGATCCCAGGCCTGAGTCAGTCTCAGCTCCCTGTGTCTTCACACTCTGACCCACTGTGCGTTCCTTCAAGCAGAGAGCTGCTTCCCATGGCTACCTCCTCAATATAAACCTGCTAACTAATCTCTTAGCAAACACTTGAAGCAAACCTGAAGAGAGGAAAAAGAGGCAAAGGGGGAACAAAACCCAGCAAAGATAAAACACCAAGACCTATTCAATCGGACCCAGCATCTAAATTTAGTACCAGACTTAAGGTTTCTTTTGAAGGGTTGGCTGTTGTCTGTAGGACAGGGATTTTTGTAGCCACAATTTTATTTTTATATCTCAGTCCTAAGTTTTCTGCTATTTCTTCTAAATAGGGCTCACTTTAATACTAACTCCCTGAATTTGTTTTCTTTCCTAGCCAGTAGAGATGTGCCTACCCTTATAGGTATTTGTAAATGACTTCTTTTATTGCTTGTTTAAATAATATATCTTTTTAAAGTTCACATTGCAATGTATACACACAAGGTAAGTTCTCGTTAGGAATCTATGTGAAAATTTACTGTCAGAAAGAAATAATGATTTTTAGCCAATGATCAAAGAAAAATAAATCTTTTACCCTAATAAGACTTTTAAAGACTGGAATCCCATTTTTAAATGGATAACAGCTAAGAGGCTACTGGCAATCTATATCTAAAGCTGTGTTTTAATATTGGCTTCACAGGAACTGGACAAGCAAATGGACCCTAGGGTCTTCAAAGTGAAAGCTTTTAAAATAAAGTTGGTATGTAGTGTTTGAAACATAATGTTCGGAATTTAAGTTTTAATATCTAGGAATAAACAGAGCATTAAATCAAGCAAAACTGTGACAAGGCCAATATGCACATGGATGATGCCAGCAAGGCATCTCCAGCCCTTTGTTCACAGCTTAACAAAACTGTGCCGTCACACCACTTTAGTTCAACAGTGCCTGTCGAATGGGCATCAGCAGATCAGCCAATGCCTGTCATACACAGAGCTTGAAGACGGTTTGAAAGCAAGAGCTTATTCGACCCCCAAGTCTAGATGGAAAGTGAGGAGGATTTTAAATCATGGTAAAGTCACCAGCTCCAACCCCCCCCCCCCACAAACCAAAGTTGAATGATATAAGGAAGAATGACAGAAAAAAAAAGGTTGTGTGTTTTTTAAAGACATAAAGGAGGAAAAAGATATATTCAGGCAAAGAAAGCTCTTTTCACGTTTGTTTTGTTGTGAAAGCAATTATAAAAGTTTTGCAACCAGAATTTTTCTTAAAGTGATATTCTCAATAGCCAAATAAAAGTCAGATGTCACCAAGTATTTTAAGATTTTTGCCACATTTTTGGGCCTTAAATGACGAAGGAATACTAAAGAAATATTGTCGGGACAAGCGGGTATTATTTGACAAGTAGAAATTGCAACCCAGATAGATCTCTTTTGATGTAATGTTTGCTACGTGACTGCTTTAGTTTACCAAAATGCATTAGGTTTTGAGTTTATAGCCTCCTGAGCTCTGAGCTCTGTGAACATTTAATCTGCTCCAGAAGAGAAGCCCAGAGAAAACAAACCTGGTAAGGAGAACGACTGTTCACTTGCCTACAAGTTAACAATTAAGGGGGTGGGGGAGCCCAAACCTTCTTATTTTCCTTCTGTAACACTGATCATGAGATTTGGCTTTCGAGCTTTAATAAGTGCTGGGGAGGTGCCTCAGAACTTTCCTTCCGTTTAATTAAGTGTACCCACTGCTCTTCAGGCATCCAATCAGAGTGAGCAAGTGCACCGGAGCAGGGCTGGGAGCCCTAGCGGTGGGAACTAGCTGGAGGTGTTCTGAATCTCGACCTTTCCAGCTCCTCCAGGAGCCCCTGCTACTGAGATGGTCCAGGAGCGGCAAAGATTTCTGAACACTAAAGTTGAAAGCTCCAGCTTTCAGCCTCTCCCCTCTCTGTCTTTCACCACTGTCAGTCTGCTGCCTGTACTTCGGCTGTCTCTTTTCCAGTCTCTACCCTGTGAGTTTCTGGCCTGCCAATTTCAACTTGAAGCTTGACTGGGTTGATTTGATGCAAATACCTCCAGGGAAAACCCTGAAACTGATGAACAGTTATGTCAAGTCGATTTTGCACCATCGGGAAAAGGTAACCTCTGCGAGAAAAAAAAGAAAAAAAAAAAAAAAAACAAGGTTAAAGAGACAAGGGCTTTTCACGTGTAATACCTCCGCGGCACATCTCGCTCACTGTTTACCATCCCTCAGAAATTGTAACTGTCAGAATTAGTCCTAATTGCAGATGCGAAAGCTGCCATTATAATAAAAACAGAGGCAGTGCAGGCATTAAATGTAGCAGCCTAATTTGTAAGACTACAGAAAAGGTAGAGTAAATGAATATTTCATTACTTTAATTACCAGGGACTACTCTTTTCTTGCTGTCTTATGATAAGTGTTGCTGTAACTAGCAACAGCAAACATGCACTAAAACATAAAGTGCAATAATCGGCCTGCTGTCAGGATCTCCACTTTAAAATACGAGCAGGGAAAAAATATAATGGTTTATCTATTTCTTAGAGAATGCAAAAGTAGAAGATGGAAATTCATTTAATGTCAGGGGGAAAAAGCACACAAAGGCACCAGTAAACGGGTTTTAGTCAGAGAATAATGGCTCCAACAGAGGGAAGAAAATAAAATATTAGTTGACTGTACATCTCAAATGCTGTCGCTTAAAAAAATTCTAGAAAGTAGAAAGTGGGAGGTAATCGCGTTTGGATTTTTTTAAGACAAAATTTTGTTTTTGTTACACAATGTAGTTGCTTGAGGAGGAGAAAATAAAGCTCAAGTGACTGGGGAAAGACAAGAAAAGCAAGCAGTTTTTAAATGACTAAGTAAAGGTGGAAAAAGTTCAAGTTGGCCAAAGTTTAGAAGATCAGTCCAGTTCCATTTTAAAAGACCAGATAAAGCCTGCCAGAAAAAAAAAAAAAAAAAAAGACTTTGCCTGCAGTCCTAGAGTACTGATTCATAAACCTTGGGAAGTACCAATAATTAGTCACCACTGACACCTTGAGAAACCGTGTCCACCACTCTACACTGTCAATCTCAGGTCTGGGGGAGGGGTAGAAGGTGGGCGTAGGGGTGTGGCTGAAGAGGTTGTTGAGACTGGGTGAAGCCAGCCTGTCTCTGAATTTATCACTGTGTCTCAAAGGAGGTGTTTGGTGGACACAACAGTTTGACAGCACAAAAACACTGTGGCCAGAAGCTCTCTCAGAGCACCCACTGGCCCAAGCCTTCTGTGGTCCGGGTCTTACAGAGCAGGGCTACATCACACTTCACACATGGATAAAACTCCACACATTTCTAAGTGTTCCATACAGTATTCACTCCCCCTCATCTTTTTTTTCTCCAAACTATTGTAAACAATACTCCAAACTACTATCTTTAGCTAACACTCCAGAATGCTGTTTTGTAAACCATAATAATTTGCAATCAATTTAGGATAATCTGTGTTAAGGTTGGTAATATTGAAGGAAAACAGTTTTATCCCAAATAATACACTTAAATTAAGCTTAGGTTAATAGGTACAAGTAAGTTTTGAAAGAGTTACGTGACATAGGGAACACTCCCCCCATACACACACACATAAATCCCATTGCACAAGTTTTCCTTAATTCTTCACTGCTACTCTTCCTGTTTAGATAGATATCTATTGCAAGGTAGATGAATGTAGTGAAGACTAAGGAGAAAAGGTACCAGAATTTGGGTCCTAGTATGCATGGGTGTTTGTGTGCATGTGAGAGTGTGTAGCTATGGGCTGTATTTAGTTTTCTAATTCCCATCAGCAGAGCAAAGGAGATGGGAAATCTTTAAAAGACAACTGTTTTGTTTTTAGATAGTTCTCTCTTAATAGGTCTATTTATTATGAAAACACAGCTTACTGAGTTCTTTATATGTAAACCTCACCTCTTAAAACTGAGAAATCTCATGATGTGAAACATTTCCATTGATGTGTTTGGTGTCTAAAATAGAAACTTACGTACTTCCAAGAATAGGCAAATTGTAAAGTTTCCTTGATTACAGTTACTTGGATATGCAAGATAATATAAATACAATTTAAACAAAGAAATAGTGAAAGCTATGTGCTACATTTATAGATCATGTGGGCACTGAATTCCTTGAAATTTACTCATTCATGTGTGAGGGGGGAAAAAAACTCAGATCTCTTATACTCATAGCATGATATTTTAATTTGTTGATCTGTTACTGATTACTTCTAATTTTGGGAGAGGGTGGCTACCTCTTTGTCAGAAGCACCTTTCTTTTCTAAGTTGAATTAGAAAAGGAAAGATAAGATGGTGTTTAAAGAATAGAAACCACTACTAAGCTGTCATAGAAGCAATGTGAACCATCTCAGAGGCCTTCATTACAGGTTCTCATCTAGGATATGTTTATCTCTTTGTCATGACAACTCATTAATGACAATTATTGATTCCCAGAATGATAGCCATGTACCTCTCTCACCTGGGATTGTTTTAGAATGTTTTATCTACATCTTGGAGATTTAAACATACACCTTCATACAAATATAGTTGGCTAAGCTAACCAATTCTGTGTTCATTGTTTGAAATAATATCTTCATTGGAATGGGATGTAAATTTTTAGCTTCAGAACTTTCAAGTTAAGAACTAGACCTCCTCAAGTTTATAGTAGTGTGGGGAGTGGCTTAAGTTGAAACAACACACAGAAACCAAGAATAAATGCAGAGCACTTTAAAATGGATTAGATACAATGGCATATGATATTTACTCCCGTGGGACAGGGAAGTTAACTGGAGTCTTAATTTTATAGTAGTGTTATTTTAAACAGAAAGGTGGCTTTCTAATGCACACTGACAGTGCTATTTTATTTTCTAATTGTCACGACAACTTCAAGTCTCAGCAGTTCACCTCAGCTCAGCACTAGAATTACATTTGTAAATGATCGTGAAGCTTTATGATGATTGCATTCCTCAACTGAAAAATGAAAGTAGTGTTACATCAGATCCTTCTGGCTGGGTCTGCTCCCCTTTACCCTATGTACTGGAGCCACTTGCTCTTCTGAGTCTGGTTTTGAAAAGCCCATAGTAATTTATCCCCTAAGTGTGGCACTCACATCACCATGCATGGCTTTATCAACTCTCACACTCTTCTGGGTCACAAGCACAAAATATCTGATCTAACACTGATCATCTTCCTTCTCCTTTCTCTTCTCAGCCTCTAACTTTTCTGTCAGAAGCTTGAAAAAATATGTACAATTACTGTTGCTGAGGGGAGACAAAGTTTAACTTCTGGGTTGGCAATCGGAGAATAATTCATGAGCAGATTTCTAGCAAATGATATGATTTGCTAAATTTTGGTCTTTGATTTATATTTATGTACTCCTGCTACTGCTAAGGTTTTGCCAACCTCAATTAGATCATGAATGAGATCATTTTAATTTAGCCCCCAAACTGTGACCTGACCATGGTCTGAAAGTGTTCAAAAAGTAATTTTAAGCCTCCCTTTGATTTGAAAAGGAATACTGCATGCTTGGTCATTCATATAAATAACATAAAACTCAATTATTGGATGATTTGGCAGAAGACCTTCTTGCCAGACAACAGTCAATGCCAGCCACTGTGATGCCGGCACTACCCGGAGGTGGGGGAAAGGGGCCACTAGCCCTCAGCCCCCTCATACATGGGTGTTCATTCATTGTGTCTCAGGGCATGTTATTTCCAATAGGATTCACGAGTCTGGGTGGCTGGGTGCAACTCAAAGGATGTACCAACCATATTTATAACTCCAGTTAAAAATGCTGTCTCACCTAGAAGGGAAGTAGATCTGCGCTGTCAAATCACCAGGAGGCTGTGACAAAGGGAGCCTGCAGCCTGACACACGGTGTAACAACATAGCAAACACCTTTAATGCTGTCATGTCTCATACCCTTTACTTTCTCACACATTTATGGCTGCTCTAACGTTGACACCTACACTCTTTGGAAACTAAATAAGGCAATTTTATTTAAGCCCAAGTGCAACACCTGTGAAGTTATTCTTGTGCCCAATACAACAACAACAAAAACTAACCATTAACTCCTTCCTAATTAAAAAAAAAAAAAAAACAAAAAAAAAACTTGCAAAGTCTCAAGTTGATAACAGACAGAGGGGTGGCCTGAGGCCCTAACTCTGAGGTTCACATGACCTCTCCAGCTCTGACAGATAGGCAGGACTTCCCCTCCAAAAGATGCCACAGATCAGATAATGTCACTGTCTGATGGGCCTCTTACAACTCTTTAAATTGAAGCCTTTTTCTTCATCACAAACTTCTGGTTTCTTTTATAGCAAAGGCAAGAGGCCCCAGCTGCTTCATTCCCTCTAGCGACCATAGTCTAATATTTTAAAAGCTAGAAATGAAAATAGCTTTTCTAAAGATATTTCCTGGAATTTTTAATGTACTGCCTTGATTCCTTTTTTCTATCTTTTTTTTTTCCTTGCCAATTATAAACCACCATTTGGAGGGCTTATGAGCAATGTAAGTCCACCTCATCTAATTAAACCACATTGTTTTAAAAGCTTGAACAGTTTTCATGTCTACAAGACTTGTCTGAATAATAAACTGCTACAGCCAGAATTCCAAGTGTCTTTGGAGGGCCAGGATTTCATCTGCTGAGCCAAAACAGCCAGGCATGCAAAGAGTTAATGAGCACTCCCACATTGCTGGGTAGGTTAATATCACAGCTGCCTGGTGAAGCATTATCCCCGCACCTCACTTAACAAAAGCCTCCTTTTGCAAACAGACTCCCACTTTCCCCCCAAGTGTCCAAAGGTGTTTACTGAAGTAAATCTGTCTAAATCCTTCATTGCTGGAGTCATTGGGGTGGGCAGGAGGGGTAGAAGGTGTAGGGCTAATCTCCTTTTGTAAATTCTGTAAATCTTCTGGGAAAAGGAGGGAAAAATCAGGAGCCTATGTCAAGTGTTCATGGACAACTTCTAATATGTCCATTAGTTTTGGCTTTCCCCATGAATTATGCCAAAATAGTTTATTGGAAAAACTATCACACTTCAAGTACTTCACTCTTCTTTTGGAGATATTATACTTTCAAAGTTGTGTTTGTCTGTATATGTGTGTGCACACACAGGTGTGTAAGCATGTGTATGTGTGTGGATGCATGCATGAGTGTTCTATACATAATATAGTTGTTGAAGAAAAACTGTTGTTGCCTTTAAAGTGGTTTCAGAAAGGGGGGGGAGGCAAGACAGTTGAGAAGCAAGATAATGTAGCTGAAAAGTTGTCACGAGAGGTTTCTGCTCTTGCTGTGGTCGTGTTCCAGCACCATTAACTGCATGTTACTTTTGCATGTTGAAAATGGAGGCGAACAGCGCAGTGCATCCTGACAGGTCCGCTTTGCAAGGGTTTAGACAATTGCCAGCAAAAAGGAGCCCTTTAGGCACAAACTTTCTCTGTCAAGAAAACGTGAATACCACCAGCCCCTCCCTACAAATCCTGAAGCATCCAGTTTGAGATACAAAAAGGCTGTCATCTCACAAATGTTAAACATACTAAAAAAATCTGAAAAAAAAAGTATGGAGAAGGTGTGAAAACGTGGCACTTTACAGCCCTCAAGGCTTTTTAAAATAGAACAACTTTTTCCCCTAAAATTCTTTTTGAGAGAATTTTTTTTTCCTTTTTGGCTCATTTGAGAGTTTTTTTTCTTGGCTTTTTTCCCCTTTCATTTGAAAATATGAATTATCATAAAAAGTCAGGGGGGAAAAGGGAAAGTCTTTTCCAGTTTTCCCGAGGATTTATCTGTGTTCAGGCTGGGGGTGAGCACCAGGCACTGAAGCCAGACCAGGGCCTGGTCTCCAGGCTGTCCCTCCCCCTCCCCTTTCCCAAGTGCCCTCACCTCCTAGGTCTGAAGGCAAACAATCATAGTTATTAAGGCTAAATTGTCAGCACCATTCGAGGGTGGGAAGACAGCGCACCTGACCCCAAATCTAACAGGCTTCTGGGGTCGAATTCTATCCCTCTCTGACCCTTTCTACCTCAATTGGTGAGCAGTGGCCATGAATAGTACAGACATGCCATCTTGTAACACTATATGCCTGTCAGGAGGGTAGGGTCTGGTTAAGCATCTACTATATAAGGCTGGTAACTAGGGGAAGCCCAACAAACAGCCACAAACACCTAAGTTACTTTACTCAGCTACTACCCTCTCTGCTTCTCTCTCTCTCTCTCTCTCTCTTTCTCTCTTTCCCTCTCTCTCTCTCTCCCTCTCTCTCTCTCCCTCCCTCCCCCCTCTCTCTTCCTCTTCTCTTCTCTCCTCTCCTCTTCCTCCTCCTCCTTCTTCTTCTTTCCCTCTCTCCCTCTTTCTCTCTCTCTCTCTCTCTCTCTCTCTTTCTCTCTTTTCATCTTGGCTTTCTGTGGCAGAATGCAAATGGAGCCTGCCGGCGGTGAAAGGGCTGAATTGTGATTAAGAAGAAGAAGAGCTCCTTTCTTTGTTCTCCCCTCAGGGGATGTTTACTGGGAGAGACACAGCGGATCAGATATGAAAGGCATTCAGGTCAGCATTGATGTGAGCGAAAGTGAAATCATACCTAAGGCATTCAAAAGACCGCCGTGTCAGGGGTTCAGCTAACGGTGCAGCTACTGTGTGTCTTCCCGGAGAGGCAAAAATCTTTCCACAGACTGGCGATTTCTTTTCTCCCTAATTTACTATAAAATTATAAAAGTCCCCCCCACTCCATTTACTTCTCACCACATGACACAGCAGTTATCATTTTCTTTTCTGGACCACACGCGTAATCAGACCAACTTGTAATAAGTATATTATAAAAATGAACCAGTAATGCACCATCTGAACTGTGAAATATTTTTAAGCAGGTGTATTCATGTGGACTACATAGATGCCTGATATGTAGGAGAGAACAGAAAGAGAAAATCCAAAACACATGCACATGGGTGGCTTTCCTCTCACCATCATGACAGAAAACAACACACACACACACACACACACACACACACACACACACACACACACACAGTATAAAAACTGCACAGAACACCTTAGGACAAAATCCTTTATTTACTTTGTAACTAGTAGTTACACTTTTCTTGAGAGCTTTCACTCTGACACAACTGTCACCCATGATAAAAGTATTTGGCACATAGCTATTAAGGCAAAGCTTCCACAGAGCTGCTGATTATTATCGTTTTCCTTTTAAAAATCACTTGATGAAGAAATGCTTGGATCTTACTTTTAAAAGTTTACACTCCCCACAGCCCAAATAGTCATTCAATACATTTTTTCCAAGTGGCAAGCTGATGATGTTGGCATAAACAGGGCTATATAAATATATACAAAATTCACAAATCACAGCAAACATACAAATAACAAGGAGACGCCTGAATCATTCAAGGCTTAAAAGTGAAAAGGAAAATCACACTTCATCTTCTTATTACTAAAGAAGAAAAGGAAATAAAGAAAAGGGGAAGGGGGCTGCCTTTATTGATTTTAAACGTTCCTTTCCTCAGCTCTGAACTGTTATTTTTCAACATTTACATCTTGGCTATAAAGCATATTTGGGCTTATGTTAGCATCTGCTTTTGTGGTGACATTTTGTATATTTTCAACTAGTGTTTCTGCATCACAGATTTCCCTCCTTTATCTTTTTGCTCTAAAAAGACAAGCAAAGAGCAATCAAAAAGGTGTCTGACTTGGCTGTTCAGACAATTGCCCCCTTGTGGGAATGCGGGGATGAATGGTACAGTGGACACCCAGCACCATTGACGTTATAAACATGTAAATGAAACACATTAGGGCAGACAATCAATTGTCTGTGAGCATTGCAAACCTGCACTCCCTCTCTCTGTGACAGGCACAAAATAGTGTCTACCTTGGGAAGCCACAGTGCTAGAGAGGAAAAGGACAAAGAATCCCCTTTCACACCAAAGAAAATGCACCTTAAAAGCCTTGGAAGAATGCAGATGACAAAAACTTGCCAGGAAAAGAATCTCCCACATCTTGGAATAAACACCGCACTGCTAGTGAGCTAGCAACACCCTCCCTTGCTACCTTCAAGGGAGGCACATATTTCTTCCCCCAGGAAAATCATAATATGGCATTTGGGTCTTTGACAGCCTCTTCTAATTTTCTTCACTAAACAAATTAAGAAAGAGGGAAAGAAGAGAGGCATGTGAAAACTATGACAGAAGTTTAATGAGGGAACTTTCGGTTTAAGTTTTCCCATATTTGAAAACCAATGATAAAAATATGTGAATTTAATTTCATTTGATAACAGAGCAACAATGTGAAGTTTAAAATCTGAAGTTTACCCCATCCCTACTGGACCACTACACTCTGCCACTAGACTGTTTGCTGGCTCTGCTGCAAACAGCCTATCCCAATTGACTTAGTTTTTCTGAACTGAAATAAAACAAATCCATCTATATATCTAGCCCCCAACACTGTGTGTGTAGCATTTCCATAGAGGACAGGATGGAGATGCATATCTCTAGAGCTCCCTCGGAAGTGGTACCTGCCCCACAAGCTGCCTGAGTGTGTTCAAAATCATCCAGACAAGCTCCCCCTATAAACTTCATGAAGGAAGATACTTGCCAAAGATATCCACACTTGCCAAGATAGCCAAGTTTGTGAGCAACTATAATAAGAAGAAAGTTTCCCACTTCAGTGTGTGGTGGGGCAGGGGGTGGGGTGGGGGGGAGGCTCTGACTCCCATTTGCCTATCCCAAATTCACCTCTTAAGGGAGGGAAGCCATCCAGGGAAGGGGCTGGTTGCAGTTCCTATTCTTTGAATTTAAGCACCTCTGAAAAGGAGCTACTTCTCCATCCTTCATTGCCTTTCTGCATCCCTAACAGCACCTCCACTCCCTGTTCTGAAGTGGTAAGGAGTGAGGGCTTCTTTTAAACACAGGTAATCATTTCTGCTCATGCTTTTCCTTAGGATCACAAGCCAATAAAACATCCAATTTGATCATTTGTTTCTTCCTTCCACTGAAAGTCAGAGACCAAAGGTGTTTGGGAAAAGCTCCCCTGTTCCCCTACCACCATCCACAATACCTTGCCTTTTAGGAGAAACTTTAGAGAAAAACCAAATTTAACTTTTCTTTCCTTCTTCCATTTCCCTTTCCTCATCTTCTAACTCAAGTTTCCCCCAAAAGACAACTCTATTCTCTTCTTTGAAACAAACAACTTTCAGAATTGATTGTGTCACGGTATCTGTGTGATTTTTTTCAGCGGCTGGGGTTGGGGAGAGGGCTGGGGAGACAGAGTCCTCTTCTCAGGCCTGTAAAAGTGGAGCATCCCAGGACCTCCTGCCTGAACTACAGTTGAGAACAACAAACTTTGCAAGTTATAAATGGGCTGCTGCAAGCGGTAGCTGGCTACGGAGGGGTATCTTCAACCCAGAGTGATTTTATTTGACTCCAAGGCTATGGGGGTATATAACCAGGGGACAAAAATGGGGGCCGGCTTCCCCATTTCTCTCCAACTTTAGAGAACGTGGCAGAGTCAGGTGACTGAGGATCATCTGACTGAACTTTCTAGAAACCTGTCCACATTCTTGTCTACTGGCTATTTGCTTTTTGCCTCCTTTCTCCCCACCTCCCCCAAGACATCATATTTTTTCTGGGAAACGATTTTCTCCTTTCCATGTGGGTGAAAGGACAGTGCCTGCCTGCTATGGGTCAGCTAGTTCTTGGCATTGCCTTTGCCAGGCATCTTGCTAGCCTGAGAATCTGGACAGTTGAATTTGAGATACTTTTCTCCTTCTACATCTGTTTCCCCTAAAGTGTTCATAGTCCAGTCTTCTCACAATCTTGACTAGCATTTCAAACCAACACTGATTTATCCGTTTTATCTCATTGTCACCTTAGTCTATATATACACACTGTTGGCTTAATTTAAAATTATATAAAGTGCCATCTCAGGTTCTGGGGTGTCCATCTCTTGGTATTTTTCCTTGCAGCTTTTACTTCTACATTTATTATTGCTATTATTCCTTTCCAGGAATTTCTATATATGATACTGATAAGCATCATCATATTTAGTGTTATCAGGAAAGACACAAGCTCAAAAGTGACATCTTTTCCATGAATCTAGGAAAGAAGAAAAATCCACTCGGTTCAGATAAACCCTGGCAATTCCCAAAAGAAAAGGCACTGGATGCGTGTCTGATGAGAAAGAAAATGAAAAGAGTGTTGGTGGTGGGAGGACTCCTCTACCTGCTTCTCAGAACCAGGAGGATATTGCTAAGTCAGAAAAGAAACCCAGTGGAAACACTGACAAACAGCCAACTTACAGCATGTTTTCTCACACATTGTTTGGAAAAAGAGACAGGTAATTGACAAAGTTAGAGAAGCAGTAAGCCATAGACAAGCTTGAGATTCTGCGGCCTGGGTTTGGACTGCATGCCCCAAAATGTGAAATTCAACTTTACACACCTCAGAGTGAGGGGAGGGGGACTTGTTCCCAAATAATGAGTGGCTGATCAGAGCGAAAATGTTTGCAGGGCCCATGACTGTACAGTTCTCTGGAACGCCATGCTATCTGTGAAGTCCCAATGGGACTGACTCCCTCTCAACTAGCATCACCATAGTTCCCAGGAAGCAAGGTTCCCCAGAACTGGGTTGTGGCCTCACTTCAAGGCAGAGACTAAGCTGGCATGCAGTGACAAAATCTTGAAGGGAGTGGATGGAAGAAGACAGGAAGAAACAAAACACTCCGAATAATATTCCTTGTGAAGGAAGACTTCTAGGAGCTTTGCTTTAAAAGCTCATTCCCTTTTCTCTTAAAAAAAGAAAAAAAGACTGTTTAACATAAGGGGGGGGGGCTGCTTGACACAAAGCTTTTGTTATCCAGTTGATCAGCAACGTGCTTTAGATACTTGTAAGAGGGGGGAAAAAGCCTCACAACAGACATTGATTTAAAAAAAATCAATAGCTAACATTTAATAAAAGGAACAGAAGCAACACAAGAGAGGAGAGGGGAACATTAGGTGTAATTTTAGTGTCTATGAAATTATCCAGAGATGGAGACCAGGAGGTCTTCTGTGGATGGACCACCTTAAATAATGCCAGGCACCATAGTGAAGAAAAAAATTAAATGAGACACACACATACTTAAAAACAGGCAGCCTGAACTGAATCTTGGGGACGCAGCTCGGAATATATTTATTGTCCTTGTTTTTCTGTAATACTAAGCCAACCAAATAGATCAAAGACAGCACAAAGAGGAAAGGCAGGTTAACATAACGAACAGTTTCTAACTAAAATTCCTCTATCACTCCCCCATATGGCTCGACACCTCCACCAGAAAAGACACACACACACACACACACACACACACACACACACACACACACACACACACTCCGGGCAGGGTGGGGGGAGAGAGAAACATCATTTGTCTCTAACCAGAATCCTCTGGTCTTTGTGTTTGACTTTCTCTAGCACCCCCCACTCCCACACTGAGCCCCCAGCCATCCCCTGCGCTAGGTACGACATTGGGCCAGGCCAGGGCCCCGCACGATTGTCTCCTCCAGTGGAAAGTTGTTCCAAGTGGGCCCGGCGGCTCCCGCAAGGCGCGGACTGGGGTGGTGACCAGCCCGGCGGGCGCTACGACCCCGCGCCCAGCTCGGGAGCGTGTCTGCAGCCCCGCGCCTGCCGGGGTATCCGGCTGAGAGCGAAGGGAGCGAGAAGTTTCCTTTCCGAGTCTGGGGCTGGCGCTGGTTAGCTTGTTTGTTTTGAGGTTTTTTTTTTTTTTTTTCTTTTTAAACTCAGTATCCTCCGTCAGCACCCCCCCTCCCCGCACCCTCTCTCGTCCCCAACTCTCTCCCCTCCCCCAGGCGCCTACCGCGCACTTGCCAATCACTTTTCTCTAATTCCCACGATTTTGTTTGGGGGTAATACCTAGGGGGTCTTCTCTCTTCTCTCATCTCTCTGTCTCTCTCTCTCTCTCACCCCCTCCTCCCTCCTTCTCCCTCCCTCCCCCACTGCCTTTCTTCCAGATGGACCTACTAAACTGTCACACACCCCTTAATCTCTCCCACCTCTGGTCTGTGTCCCCCTCGCACCCCCATCTCCTTCCTCCTTCCCAAGTGAGCCTGGATAACGGGTTCCTCCGGACGTCGGAGGAACTGCCAGGGAAAGTCTCGCTGCGCCCCGCGATTCCTCCAGCCCCCAAAGTGGTGGTCCGAGACTGCAGCGGAGGAGCCGGGGGTCCCCAAGCCGGCAGCCTCGGGCCCGGTCCCACGCGGGCCGGCCAGATCCCTCCCACCCCGGGTCCCGGCGCTCCGAGCCAGGGCCGCTGCCCGCGGACCGTTACTTGGCGAACGGGGAGGCGGCCAGGGAGACTCCGGCAAGAAACTTTCAGCCCGGCGGAGACGCAGCCCCGGGTCCCCCTCTCGCGCCCTCGCAGCCCCTCTGCCACCCTCGCCTACGCCCCGACGTCCAGCACCACCCGGTGCCCGAGCCCCCGCCCTGCCCGCGCCCTACTCTGCCGCTGCCGGGCCGGGCAGCCGGCGGGCCGGGCGCGGGAGGCGGAGAACTCGGGTGCCGGGGGGCCGCGGGGCTGGGATGCGGGGAGGGGGATCCGGCCCGACCGACCCGCGTTCCGAACCCCCACCCCCGGCGCGCGGAGCTCACTTTGCCCCGCACTTCCCCAACTCCCCTCCCGGTCCAGCCGCCGCGCGCCGGCCGCCGAGGGAGGCTCGCCCGCGAGCCCCGGACGCCGCCGCCGCCGCCTCCGTGCGTTCTCCCTTTCCCCCCTTCTCCCTGGGTCAGGAGGCGCGGAGTGGCCCGCAAAAGTTTGGTTCGGGCCTCTTCTTACCGTTTTTCCTCCTGGGATTGGCTTGTTTGCGCCTCTTGCACCGGGGGCCATCCGCCATGATCGGCTGCTTCATTGATAAGAGCGGATCAGATGGCAGTTCGCATGGACTCGGCGCCCTGCTCCGGCAGCACGCAGGCTCGATCTAGCAACCAAACACAGCGACAATGTGGGCATCGCCCGCGCCCATTGAAACGCGCGCGGGCCGCCCAGGGGAGCCGGGCCAGGGCCCGGGTGAGCACCCATCCGCGCCCCCCCCCAACAACAACGCCAAAGCGAAACTTCGACGGCCCCCTCCCCGCCCCCCACCCCCAAGCCTTGGCCCCAAGGCGCTTTGTGTTTGTTACTGTTTGGTGTGTTGCACTCGCGAGGGATCAGAGAGACAAGAATTACATCTCTTCCAAATGAGTCATAACTCCTGACCGTATGAGGGAATGCACACGGCGGTACAGTAAGACTGCTTGACTCAGGACTAGGCGGACCCCTTCCTCCGAAAAGTCCTCAGCCTAGCTTGGGAACTTGGTGGAGTGTGTGTGTGTCGGGGGGGCGCAGGCTCTCTTTCACTCCCATCTTTTCTCATCCCTGCCGGAACCCCCCCACTCCCTATTCCCAGGAGGGAAGAAAGAAACAAACAACGCGAAACAGCCCCCTGGATGAAGCACACTCGGGTAAATTGATAATAGTAATTACAGGAAGCCCACTCGTCCTGCGCCCCCTCCCCTCCTCTTTTGGAGTTTATCGAGGCACTGTCTCTCCCCCCTCCACCCTCCGCCCCTAAATTAAGATTTCCCATTTTACCCGGCAAAAGAAATATAATTATAAACCTCTCTGGACATCGTTCCTCCCCTCTACCCCGCCACTTTGACAATATTTACTGAAGTACCCCCCCCACACACACACTACTCACACACATGCTCCCCCACACTGGCTGTCTTAAATAGTTCTAGTAGAATTCCCCCCCCCCCCAAGAAAGGAAAAGAGAAAGTCCAACCACTACGGCAATACTTTTAAGCTGTCCTAAATGATCATATCCTTTTTGGCTTTGAAACTTTTGTACCTAAAAATCGAGGGAGGCGCTGCATTTTTTCAGCTGAAACTGTCAAAACTTGGAGAAGGGAAACCTCCGAGGCAGGCAGGAGAAGAGGAGAATCCTGAAACTCGGTGGAGGTTGGGAAGATGCTGTGCCTCGAGGATTAGTTTAAACAGGGGGCTATAAAAGATGTAACAGATGCAAACTGTAACACAAGGGCCATTAACCCTTTCTCTGCCGCTTCACAACTCAGTCCCTACGCCCTACACCTATTGTCTCCTGTGCTACAAGCGTTGCAGAAAACCTGGAAAGTGAGTATCAGTTTCCACACATTTGCTGAGCGGGTGAGAGAGGGGAGAGAAGGGGAAGTGGATGTTTGAGAAAGCACCTTAAATTTACCTAAGCAGACAGAGTAGACTTCCAAGCTTGACACATTTAAAGAAATCATTTCTTGGTGGTCCTATTCATTTGAAATAGATTGGAAAAATTTGAACTAAAGAAATGATCACACAAGTGTGTGGAATGAAACAGCTGGCCTCTCTTTATTCCTTCCAGGTAAATACATGTTTAATAAAGTAACTTGTTAGTTTTATGAGTATGTGTGCAAAGAAGAGACCGAGCATTTATGCTGTAAACTTTATCTTTGGCTGTTACATTCCTAACTCTGCAGTAAGTAACGTTGCCTTCATTATGGTAGGGCATGTAAAATATATAAGTAGGTGGGAGATAAACACATATATGTTAACTGGGCTCACCACTATTACTGTGAATTCTTGCTCTCTATGTAACTTTTTAGTTTCAAAGGCAAGAATGGGATTTGTTTGTGATGTGTGTATGTGTGTGTGAGAGAGAAACAGACTTGTAATTATGTCTATATTACTTGAACATTTAAAATACAATTTCAAAAGTTATCCAAATTTAAAACCCTGATCTCTTGACAGCAGTTTTCTTCCCAGCTGTAGTGACCCCCCCCCCCTCCTGCTTTGGTAAACGACTCAAGTTCCATGAGGACTTTCAGTTCTTTATTTATAATCACAGAAGTGAAGTGTTACTTCACACACATACACACACAAAGAATGAAATAAAGAAATGAAACTCGCTAAGCAGACAAAAACAGGCAACTTTCTGCTTAGAAAACAGCCTTCTCCGGTGGGAGAGGCTAGACTGCCATGTCTAAGAGAAAGACTTGCCCCCAAATTTGGTAGGTCTATCTCTAACAAGTTTTATAATTATTAACAGGTATTTGCTAAGTTTTCATTACTGAATATAATGATCTGGAACTGGATGTGGAAATAGAGCAGAAACTCTCCACTTGGTAGGGTTTTAGTCCAGCTGTTCAGTGCTCAATAAAACTTTTCCTAAGCTGGGTAGCAAAAGTCACCTTTGCTTACCTGAGAAGACAGGTACAGGGCAAATTATTTGGGGGAGGAAAAAAAATGAAGGGAAAGGAAGAAAAGAGAGAGGGAGCAAGAAAAAGTGAAGAAGCTACTCTGGGGAAAAGCTGCCACCAAGGAGCTAAACCCACCTGAAATTCCTACCCAGACAGCCTGCACACTTCAGACTTACATCTTCACTCAAAATGAGAAAATTGGAAAAGGAGGGCGAAGGAGGAAAGCACACACACACACACACACACACACACACACACACACACACACACACACACACACACACACACACACACACACACAAAGAGAGAGAGAGCTAAAAAAAAAAAAAAAAAAAAAAAAAAGAGGGGGAAACCTACCTGCGAAGTCTTGTTTGTAGTTTTGGCCAGAAATGGTGAGAAGAAAAAGCATGAAGAAGCCGCGAAGTGTGGGGGAGAAAAAGGTGGAAGCGAAGAAACAGCTCCCGGAGCAAACTGAACAAAACCTCGCCAAGAGTGTCGGGAGGCAGGACCGTTATTCCTGCGGAGCAGGTTAGAACTGATCTCTTTTCGGCCACTCCAGGAAACACAAACCTGGGGACGGACTGACGTGTTACGCCTCTTCTAATGACATTTTTTTCTTTTTCTTTTCTGTAGGGGAGAGAAGAGAGACCCTGAAACACGCGCCACCTATCTTTGTGGGGAGGGATAATTGAAGCGCCCTGAGCGTGAGCATCATGTGAAAACGTGATCGCCAAGTTTCTCTCTGGGAAAAGATCTGGGATAGATTATACCTTGAAGTCTCCGCAAACGCTTTAGTGGAAGAAATGAAATTCCACCTCCCTCCCTTCCTCTCTCCCTCCCTCCCCCTCCTCTCCCTCCTTCCCTTCTCCACGCCCCCCCGCCCCCCCTCCCCGTCAAGCCTTGGCATCATTATCCTCATCACTAAATCCTGCAGAGTACAGGGCGGAAAACGGTGCACACCATTCACAGAACTGGAGAACTCCAAGGGGCGAAAAGTTACAGGGAGAGATCCCGGGTCCTCAATCCAGAGCGCTCTTCTTATACAGATACCTCAAAAGGCTGGGCTTGAGATGCATGTCAAGTTGTGGGGAATAGCTCAGCACCATTTCTGGAACTAAATTCTTTGCCCTTTCTCTATTTGTATACACTATTATTTGTAGATGCCAGAATCAGGGAAGGAAAATGCTACTTGCGAATTGTACCTTAGGGCAGTCTCTCCCCCCACCTCTCTCTGTGTGTGATATGTTCCTGGATTGGATTCCTATATTAAAAGTACTTTAGCATTTTAATAAAAGGGTTTCTAAATGAACGTACAACACTGGGTTGATCAATCTGTGGATCTCTGTACATCTCACTGAGCCCTTACCCCAAAGTGAGTGTATACAGGGGGGCAGGAAGAAAAAGGAGAAAGGCCATGGAGGAGCTTAGCAGGGAAGGGAGAGCATACTATTAAACGGTATGGGGTCTAAATTTTGGAGTATATATATTTTTGATATTGCAATTAAAGTAAAATTAAAAAGAAAAGACTCCACCTTTGCTCTGAAGGGATTGGTTATGCAAATGTGGAAGGGATTTCCTGGAGAATACTGCTTTCTACTGTATGGTTAATTAAATAATCACTCAAAAGCTTCCAACGTGACGCTTCTGTCGTAATCCAATCAGGTTACATAGGTCCTAAACAAGAAAGATATTTTCCACATCTGGAAGTCAGCAATTTAGCAAGTACTGCACATTATTAACCAATTCAGAGCCCACTTCCCAGGGGAATTTTTTTTTGAAGTTTAAGTGTTCTTAACCAATGCTCTGCTGTTTTGTTAATCAAAACGCTGGTTTACACTGCACGTAATTGGAACTAATATAGAAGTAAATAAAGACAGCCAAATTTGAGGGTGCTCAGCACAGGCATTTATCGGAAAAGGAAGAAATCTGTTTGCTCCCAACAGTTCAGGCTCAATTTCTTAAAGCACTGTGAGGGTTTTTCTTTTCTTTTCTTTTTCTTTTCTTTTCTTTTCCTTTTAAATAGTGAAAGCATTTGAGAGCCACCAAGCACAGATAACTTACAGTCCAGCAGCCTATGGGCTCCCCTGGAAGGTAAAAGGTGGAGGTGTGAAGAGGACCAAAGAGCTGCCTCATTCCAAGTTTCTTTCTTTTCCTGCTTTAATACTATCAAATATGTTGCAGGCCCCTGTTTTCAGTCTGATGAAATCTGAAACAAATAATACCCTGATCCAGCACTAGACTTTTACTTATATTAAGATAAACTGCTTTGAACTGTGCTTGCAATGTGTGCCTAAAGCAAGACTTTGAATGCAAGAGTCACTGGTGATAGCACTCAAAGGAGGGAAAAGCCACTATAGGGCAGCCACATCCACAGTCCCAGAGGTACAGAGCTTTGTATTTTGTATATTTATTTTCTTGGGGGGGGGGTAAGGTAATAGTTATCTAGCATGGCCACAGCTAGATCTTGTTGTAGAATACAAAATTTTAAAAGGGAAGATTTTTTCACAGTTGGTAACAGACTTGTCTCTTTCCTGATGACTGGATAAATTAATTTCTACTTCACTTCTATCACAAAGTACTTACAGAAGATGTTTAGGTAACAGATATCTCAGCCCGAAATTCAGTAAAGATTATTAAAGATTTGCAACATGGACCAGACACATTTTAGTGTGGTTGTTTACATGGCTTAAGCTATCTTACATATATACTAGATATATGTAAGACTTACCAAGTTCCTCCTCTGAGATTTATCACTACTGTTCATAGCCTTTTTCCTTCCTCCTCCTTTCCTCTTTGAAAAATTGGGAGCCCTGTTTTCTCTTGAAGTGTGCCTTTGAGCCTCTCTCTCTCACACTCTGGAGGATAAAAGAGCACATTGCTTGAGATGACTTCGGGCAAGACCTTCTCTGGAAACCCAGGTATCCCACATACCCCATCAGAGATATTATCAGCCACAAGCTGGTCAAGCTGAACAAATAGCCAACTGAACACTTATTTTTTAAATCATATATATGTATGCATATGTAGTGTCTTGTTATTCAATATCTGACAAGAAGACTATTAAGTATTTCCATTAAGAACATCTGATTATTTGACTACTATGAGCTCAGTAATCTCTTTTATGACAGGAGGCAGCCCCTAACAGAGTCCTGACAGTTTCCAAGCGAGTATTTGGTTTGGAGAGAAAAAGAAAAGAAGAAGAAACAAGAAACCAAAATAAGAAACAACTTCAATTTCTAGGTACCCGTGAAGGTGGATGTTTGGATAGTGTCATAAGAAGAATCTTGGCCAGGACTGAGCATGCCAGCATGCGAGGCAAGGTTGCCCACTGCCTCTGCTTGTCACGCCCCTCCCCAAGCATTTGGCGGACAGTGTTCCCACCAACGCAGGGGCTGTGGGATCACGAGGAAGCCGGAATGTAAATTTGTTCACATCATTCCCTCAGTCCTAGGGCCAGGTCCAGGGACAATGGGGATGGTGGGATCCCAGCAATTCTGGAACGCAGGACTCGGAGAAAAGTGGAGGGAGGACTGAGGTCTCCTCATATAGCAAAAACAAGCCTTGCAAAGGAATCGCTGCTTCCCCGTCAGTCTTCCCCCGTTCATAATCCACTTCGAGATTAGCGCAGGCGAAGGGGATTAAAACAACAGATACATGCAAATGCGAAATAATATTACAAACGACATTGTAGGGGGAAATCGTTCTTTGAGGTTTCCTTGGGTGAAACAAAGTGCTCTCGTAGGGATCCCTTCCTCTCAGGCAGAGTGAGGAAGATGCCCTTTTGTTTTGTAGTTCCCGGCAGCCAGGACCTGTGCCTGTCCCCCCATTCACCTTTCAGTCTGTCAATTTCCTCAACTTTCACAGCCGCTCCCCTCCCCCACTCGTCCTGCCCGCCCAGATGCCCATAGAGGCACACGTTTCTGCCCTTGAACACGCAGCTTTGTAGGAGGAATTCAAATTTGGACACAGCTAATGGTTTTTTTAAGAAGCAAATTGTGTTTATTTTGTTCCATGTGGAGAAAATAAAAAAAAGCATCTATTCTCGTTTAGAGACGGAACTGATCTTTCATCTAGAAGAATTATTTCGACCCTGTGTTGCTAAGCAGGGGGTGGGCAAGTTCTTTCAGAGTTGTGAGCAAAGGTTGATACTGGGGGTACCCCGGGATTGGGTGTGTGTGTGTGGAGGGGGTGGGAGACAGCAGGGGTCCGAGCCAAGCCAAACGGTTTTCTCACGTGCAAACTCGCAATCCAATCCATTCGGAGTTGAGCCTTGGATAGGAGTGGAAAGCCTATTTAAAAAAAGAAAATCAGATCATCTCTGAGAAGCTCTTTCAAACAAAACCCAAACAGGAGCTGAGAGCCGGGAGCGTCCCTCACATCCCTGCTGAGAGGCCCGAGGGCTGTGGAATCTCGCACGTCACCTGGCCCTAGCAGGGCGGCCAGCTGAGGATATATATGTATGTATGTATGTATGTATGTATGTATGTATGTATGTATGTATATATATATATACATATGCATGTACACATATGTGTGTGTGTGTGTATATATATATATGTATATATACACATATATATATATACACATACACACAAATTATTTGAAGTCAAGGCTGAATCTGGGCTTCAGGGCTTTGGCCAACGTCTCTACTGAAAAAAAAAACTAACAAACTTCAGGACGCAAATGAGCATCTTAATTTATTGATGCAAAACAGGTCTGCTCGAGGTCCCCAGCCCACCCCTCCGCGCCCTCGGCTCCCCCCGCCTCCGCCCAGGCCTCCAGCGGATCCCAGCGCAGGGCAGGGCAGGGCCGGGCCGGGCCGGGCCGGGCCGGGCCACGCAGCACGTGGGGGGCTCTGCCACCTGGGGAGCCTGGCGACCCCCGCCCCGCCGCTGGAGGGTCAGCTGACCTGCCTCTGTTGCGGGCTCCCCGCCCGCCGCCCCGTTTCCGGTCCCGCGGGTCCCCGAGCCGCGCTCCGCGCTCCGAGCGAGCGAGCTTGCGAGCGGGGAGCAGCCGCGGCCGGCCGGGAGGGAGGTGATGCGGGGGGCTGATTATCATGAGAAAGGCTGTGCCTGGAAAAGCCTCCTCCACGCGACTGTCAATCTCACGGAGGGGGGTGGAAGGAGAGGGGCCCCGCAGGAGTCACCATAAAACTTGCAGTAAGTTGCACGCGACGCAGGCCCAAGGAAGGTGGCTTTCGACTCAACTTGGAAAGCTGGGCGATGAGGGCGCGGACGCCAACAGCTTCTCGCCAGGGAATAGAAGCGCCCACACCTCCCTCCTTCCCTTGCTCCTGCCCTCCTTTCAGCCCTCCCTGCCCTTTCTCCGTATTTTTTCTCGCAATTCTTTCACAATCGCATTTCCTACATTCTCTTTTCGTCTACGTCCGTTTTGCAATCTGGTTTTCTTGCCTAACATTCCGTATTTTCCCCCTTTGTGATTTTTTCCCCCTCTCCCTGTGCCTCATTTATATGTCCAGATTTATCATTTCGTTTTGAAAACACAGTGTTTAATATGCAATTAATCTACCAGCAGGAGGTCAGGGACACCCTGACTAAAATAACTCCCGAGGTCTCAGAGACTTCAAGTTCGCCAGGTGTCAGTGAAAAGTAAAATAATAATGAAAATGAATTAATAGCCCAGTGACTGTAATGGCTTATTATTCTGTATTATTATATAGCTCTGACGGATAATTCTTTAAAAAGATACAATATTCCTAGAAAAATATGAACAGTACTTGATCTAACAGACATCCATTAGAATGAAGGCAAAGTGTACATTGCTCTTACTTATAAGCGATATTTCCTGGTGTTTAAAAGACTTTAGAAATTACAGTAGGTAAAGTTAAGAAACTTAAACTGTTTTTTTTTTTCTTTTAGGTGCTATTGGTAAAGTGTAAAATAAACTCCCAAAGCACTCCCTCTGCCCTCAACATAGAGTGATCATTCAAACTGTATTGTATCATGTGTTCTGTTAACTGCTAAGCAGATTCGCACTTGAGTAGCTGGATTTTTTTTTTTTTTTTTTTTTTTGGTGTGTGTGTGGGGACCAGGTGTTAGGCCTGCCTATTACCTCAGGTGAGTGAAGCACTAGGCTGCACAAGTCACGAACATGTCTGTTTCTAATCACTGTAATCATTGTTCCTTCCTACACTTTAAGTACATTTGTAGTTCTCTTATTAAAATTCAGAGCTCACACTTGTTTACAACTTGTTTACTTTGTTGAATTTTTAAAACTTGTTAAAAGTAAATTGAACATGTATACTAAGCCCTTTTTAGGCCAGAAAAAATGAAGATGCATTAGAAAGATTCCTTTTATGCTTCATAATTATTAATTGACATTTTATGATGAATAATTAATCATTTGAATAATTTTGGTATCTCTGATCTGAACACATATTTGCATATCTAATGCTTGATTTTAAATGTGTTTTTTAAATTCATTCTCTCAGGACAAAGAAACAAAGTAATATATTAATGTAAATTTTCTGTACTTATAAAAGTTTGTTGAGCTGTAATATTCTTTCTATATAGCTGTCAAACTTCTTAACAGTTTGTAAATTATTTATGTAGCAAGCACATGTAAACACATGACAAAAGTACAATTAGTTGGGTAAACAATACCTTATGCAAAATCAAGTACCTTCTCATCAACTTCAGAGACATGTACCATATCTTCTCTTTAGGAATCTGGTCATCGAACTAATTGGTTTATTTATTCAGGCCTAAAAGTAGAATACCAAGGCACCTGACAGATAATTCAGATTTTGCATTTCAGATATTTTTATCTTTCACTTATAAATATATAGGTTGATTAAAAACACTTAAAGATGATTAAACAAGTCTGTCCATGTTATTTTTACACTGAAGCCAGTTGAAGTCAAAAGTATGTATTTTGATTACTAACTTTTGTTGTCACAAACAGTGTGCTCTAAACTTGATTCTTTCTAGTGTGCGTATACTAAGCACACTGAGTCCTTAGGGTGTTATTAAGAATTAAGTGAAGTGATGCATGTTCACAATGACATAGTTTTATTGTGATAAAAAATTGAACAAATAACATGGAATATACAAGCCAGGTAAAGATAGTACCCAATAATTATGAATATTGTAAGAATTATGGCTGCTTTATGATTTTTATTAGAATTGTTCAAAGTATACATAGCCATATAAGTAAAAATAAATGTAGAGTTTTCTTTCTGTTATTTCAGCAATTAGTTATTGGACTCAATATGGTCATAATTTGGTTATAAATATCAGATTCCTTTGAAAAGGAATTTAGTCCAAATGTCTGAACATGAAGTTTCCTGTGTTCTGCAATCACATATTGTCTTTGAGTATAAGGGTTAAATGTGCAAAAGCTCAGAAGCAGTCTTAAGTAAGACTTGTGGAAAAAAAAAAAAGAGGAAATTTGGAGACCAGGAATTTGGCTCTCATAGTAATATTTGCTTTATGGCCATTTGTAATAAACTAAGCATTCCCTTTTGGAATTACATCTTGGGTTTGCACTAATTTCAAGTACCTATATTGGGAAGAAAAATCAGTTTATTAAGTAAAATATGACATTCCCTGGTCTCCAATGTCCACAAGATAAGACTAACTTTTTGATGCAAAGCTGATAAATCAATGCAAATGCTAGGGGGGAAATATTTCAATATTTAATCCAATTACTGAAGGTGTTTTGGTTATTCTTTCTTTAAGACTTCTTATAACATATATCATTATTTGTACTTTAAAAAAAATTTTTAATTTATTTATTTGAGAGCGACAGACACAGAGAGAAAGACAGATAGAGGGAGAGAGAGAGAATGGGCGCGACAGGGCTTCCAGCCTCTGCAAACGAACTCCAGATGCGTGCGCCCCCTTGTGCATCTGGCTAACGTGGGACCTGGGGAACCGAGCCTCGAACCGGGGTTCTTAGGCTTCACAGGCAAGCACTTAACCGCTAAGCCATCTCTCCAGCCCTATTTGTACTTTTTAAAGGGTCCCTTAATTGTTTCTTTTCTCAAAGGATCCACTCCATGCTCCTTGGAGGTCAAAGTGACCATAATGGACATTTAGTATCAGCTTACAGGATCTATGTGACCTGTATCTTCTTTCTTCCTGTTAATGGGGTCCAAAACCTTGTTTCATGACCTGGAAATAGTGTCAGAGTCCTCAAAAATCTCCTTTCATACTCCTTAATCTGTTAAAAGTTTAAAATCATAAATTTTGAATTATACTCTGTTGTAAGTTTGTGTCATTCTAAGTATTAATGTCTTTTTTAGGGTTCTTTCAGGTGTTCCCTAAAATGACCATCAACTGCATGGTGATCACCAATAGAAAGTAAGAACGGCTACAGAAACTCTGCTTCCCTGGACATGGCACTTACCACTTAATTTGCACAGCAGATCTGAAGGTGTTAACCTCTGTACCTTAGTAAATGAGGAACTGTGGCAAGGACAACCAGTGACTTGCTCAGATGTTAAATAGTTGGCTCTTCAGCAAACTTTGAGTCTGATAAGTCCATGTTCATGTGCCATCCAATGTTTCTTACCTTTCAAGACATCTTTCTGATCCTAGTGTGCCCACCTAGCTTTGTGTACTATGTTGTGACCCACTTCCAGTTCTTCTGCATGGTGCAGTTGGCCTCTCGTTTTTTTTTTTTTTTTTAAACTAACATCTATGTTCATTTTTCCAGTTACAGCATTGGCTCTAGTCCACAAATGCTTTGGCTTCCAGACAAAGTGTGTTTCCTGGTCAAAGTCTTCTTTCCAGGGTCCCTCAGTCAGCATGGCTCCTTAGGGAGATTTTTGTTGGGTCACTTAGGCCTCAGGACAGAGCTGAGGCACAGGAAAGTGATGGAAACTTCATGGTTCATACAGATCAAACAACAGTTTTCATTCTTTACATAATTTCTTTTAGCACTCTTGAGTAGAAACTGGACCTCAGTGTACTTTCTACTAGATTTTTTATATTTCCCACAATGATAGCAGAATGTAGCTTCAAGTGTATAGATTTTGGAACTGCATGAATTAGATTTGACTCCTCCTTTGTACTCAAGTATTAATTTTGTGCTAAGGATGTAGACTTAACCTCTATGAACCTCCTTTTAGAAATGCATGAATAATATTTACAATTTGGATGATTATAGTAGGAAAAATATGATCATAATTTTACACTAGATACTCATGTCAATGAATATTATTAATTCCTATGTGTGAATTACCTGAAAATATCTGAAGTTAAATTATGTTAACCCAGAGAATGTAGTATTAGTTAATTAATGGTTATTTGATTTTATTATTTATAATGGCTTTATTGTTATTTATTTGTTTTCATGATTTTATTAGGAATTATTTAATTGGCTCCTCTATTTTACTATGATTACAGTTCACTGATAAGTCAAGACAATGGTTCAGAGGCTTTCTTAGTTTTTGATAGAAAAAGTGGGGTGCCCATGACTATCAACACCATGATATTAATGGCAGCAATGAAACTGTAAGACAACTCTGCTTGGTGGCTCAGGCTTATAATTCAGTACATAGGAAGCTCAGCCAGGAGGCTCACAAGTCTGAGGCCAGTCTGTGCAATTTAGTGAGATTTTGTCTTAAAAAGATAGCTGGAGATGTAGCTCAATGCCAAAGCACTCACCTAATACGTACAAGGTTCTAGGTTCAATCTTGAGTAATAAAAAAATAAAAGAAATAAAAATAAAACTTCTACTTGGAACTTGGTTATGTATTTTATACTTCTATTTTGAGTGGTATCAAGTATATTTTTCAAGCTAATTTTCCCTATATATCTTTTGTTTTGTGACCACACTCTTCTAGTCAGGTTTGGGTTGTTAAGAAGTGTCAGAGTACGGTGTAAGTTGAAAAGAAGAGGGTCCTACTATTGTCCAGTGCTTGTCAGTTTCCCTTGCCAAAATTCGAAAGTGAGATGGAATTGAGGAGGAACAGAAGGCATTGAAAAGCAGAGAGAAAGCCTGCATTGTGTTTTCTCCAGGTGGAGTGCTAAAACATCAGCTATCAAAAGAATAAAAGCAAGCAAAGGTAAAGAGAAAGAAAGGAAGGTGAGACCATGTGTATGGCAAAGGCTTTGCTTCACTTTCCTGCCTGCAGATTTGGAGTAGAGTTGTATTAGCATGCCCTGGCATGACTACTGTGTATGTGACTTTTCTACCCTATGCCCTGGAAAGGAGGGTGTCAGGGGAGGCCTGGGCTGTGGACACAGGGAGTACATTGTTCCATGATTCTGCCGCATGACAAACCAGGCTTATTTCTTCTCTCTGGAACTAACTTTTTGACACATGCAAAAAAATAAAAAATAAAAAAAATAATAAAAAATCTGTTCGATAATGTTTTGTCCTGACCAGCGTAGAACCATAAGTATGGCTTTTCTAGCAAATGGGTCATTTTTCTGGGCTGAGGGAAGCTGGGCAACCTATTGTTCTTGGCACATGGCTAATAGCACCCTTCTAGACAAGAGGGACAGAATAAAGCTGAACGGTCACAGAAAGTTGGCCTTTTAAAACAGGAATAAAGTATTAAATCCCCATTCATATAAAGTTCCATTTAATCTATCTGCTAAGAATTTGGAATTTCTGCTTACACATAGTCATGGCTGTCTGATTACCTACCATCAATCTGTAGTTCTATGGTGTAGTGGAAACTTGTCCATAGGAGTTTCGCCATTGCAGTTCTGTAAAGATAATCATCTTGAGGTTTTGCTTTTATTATGGAAGATTCTTGCTCAATTGATTTAGGTGTTTAGGTCAAGAGACATATGCTCACAAATATCATTTGAAATCTTAAGGGACTTTGAATTTGGAACACAGTACTTTTAGGTATTTGTTATATTAAAGCAAACTACCTTTGCTTGGAAAAATTTTAAATGATAGCTTTATTTAGGGTCTTCAAAAAACAAATTATTTGATGAAGAAAAGTATTTATTAAGATGTTTTGGAGGGATATTGATAGATTATTCCAGACTTACACCTTGAGGTAGGAATGAGACAGGTGAGAACACCAGGCTGGGACCCTGGATGCTAGACATGATCACCCTTTCTTGAGGCAAATTCTGAACTTGATAAAATTTACATACACACTGCTCCTTCTTGTTCATCTTTTTTAATAGACAGCATTAAAAAAATTGAAGGAGTAAGTAAGGAACCATGGACATATATTTTTGTTATTCTCTAAATGGTTTTGATCATGAGCCTTTTGTGGCTTATTTTTAAGTAAATGCACTAAAAGTTAACCCTTTTTTTATCTAAGAAGAAAAGCAGTCACAAGGTTAGAAAAGAGCTGACTAGTGAAGGCCAAGTGGGCTTAGAAGGGCAACTGTGAAGGAGCAATTTCGAGTAATGATCTCCTCCTTTCAGCATCATACGAGATAGTAGCATGGGGAGCTGTCTACTCTGTTATATTGCCTTCTTTAAATAAACTAACAGGCTTCATTAGTCAAAGACCCCATTATTTTCCTGCTAGAGTCTTATTATCATTCAGAATTACAACAACTAGTTGCTCAAAGGTGTTAAGGGGGTAAGTTTGAATCACGTTAAAAGTGTTTTCTCCTCTGTCTTTCTCTCTCTGTCCCTATACACCATTTCTAACTTCAACTTACCTTTCTTTTGATGTTCTCAGTTGAGAGGAAACACCAGCTTTTAATGCTAGTTTTATCCATAACCTTCAAAAAGCTTAGATTTTAAATAGTAAGGTATGACCATAGAATTTTAAATTTCTACTTGACTGGAATATGGTCTGAAATCTGTTTTGCTGAACGATACTTTAATGCTATCATCATGTGCTGAGTGCCTAGGACAGAGCTTAGTGCCTAAGAAGGACTGAATCAACAAATGAGTGCACGCCTATATGAAAGTCATTGAGTTAAGATAATCAACACTATATTACATGACAAATAAAAGATAAATGGGGGCTGGAGAGATGGCTTAGCAGTTAAGGCATTTGTTTGCAAAGCCAAAGGATCTCCGTTTGATTCCCCAGGACCTATGTAAGCCAGATGTACAAGGTGGTGCATATGTCTGGAGTTTGTTTGCAGTGGCTGGAGGCCCTAGCACACCCATTCTCTCTCTCTCTCTCTCTCTCTCTCTCCCCCTCTCTTCTGCCTCTTACTTTCTCAAATAAATAAATAATTAAAAAAAGATAAATGGTGTTAATATAGGCGTAAAAATCACCTGTGGGCACAAACAGAATTCTGATATTATTTTTGAACTCTGGTTATGATATTTCTAAAATGAAATACTAAACCATTTACAAAGTAATAAAGGTATAACAGTCCCACATTCGCTCACTTGCAAAGGGAGTTTTCAATACAAATAAAGTCATACATATTTATACTGGGGTAATTCAAAATAACTTCTTCACATAAGCACTGCTACATTCAAATAAAATCTTGCCAGCACTTCTAGTACATTGCTTTAAGTAAAAAAAAAAAAGCACCCTGTAGCATCTGAACTATTTAAAAATCTTTCCAGGTTCTTCAGCATACATCAGCTATCTTTCTTTAAATCACTGACAAGAATTTTAAAAACTGCTTCATCAGAACAACTGTTACCCTTTCTTTTACTCTAGTCAGAACCTGGCCTTCTAAAAAGAACCATATTTACAGCTTCTTTTGAAATTTTGAAACCATTTGGCTGATATGTTTTTGCTACATTTTATTTTCCTGATTTAATTACTGGGGACATTTGCATGTAAACAGGAGGACAGGCACATAGAATTTCTGTCTCATGAGTTCATCTGTCTCTGATGCTTGCTCCCCACCTGAGATCGGTATCTGTGTTCTTACAATTAGGAGACTAGGAACTAGTTTGGAACTGATAGAAGAAATTGTTGGAAGTGAAATAAAGTTCAGAAGTAGATACACAGGAGGTGGAGGAATTGATTAGCAAAATAACCATGGATTTTCTTCCATGTCACTCATTTTCAAGCAGTACGTGTTGCCAGTAACTTCTGCCATTGCTACTTGAAAAGATCAAAAACCAGGGACCTGTGCAGAATGAGTGACCAATTCTTCTTTATGGAAACCACACCCGAGAGTTTCTGCTTATTGATTTAGGTGCTGTCATGTTTGTAGACATCATAGAAACAGTAAGGTGCCAAGTGTAGACCATGCATGAACTCTAGAGATGGCTATTGATGACTGGCAAGGAGAACAAGAAAAAGCCCTCCTAATTCTGACCACTTTGCAAATGCTTCCTGTTCTTCACAAGGAGAAGCGGAGAACACTAGCAGAGTGAACTCTGAACAACTTTACTTGGAAGTCCACAAGCATGGAACAGGCAAGTCACATGCTCAGAACTGAAGTAATAATCTCATCTTTCACTTATTGATACATAATCCACCTTGCTTGTATGGTCTCATTGTCCATGCAGTCTTCTAAGTCTGAACCCTGGGTTGATGTATTTTTGACTCTCTTTTATGGTCATCATTTTTTTCTTTCATGTCCACTCTTCTAGAATCTCACCCCGCTAGCTACGTACCATCTTTTCTTGAATCCTATGCCTACATTTCACCCAGATTTTCTGTTTCCAGTCATCCCTCACATTCATGCTGTCCACTACGATAAGTGACTGAGTATCCTAGGTTTATATCTCTCCATGTCCCTGCTGAATATAAAAGCCATTTGTGGAACTTCTCAAGTTCTTCCTTCAAGGCATCCCAAAAAATGGGTGCTATAATACAACCATGATTTTGAGTTAATAGTACTTCAACTTTGCTTCTTAGATAAAATTTTAGGTAAAATTTAGAAATCAAGAAGCTGCACAATATTAACTTTGCCTGTGTGTGTGGTTTGGATTCTCCAGTATGAAACACATGGTACCAATGTGATCTATAACTAACAAAGCTCATAAGGTTCTTTTAGGTGGGATGTTTTCATTTATTTCCCACCATGCCTCAAATGACATATACTATTTTGGTAATACTTGCATTTTCTCTTGAGCAAAACATGTTGTTTGTAATTTTGGATCTTTGCTCATGTTTTCCCCTCTACCTGAGATGTTCTTTTCTGTACCTTCATCTGGCTGGCTACTGCACCTTCCTTCCTTCCTTGCTTCCTTCCTTGCTTCCTTCCTTGCTTCCTTCTTTGCTTCCTTCCTTCCTTCCTTCCTTCCTTCCTTCCTTCCTTCCTTCCTTCCTTCCTTCCTTCCTTCCTTCCTTCCTTCCTTCCTTCTTTCCTTCCTCCCTTCCTTCATACGGAGTATGAAATCTTAGGCATCATGCATCCTAGGTGAGCACTCCACTAACTGAACTACATCTCTAGCCCTCCATCCCTATGTCCAGGTATGAGAAGGAATTAAATTTTATGGAAAAGATTACCTAACCAAAGTCAATTTAGAAGTCCCAAAATACATTTATTATGATTATCCTAGAACTAGTCAAAAGGAAATATTCTTTTCATGCCCTCTAGCCATTGTAAACAAACTCCAGTTGCATGCACCACTTGGTATATCTGGATTTACATGGATACTAGGGAATCTAACTGGGGTCATTAGTCTTTTCAGACAAGTACCTTAACTGCTAAGCTATCTCTCCAGCCCCAAAGTGACATATAAGGGCATAGGATGCTGAAAGGACGAGTTTACTCACTTGGGCAACTATCTAAGTAGAATTTGAACTCAGGTTAAAGACTCAGCTTGTTCCTAACAATCCTTTCCATAGAGAAACCATACATGAGTATGCTAGAAAAGAAAGCTTTGCTTTAGGACAGCAACTGTAAGGAATTGTTTGTTTGCTTTTTCATGGCTGGTTTGTCAGTTGTTTTTGGTACAGGTCACAGAGTTGATGACAATGGTTGGACAGCAATTGTAATTTGGATCTTAAATATTCACTAAAGGCCTATATATTCAAGGTGTGGTCCCCAAGATAGTCCTATTAAGAGGTGGTGAAATCTTTAAGAGATGGGTATGTAGAACAGCTAGGTCATTAGGAACGTGTCTTAGAAGAAGATTGTGGGATTCTGCCCCTTCAGGCCCAAAGTCACAGGGCCAATGAACCAAGGACTGGAGCCTCCAAAGCTGTAAGCCCAAATAAACTTTTTCTTTTTCAGTTGATGATGTCAAATATTTTATCACAGTGATGGAACACACACTAATATAATTTTAAAATCTGAAAATTAACTGGATTTATGGGAGTTAGGACTACATGGTCATATAGAGATTAAACATTTAAAAGTCAATTTGTTAATAAAGAGTTTAGTTTTAAATAATCATAAAGAAATTATCTGGCTATATATGTCCTGTACTTTTCCTAAAATTTTTTCAGATCATAGCATTCAAAGAAAATGTGTAGTTTTCTAGTTCTGTAAGTAAAATGTTGCTTCCAGTAATGTCTTTACTCAGAAGTTTATAAAGCAGATTAGCGGATATTACTTAGAGAGGAGAAAAAGTTCATAGAAGTTAAAATGGTAGCTAAACATGTTATTTAGTTCACTCTTGAAAGGCCAGTAGTGTGATATAAATTCTGTGGATACTATGAAGCAACAGGTAGTTATGCATATACATTCTTCCTTCTCAGTCTCAGAAATTGGTTAAGGAGTTTCTCAAAGTATGTTTTTATGCATATTTGTTAAAAATGTTACAGTTAGTTTAAGTGAGCTGGCTCCTGCATCTAAGTTATTAGCCTATTAACAAATTCAATGCTAGGGTACTTCATTTCCCAAGCTAGTGGATTGTTGGACAAATTGCATTTATAAATAATGTATTTACTTATTTTGTGAATGCTAGTTAATCTCCTACTATGTGCTGGGCACTTCTCTGAAAATAAAGTGAAATCATGATCAAGGCAAACTTGTTACTTCCAGGCTAATAGGGAAGACAGACTGTGTGTGATGAATGCTATTGGGAGAATAGAAGGCAGGCCCATCTAGTCAAATGATAGCTACAAAATAAAGGGAAGATGAGAGTAGATCTTCCTAATGCACAGAGTCGAGTCTTTGCAATCCATCAACTGCCAAGAAAATGAGTTTAAATCACCTGTGACATGTTATAACCCTTGAAGGCTGGCCTAAAGGCATGTTGGGAGGGTCAGTAGGGGCTGGAGAAGAGAGAATAAATCCTAGCATGAGAACTACCATGAGAAGGCCATGTTGCATTGATGATTCTAAAGGGCTTTTCTGAGTAAAGTTCTCACGAGGCTGCCCTCGATTTCCAAGGGTCCATTCTGGTGCCTGGGTGTCCTCTTACTAGTATGAGGCAGGCTCACTCAGTTGCTGCAGGTCCTTCTTTGATTGTAATAGGATCCCAGTAGGCTGTTGTGTCTCACAGACAGACTCGTTTCCCTGATAGGAGGGCACTGGCAAAGACTAGACTTTGTTAATGGACAGCCTCACTGTGGGGTTCAGGTCAGAGCACTTGTTCTGAGGGAAAATCAAAGTACACAGTGGGTGTCAGAGCAGATCACTATGGAGTACTCCTTAGGGATTCTGGTACTTGGGGGTCCCAAGGTGTCAGAATTGTATAGCAACCCCTCTCTTTCCTATCCGTCTCCCTGTCACCACTGTACCTCCGTCATCTATTTGTTTAAATCCCAAGACTATCTGTTATACCCACATATTGAATCAGACTTCTGTTTGTAACAGAACTATTAATAGTTTTGATTGTGGATTTGGCTTTTGTCAGGAGAATATTTTCAGAAATTGTCAGTTCATTACAATACAAGTAAAGCCTGGAGTTTTGCTACAAAAGTATGATGCACAAATGAAAATAAATATACATAAGACACTTCAATATTTTGATTTATTTATCAACTCTAGTTTTGTACATGTTTCTCATTAAGCTTATTTTGTTCAACCTTATTTTTAAACTTACTTCCAAAAACAGAACTTTGTTTTCTACTTGAATATAAATTCACACACACACACACACACACACACACACACACCACAAATATTCCCTGATGTGTTTGGGAGACAGCTGAGCTAGGCAGCATTTGATGAAGTCACTAACTTCTGTGGACATCAGTTTCTATGTTTATAAATAAAAATTACAGTGATGATTTCATGTGATACTCATTTAGAGCAGAAGAGACAGTAGAGATGTAGTTGTTAACTGTAAAGTTTAATACCCATGCTTGGTATTGCTTTCGCATCCAGGTTGTGCCAACATTGTGTAAATTAAAATGCAAATATGTTAAAAATGCAGTAAGTTCCTGAGGCAAGAAATATGAAATGGCAACAACAAAAAGGGTCAATGAAACTCCTGGCTTCTCACCAACTCTCTCCAGAAGCTTTCTTAATGGCATATTTCAAAAGATGGTGAAAGATAAAGGAATTAAGATAACTGCCCCTTTTCTCTAACCCTTGAAACATTTTCTTTCCCAAAGAAACCCAGCCAGAAGAACTGGAGGCCTAACCTAATACTAAAGGTGGCTACTCAAAGGACTGTCTAGAAAGTGAGGTGACATGAACATGCACTTGTATCAGACAGGGTGGACATGATCAGAACAAGCTTGTTCACAAAATCCTTTGTTTGACCTTGGCCATAAGACATAAAAATCTGATTTCTGGACATGAAATCCTTCCCTGAACAAAAGCTGAAGTGTGTGTGTGTGTGTGTGTGTGTATGTGTGTGCATGTATGTGCTAATATGCAAAGGAAGAATGAAATCGAGACATACTAAACTCATTTGTTGACTCTACTTTAGGGCCAGACTTTACTAACACAGCTGTCCAGATGTGAGACACTAATGAGAACATAAGGAATTCCTGGACAGAAAAGGGGATGGTTGGCCCAATGGCCTGTCTCCTTCAAGTTTATTGCAACACACCTCTCAGTGTTGTCAGCATATCTTCTAACCCCTTTTGCCTACATAAACATGTCCAGCTGTCTCCTAACCTCATTTTTACTTGGTGTTTCACTCAACAGACTTATTTGGTAAATCACCATATTTTCCATATGCCTATGGATCTGTGGATGCAATAATACTATGTTGTCACTATTTCTTTTTGATCATTTCAAACAAGCATACAAAGTACTAGGTATAGTGATGATATTTCCAAACAAAATTTATTTCAGTTGATTTTCCTCTCCCCAACTACTTCATAATTATATGGAAATATTATGATTTTAAGATATTTATAGGGCTTGGTGTGGTGTCACTGGCATTTTATCCTAGCACTTGGGAGGCCAAGGAAAGAGTATTGCCATGAGGCCAGCCTGAGACTACATAGTGAATTTCAGGTCAGCCTGGGCTAGAGCAAGATCCTACCTTGTACAACAAAACAAAAATAAAAAAAAAATAAAAAAAATAAAAAAAAAGAAAGAGGGAGAGAAAGGATGAAAAAGATATTTATGGCACACATGATTGGAAATCTGGAAGAAATCAACTGAAAAAGCAAATGTATTTGTAGTCATTTTAAAAATGAGTTATTTCGCTAATGCATATTCTATTTTTTCATAATGATATAAAGAAGTAGGGAGTGATTAAGGTGAGTAATATAAATAAAAATATTATCCCTTTTGTTATGTTACTCTGACAAATTTCTTTAAAAGAAGAAATAACTAAGTTCAAGTAATATTCTAAGGACAGAACAGGATCTCAAGATTTGTTTAGACCAGCTAAGGTTACATTCCATTATTTTTATTCACTCAATCCTACCCATAGCCCCTGTTATCATAAAATTGATTTGTATTTTATAAAAGATTAAATTCTTTAAATAAGTATAGAAATAATTTTGTATTTTTTTCATCAAAATTTTTCAAATGCTTGATGACCAGTGGGCTTGGGTTCTTAGGTTAATATTAAGGATATTCTGATAAGGGTGCTTGAGTACTTCCAGTAAAATTTGATTGGAGCTCAATAAAATGGGAAAATATCTAAATATTGAAAAATGAGCTAATGAATAATTAATATAATTGAATGATGTCACATAAAATTATTTCAGTTATGTGTATTGATTGATGGGTTTGAGATTACACATTGGTTTTAATTATATTTTGACAAACATACAAGGTGACCAACTTGCTTGCCCCTTACCCTGAACCTTGCTGGTTTAAGCCCTGAAAGTTTTTGTTCCATGAAACCTTCCATCTCCAGGCAGATAGGCACTCTATAAACACATACAAAACATACAATTAACATGTGTCTTAAAGCATACTTGATTCTTGGCCTTCCCAATTCTAGGAACAGAGCATTGTATCAGCCTGAGTGGTTTTGCTGTCTTGGAGGGACAGCCTATGTTGGATGTCAGTACCTAGGTGACCATAGTGAAAGGTGGCCCATGTGTTCTGTTTTTAATTTGTTTTTCACATTTTACTTTTACAGACTCAGATGCCTGGTGGTTTGTTAATGATAAAAATTTAAAAATAGAGCTGGAGAGATTGCTTAGTGGTTAAGGCACTTGTCTGTGAAGCCTAAGAACCCAGGTTTAATCCCTCAGAACCCACATAAGATGCACATAGTGGCCCATGGGATCTAGAGTTTGTTTGCATCGGTTGGAGACCCTGGTGTGCCCATTCCCTTTCACTCTCTCTCTCTCATAAATAAATAACATTTTTTTAAAAAACTTAAAAAAAATATTTTTTAAAAATAATGTTTTTTTCTGCCTCAGGTTGTTTGAATCCCAGACATGCTATAGAACACAGCATAGTTTTTTGAGGTAGGGTCTCATTCTAGCCCAGGCTGATGTGGAATTCACTGTGTAGTCTCAGGGTATCCTCAAACTCTTGGTGATCCTCCTACCTCTGACTCCCAAGTGCTGGGATTAAAGGTGTGTGCTACCACACCCAGCTTCAGCATAGCTTCTTGAATGGTCCTTCAAACCCCAGAAGCCTAAAATTTATCTATTGTCCAGATCATGGTACCGAAGTCAAGTACATTGAGTTCTCTGAAACATGTGTTTCACAATTTGGACAATTGTGTAGGTCTTGCTAATTTAGGTTTATGGACTCTCACTTCTGAACTATCTGGAGGAGGAGGTAGGCCCCAATAAAGAACAGGCTTCAGCTTACTCCTCAATGATTTTTAGCATCAGGAAAGTCATTTGCAAGATTCTTCTTCCTAAGAGCTACCCGGCCACCCATTAATGTTCTTTAAAAAAATATTTTATTTATTTGCAAGAGAGAGGCAGAGAGAGAGAAAGAGAGAGAGAGAGAGAGAGAGAGAGAGAGAGAGAGAGAGAGAGAGAGAGACACAGAGAGACAGAGAGACACAGAGAGAGAGAGAGAGAGAGAGAAGGGGGGGGCACCAGGACTTCCAGCCGCGCTGCAAATGAACTCCAGATGCATGCACTACCTGGTGCATCTGGCTTATGTGGGTACTGGGAAATAGAACCTGATTCCTTAGTTTTCTCACTAAGCCTTTTTTTTTGTCCCCTCATTAAGCCAGTAAGCCATCTCTCCAGCCCTAAACTAACATTCTTCATGGTTGAAGAATCACATGAAAGATGACCAAGCTATCTGCAATGCAGAGAAATGCACTCATCCACTATTCAGGGTATCTTCATGTCTATATGTAATTCTGCTTCTCTGTGTCCACACCTTGCCCTGTGGGCATGTGCATGTGCATATGAGAATGTGTGTAAGTGCATATCACTTGGCTACAGAATATGTCACAAACTTCTTTCTTGGTCACCATGCTGCATGACTGTGTTTATGAGTATGGTTCATATTATTTAACAATTTGCATTAAATTGGATTTTCTATTTACAGGTGTAAATAGAAATTTTGGCTTCTGAGAATGAATTTTCTACTGGCTAGAATATTCTTAGGTGAATTAGACTTGCCACTATTGGATTGTACATACCTGGATCAAGATTGGGATATTTGGGCTGGAGAGATGGCTCAGCAGTTAAGTGCTTGCCTGTGAAGCCTAAGGACCCCGGTTCGAGGCTCGATTCTCCAGGACCCACGTTAGCCAGATGCACAAGGGGGCACACGCATCTGGAGTTCGTTTGCAGTGGCTGGAAGCCCTGGCATGCCCATTCTCTCTCTCTCTCTCTCTCTCTCTCTCTCTCTCTCTGCCTCTTTCTCTCAAATAAGTAAATAAAAATGAACAAAAAATTAAAAAAAAAGATTGGGATATTTAATTAGAATATCATTGTAACAGGATCTCGTTATTTTTATGGCTGAGCTTGAGCTACTGAGGCCAGATTAGTATCATTAGTTTAGGAAATGTTATTGTAATTCTCTAGAGGCTTTACTTAAAAAAAAAAACCTCATGTATATATCCTGATGGATTAGAAGAGTTGAATTAGTGGTAATGTGTTTAAATTGATCAAATGTTCAAAAAGCTTAAAACCCTTTATCATTTGCTACAATATTTTGATGACCATATTATTATTAATATTTTGTTTTCACCTCTCTCGGAGTTCTGCAGCATGATGAGCTGATATTTCTTGACTGGGTGCCAGCCTCTGTGCCAGCTACCCCCTGCTTGGCCTACACTGCTATGTTAGACCCTCAGAGTATCTTGTGGAGAGGGGATTCTATTTACTCCTATTTCACCAAGAATGGGTGCTTAAGAAAGCATTGTATAATATGCCTGTGTACCTCCACTCCAGTGAGTGACAGAGACACCCTGAAGCTTAGTATCCAGGCTATTTCTATATTTTGAGTCAACTAATTTTATAGCTAGCTATTTCTCCTAGTACTTTCCTCATGGTCCAAGTCTCTCCCAATGACTAAATGTTTCAGAAAATGCACAAGCTATCCATGGCCCTGGGGATTTGGACATAGTTTCTACCCTTACCTTCTCTAGTGACACAATTACAGCTTTGTTTTATTCCATCTCCAGCACTGGAGTTGTCACCAAGGGTCCGTATCCAAAAAAAATCTCAAGGACATTGAGTTTTCTTTTATTTCCAGCTTTTCCATACTCCCACACCTAAACAGGTTAAGGTATATTTAATATACCAAATAACTCATTCAGTAGTTTCTAATATATTCACAGTATAACCAATAACATAATTTAAAAGTATCCTGCTCCAGCCCCACCCTTCCATCTCTCTTTTCCATCATCAATCACATATGTATATTCTGCTTCTGTAGATTTACTGTGGCTATTTTAAATAAATGAAACCACTGAGTGCATGCCCTTCTGTAGTATGTATTTGGACTGATTTCTTTTTTCAAGGTAGGGTTTCACTCTAAGTCAGGCTGACCTGGAATTCACTCTGTAGTCTCGGGTGGCCTCCAACTCATGGAGATCCTTCTACCTCTGCCTTCCGAGTGTTTGGATTAAAGGTGTGCACCACCATGCCTGGCTTTAGATTGATTTTTGTTTGTTTGTTTGTTTGTTTTGATGTAGGGTCCAACTCTAGCCCAGGCTGAGCTGGAATTCACTATGGAGTCTCAGGATGGCCTCAAACTCATGGAGTTCTCCTACTTCTGCCTCCCGAGTGCTGGGACTAAAGGCATGTGCCACCACGACCAGCAATTTGGATTATTTTTTTTAACACTTAGTATTTTCAGAGCTAATCCATGTTTTAGGATACATTACTACTTTATTCCTTTCTCTGTCTTAGTAGTATTCTATTTCCTGGGCATATATCATCTTTTATTTCTCCATTAATGTGAACAGGGACATATTGTGATTTTGCCAGTATTTTGGCAATTGTAAATCTTGCTGTTTTGAACTTTTGTGTATAAGTTTTTATCTGAATACTTGCTTCCATTCTTTTGAATATATACCTAGATGTAGAATTCTGAGTCTTAATTCTGTGTTTCATTTTTGGGGGAATTGCCTACTTGTTTTCCACAGCACATGTGACATATCATGTTCCCATTACTAACATATGATGATTCCAGGGTTTTCACATCCTTGCTGATGCTTACTTGTTGATTTCCTCTTGGTTTGTTTTGTTTGTAGTCATCCTACTGGGTAAGTGGCTAATGAATGCTTAACCTTTTAAAAATACTTTTAATGTAAAGTTTTATTCTTTTCTCTTTTTTGCTCCAAGGCCCTAATTTTCTCCTCCCTTCAAATATTTGTCTTTGAATCCTTTAATCCATCCTCTTTTGCTCCTCCTCTCAACTTTTTTTTTTTTTCTTTGAGACAGGGTCTCCCTCTAGCCCAGGCTGACCTGGAATTCACTGTGCAGTTTTATGCTGACCTTGAACTCAGATGTCCTCCTACATATGCTTCACCAGAGCTGGGATTAAAGATGAGCTACTATACCTAGCCTTCTTTCAACTTCATATTGAAATCAGAATGAGCAACCTTATTATTTTTTTTTTTATTATTTCCAGGTCACAGCAATTAGGGCTCAGTATATTCTTGTGAATCAATTGAAGGAGAAAGAGGAGGGAGTTGTATAGAAAACGAAAAGAGAACTAACATTTTCTTATTTTGACTCCTATTGTGTCAGACACCACAGTGTTTATGTGTATTATCTCATTTAATGGTTATAATAACAATTGGAATCAAGTGTTATGGAAGTCATTATATGGACTGAGAAATTAAAGCTATCAAATTCTCTACTCATCCAATAAATAAGCATAGAACTTGGCTTCTAACTCTCTGAATTATAAGCTGATGCTAACTTCACAACATTATGCTTCAACAAGGAAAAAGGTGAGGACCATTACTGCTCTGTTACTGCTATGACAGTCCTCATATCTTGGATACTTCTTTCTGTGCTGTGCACCATATCCATTGATTTTTGGAAACTATCTGATTTGATCTTTTGAAAATCTAGCAATCCAGACCTGCTGGGTAATTATTATGAATAAATAAAAGATAATTCTTATGATCAGTCTGACACATTGAGACCTTAGTGACCTGGCCCAGGAACAACACTCATCATCAGGGAGGTCAATCAAGTCTGTTGAGTTACACTTCACATACTTCAATCAATGGAGAAAAACTGCGCTGGAGAGCTGCACCTGCTTTCCTGATAGGGTGACAAAGCACTTGGTAACCAGATAACTAGCCTATCAAATAATTTGTTTCCAGGCATCTTTACTTTTTCTACTGCCTCCATGATAGTACTGGTGAAAAAAGAATCCCAATATATTATGATGGTATGATAAATAAATTCTCTCCACTTGCTTATTGTGCTTGTAAACATCTTACTGATAGCATACCTAAAGTGTACTATGTCTGATTATAACAACTTTTATATAGTAATAAGCTGACTACTCTTGCTTTTTAACAATTTGGTCATTTACTCATTCATTCAATACTTAATCCATAGATTTAGGCTAATCTTTCTATATTCTGTATTGGCAATATATGAAATACTGGAAGAGTCCATAGCAAGTATTAACAGGAAGCATTATAGCTAGTATAGAAGTTTTTATATACTTCAATTTTATACTCTGATTTATATACTCTAATTTTAGATTAACTCTCCAGGATTTATAGTAGGTTATTAAACATGGGGAAGTCTCTGAATGTCCATGTTTTGGGCAGATATAAGTAGAAAAACAGAGGCACCAAAAATCTTTAAACTTCAAATAATTACTCCATGTATTTTTTTCTTTCTCAGTATGTGTTCTTAACATTGCATCATCCTCTATGTTGTGTTCCTCATTGCTCTCCATGCCTCTTTATGAGTTCTTTATTATTATCTTTTTAGAAGAAGTCTCTATTACCATTTGGCATATGTCTCCCTTGGCAGTGACATCTTGAAAATTAAAAAAAATAGTGCCTCCCTCACACGCATCATTCAGGTTGGCTGCCTGCAACTGCTCTGTGCTTCAAAATGTGTCACCTTATTACATTCTGCAAATTGTTCAGAACATTGTCTCTGTAAATGTTTTGGAAGGGCTTTACTGTCAGGTCAGCTTTCTAAGGGCTAGAAATATGTCAAACCTGGCAGCCTTACCTTTATTTAAGAGCCAAAATACAAATAAGTAGATTACAAAGCAATCAATCAACACAGTACTGCAGGATGTTATGGTTGGCATTGACCTCGAGAGTTCACCACCCTCATTTTATGGACGACTAACTTCATCTATAAACTCTGTAGAAGATAAGGCTTTATCCTAATTCCATTATAGCTAACCAGGTAACCTTGGTTATGCTTTTGTACCTCAGTTTCCTCATCTTAAAAACCATATTTACCTTCATTAGATTATCTTTGAGGCATTTCCCCAAATGTCAAGTTTTGTGGTACCATGGCAAATACCATGTTGTATTTCCAGTCCTTACAAAGTTTCTGGCCTCACACATGTAAAAAATTACTCTGATGTTTTATGTGATTACTTATATAATTCTTAAAGTTGAGAGTACTGTAAATTTATAATTATTGGCAAGTCATAGTTAATTCATTGTTCAAAGAATATATAAATAAAGAATTTTGTTCCCAATCAGATAATTTTTTTACTTTTTACCTTTAGTGGATTGTTGCTGCAGTCATGTTGTGGATATTAAATTACTGACCATTGTTCTATATGAAGCTTCTGCTGAAGTATTTTTGAGGGGATCTTACAAGAATCATGTGCTCTCACATGCAAGTAATTAAAGTAATATAAATCAAGAAAATGTGTTTTAATTGATTAATTTTCAGTCTTTCTGACAAGTTGTATCTCCTATCCTTCCTATTCTGAAAGTCATGTACAAGGCACACTGGCTTCCTGACATTATTTTTTCTTTTGCAGTGGAAGTCTCTGGGTGAACACCATGCTCCTGCAAAGGCCTTGTCTGGTGAATTTGAAAGGTTTGGCAAACAAACCAATCTAACATGATGCACACTTTTCTACTCAACTTAAAACAACTATTTTATTTAAAAATCACCTGCTATTCTTATGGAAAGTCTTTGGAATAAAGAGATCTTCAATGTATCAAAAATATGTAATGTGTCTGTGATTGAAATAGAGATGTGGGTGACTTAGCAGACTTACTTTCTTACACAGCCAGCACTCACAGAATTCTAAAGTAGGTTATGTTGGCCTTCCCACTTTCAATGTCTCTATAGTTGTTGTGTTTATATATCCTGGATTTCAGGGCTACTTTAGGTTACAAATATTCTGATCTGTTGTCCCCAAAAGTCCAGTCATACTTGTCAAGCTATGTGTTGTGAGTTTTGCTTTGGAGAAAACGGGCATCATCTGTACATCAGAGCCTGTTTTTCCTGGCCTGTTGCCCTGTGATATTCCTTTACTGTACCTGGGTCCTAGCCTACTTCCCATTGTCATCAATGTTTTGTTTCTGTTACAGTCCACTTGCTGATGCTGTCGAGGCCTAGTGTCTAGGGGGCAATGTGAACAAGAAAGTAATCTGTACTAATGGGCAAGAAGGAGAAAATCAGGGTTGAGAGAAGCTGAACATTCAGAGTGATAGGTCCCCTCGCAGGGAGCATAATTGGCCCTCTGGAAATAATGTATTGGCTTTTTTTTTCTATGGCAGCAAATCCCTCTGGGATTGGCTGATGGATTTCTGAAAGGCCGCAAGGATCCTGCATTTTACCACAGAGGTGGGTTTCTACCATGTCAATATCTTGCATGTGTCCCAGGCATAGACTCCTGTAAGAATATGAAAGTAATAAAAGAGCAGATGCCAACTTTCTTCTTTGTCTACTGTGATTTTTTTCTGGAAAATGCAATTACTAAAAACCTCTTTTTACAAAGTTGTAAAGAAAATTCATCTTTCTGATAATATTTATCAAGATTACATGACAGATCAATACCTCTCTATTGTCAAAGCTCTGCACCTGACCTTAGTTTAAATAAAACTTTATTCTTTCATAAGAAAGCCAAGTTTAACATTTATTGAAAGATCTGTAGGATTTTCAAAATACTTTATGCATTTCAACTTTATTGTTTATTTTTAAGATCTTATTACTTAAGCATGTAAAGATTTCATCTAATTACCCAAACAGCTTGCAATTTCTGATTAGCCTTTTAAAAAATATGTATCACTTATTGTTATTATTATCTTGGTTTAGTCCTGAACTTTGTGTGATCAACTTCTACTGAATCTCCTCTAATACTTTAAAACATAACACTTGTTTTTCTGTACTAAGCAGTTGTCTTTTTAGGAACGTCATCAGTATTCTCCTTGGAACTGGTATAATCTTAAAAGCAGTATCAGTACCTTGACTTTTCATTCCTGAGAACATTTGTTGGGACAGATGCTCTCAATAGTGTATGTTATTTCTAATCTCACAGGCTAAGTTTCAAGAACTGTCTCTGGAGATTGTTGATTACTTAGGAAACTAGAAGAGCAAGCTCACAGTGCTCTGACAAGGGCATGCAAGTTTCTCATTGTCATCTTAATCGATATCTGAAATGAAGCTGCCTTATTATCAACTCCAGGCTTTCCTGTTGTTTCTGATATTTTTTTCTTGACTGTTTATGTCTAACTTTGGGGAATTTAATGCTGACATTGTACAGTCACCTGGTTTGCTAGTTGCAATCTCTCTGAACTATAATTATATTTATGTTTTAAATTTTATTTATTTATTTTTTGTTTATTTGACAGAGAAAGAGGGAGAGAGAGAGGAAGAGAGGGAATGAATATGCACGCTGGGGCCTCCAGCCACTGCAAATGAATTCCAGACATGCGTGTCCCTTTCTGTATCTGGCTAATGTGGGTCCTGGGGAATTGAACCTGGGTCCTTTGGCTTTTCAGGCAAACACTATAACTGCTAAGCCATCCCTTCAGCACTATAATTATATTTAATTGAGGACCTATATATGCTGCATATTTTAACTTCTAAAATGTTAATAACAGACTCAGAAAAATTGGTATTCTTATTCCCATTTTCTAGATGGGAAAATAGGTTTCAAGAAGGCAAGTCTTTTTTTTTTTATTCCTACTGTATAAGAATGAGACTTGAAGTTAAAGAAGAATTTAAATTAAAGTCTGTCTGACTTAGAAACCCCCACTTTTAACCACTGTGCTATAGTACTTCCTGTTCACCCTGGATAAAAGTGGTTGTTATGTAAATCACCATATTCATTGACAGTAGACTTCCTTCTTTCATACTGTACTATGTATATACGAAAGCAGTTAATATTAGTCCTGTATGACTTTCATTTTTTTACTTGAAAATGCCCCAAAGCATGAAATATATTCATTGAATGACACAAGAAGTGAAAGACCTCTCAGTCCTCCCAAGGCTACGGACCTGTGGTGTGCTTCCACCTGGGGTCCTGCCAGGCGTGTCTATATACATCTCCACAGCCATGTCCCTTGTCACTTTTAAGTCTTATCTTGAAGTTATTCAGCAAAATGACTGCCTGTTATCAGCTTATGCCTGCATATGGAACATGCAACAACTTGCTTCTCTGGAAAATACTGTAAAGATTTTTTTTTTCCAGAAAGATTTTCATTGACTAAAAGCTATGAATTGGGCAAGAAAATAATTTTAAAATGTTGACCTATGTTTTCTAACATTTTCCCTTCTTAGACTGTAGGACAGGGGATTTAGTTAAATGCTTAATATTTCCTGTAGTTTTTTTTTTTTAATCCTTGGTAGGTATTCTTATTTATTTTTTAATGAGAGAGAAAGAGAGCAAGAGGGACTGAGAGAAAGCACATGCAGAAGAGAGAATTGGCACACCAGGGCCTCTAACCACTGCAATTGAACCCCAGCTGTGTGCACCATGTTGTGTGCATGTGTCACCTTGTGTGTCCGGCTTATTCAGGTTTTGGGGAGTTGAACCTGGGTCCTTAACCACTAAGCCATCTCCCTATCCCAAGGTAGATATTCTTAGAGATCCTTTCTTCATTTAGATCATATTCTCAGAAATGGACATTTTTCATAGGCTTGTCCAGACTTCAATTTTCTCTTTAACAAATGGGGGGACTTTTATAGAAAATAATCAGGAGGGTTGAGAATAAATAGGCAATGAGTAGGTTAACACACAGAAGTTCTATGACATTTCTGTAGCTCCTTTGAATCAATCAACTTAGGTCTGACATGAACTATGAAGAAGGTAGAGAAGGCATTTGTCTCTCTTTGTATTTTAATTTTTATTTGTTTATTCATCTATTTATATGAAAACAGAGTCTCATACTGTAGCAGGTTGACCTGGAACTTGCAGCAATCCTGCCTCAGCCTCCTGATGCTGGTATTACAGGTTTTAATCACTACATTTGGGTTCATACATATCTAGAGGTATTTCTTTTCCTTCTCTGGCCTCCAACAGAAATACATAGAAATCTATTACATTTACAGTTACATGATAGGAACTTTGTTTTCATCTCTGTTGGACTGCCAACCATGAGGACCTTGCATTTGAATCCCAGTGTGCTTAGTTAGTGCCTAGTTGACAGTCTAACATAGAGGTAAGCACATGTGTGAGTGGTTAAATGATGCCAACAATTGGTGTTTGAGATCCCCAAATAATGAGATCATTTGCAACTAGGGAGTGAAAGACAGAATATAGAACTGGATAGAGCACAGGTTTAGTCCACTTACTACAAGTGTGCTCTTGGCTGAGTTCTGAGTTGCCTTTTTCTGGCTGCTCCATTGGTAATATGGATAGAATAACCATTCCATTTTGCTTATTGCTTTCAGTTACAAAATGATGCAATGTGTCTATTCTCAGTCTTCAGACTGAGTAGAGTACCTTCAGTTTATTATTTTTATTTCTTTTGGAACTCGAGATTTAACCTTGGGCATTACTGACAAGAAGCCTATGTTTCAGAACTGAGCTATAGCCTCAGCAGCTATGCAGATTTTTAAATTGATAGGAACAGTAATCTGAGTACTATGGTTATTAGTGATCATTTGCTAAGTTGATAGTAATGTGTGGAGCCCAGTCTGTGTCAGACTCCATTTTGTTACTGCTAATGGAGCAAATGGCAAAAAAATTGACCCAGATCTCTCCTGCCAAAAAGCTTAGATTTGAATAGGAAAGACAGAGGTATAACTAAATTAAATGTGGAATATACACGGTAATGGAAAACATAAGGGGAAAAAACTATCAGATGGGTGAGGAGAATAAGTGAGAAGGGGCTGGACTTTAGTTAGTATATCTAGGAAAAAGCTGAGTGAGGTGCGCATGGTGATCTTGAGGAAATTGAGAGAGTGAGCCAATGCAGGTTTACAGGAAGAACATTTGGCAGAAGGGCCCAGGATATCTCCTTGATCTCGAGCCTTTGTATTTCTGAGCTCTACTTCTATAGGAACTTAACTTTTCATCAAATTTTAAAGTTTTATATGAATTCTCATGTTTTAACTTCCTAAAATATTTATTAACTGAAAAAGTTAGGAACAACATAAAAGAACATGAGCTATAGGAGAAAGGTATTTGTGTGTTTAATAGGTAGTGTGTTATAAGTTATCTGAATGGGTGTCCATATTTGCTCTTATATGAGAGTAGCTCTGATTATCAGTCCCTGGAACAATAAAAAAGAGCACATGGTGAAGTGAGACCTGACCTGACTTCTTCACAGAGTACAGAGGAAGATCTCTGTTTTTCTTCCCTTGGATAGTTTCAAGTCGACTCATGTTTTGCTACTTGCACAGTGTTTGTTGACCTTGTTACATGATGTAAGCACTTCTAGATATCACTATTAGGCTGAAAACAATAGGGAAAAATGTACAAAGGATTGACAGAGCTTTAGTGTATCTGATGGAAGGAAACTACTTTGTAGTGTGTCAGGTCATTGCATCCACAGCTAGTGAGAAAGTGCAAATGCATGCTAGTGCACTGTGGTATGAGTGTTTGTTTAATTGTACAAACAATTTATTGTTGTCATCCCATCCCTTCTGATTTCCTGTGCAAACTTGGCATAGTTGTTTTTACTAACAATTAATAGGAATTTTGCCTCTCAAGGTTCCACTATAATGGATGTATTCTTAAAGTTATGGTTACATTAAAATTCGTGCTACAAACAAAGCTAGCTAAAAGTGTTTACCAACTTGAATTGAGCTCATCATGTTTTGTTTGCTGAATAGTGTTTCATGATTTTACCAACACAAGAATGAGTCTCCGAACTATTTTTAAAAGTGGAGCTTTCACTCTAAAGAAGTGCTTGCCTCATTTTGTTCTTGCAACTCCAAACAAGATGTTGTTTATTACTTTGAAACACTATATGTAAACCCCAGGAATATGTTAAATATGATTGAAGTCTTGGCTGTCTTTAACAAATTGAAGTTTCCAGAAATTTAACTATGTTTAAAAACCAAAGCCATGTTTTCAGGAAAGATTTCTATTTCCAAATATGTGGTTGCCCAAACCTTTTATATTTTCATGTCAAATTCAGCTGCCAAGTAACACACACTATACCTTAGCAGTCTCTCTCTCTCTCTATATATATATTTCAATGCATAGGCTTTAGATTTTAAAAAGCACTTAAAGAACAGCTATGACCATATTTCTTAAACCTAAACTACTCATATGTGTGTAAGTATGTTTTAGAGAAAGCTCTGTAAAGCATGGGTCATTTATATTGGTAAAATTTGACATGCATGGCACAATTGGCATTGAAGAACCAATCTGGAAAAACACAGGAATTTCTAGCCAAACCAAAATAGTAGGTCAAGCAAGTTGCTTTCATAACCATAGTGGTTATCTGTTTAATGTGTGATCTGGTATGATATGATGGTGACCATAGGTAATTATGCATGCTTCTAAACTGGTTGGTTGCAAGCACAGAATAAAGGAAATTCCCTAGTTTGTGATAAAAGGATATTTATTGCCATCTTATTTCCTTCATATGCTTTACTTAATCATTTATAAAAGACAAATTAGTAGTAAATACCAATCTCATTTTGTGTTTTATTCGGTATTCATTCCTACACATTTGGGATATCTACTAATATGTGTTCTTAATAGTTTTGGCACAAATTCAATGCCAACAAATGAATGATGGGCACATTTTATAGTCTTCTTAAGGGATAATAATGTGGTTAGGTGACAGTTTGTCTTATTTCTTTGAGGGCAGGGTGCTCTTCTATGAGTCATAAGGGATGGAAAGCTATTATTTATTTTCTTCCAGTTAAGGCAGTAATACAAAATTTTTGCACACACACATATTAGGGCAATATCAGTATTAGGCTGTAGATAATTACCTAACAAATTAGCTGATAAGATGGGACTATCTTTTACTTTATCCTTTCCATGTGACTGAAGATTCGCATTATACCTTTTTATATCCATGACAGTGTGAGGACACAGCAAAGGAGTTATATTGGCTTGTTGCAAAGCTTAAATGTAATCTTTTCTCTGCAGAAAATAATGTTTGTTTTGAACAAGAAAATAGGACTTTGAGTACTTCAAGTATCAGGAAAGTGATAGAGAATTGTGATTGCTACTGTTTACCTATACCATTGGCAAGATAGAAATATGGAATTAGAGTTAAGTAAAATAGGCTTAAATTAGTCCTGCAGAAGTCTTGCATAAAATATTAGGATCAGTTGGAAATATTTGTGTTTTTTTTTCTTTCTGGGACCAGTCTGTTGTAGTTGTCAGGGTTCAGCACTGGGCCTGGCGCAAACAGTATGCTCAGCCAGTATAAAATGCACATAGTAAAATAATGAATTTGTGGTATGCTGGCAAAAGGCATAAGGTTATACCTAATAAGGTATAACCTATTTTTATAAGGTCTTTTTAAGGTATAAGTTGTAAGATGTTGTTGTTTTATAAGTTAATGCAAAGTAAGTCAAGATTGTAAATACTGGAAAAAACAAACTCCCTGGAATTTAAAAATAGTATAGTATAGTGTATCTATACTCATATGTGTGTGCATTTGGAGGCTAGAGGTTGACATCAGTTGTCTTCCTTAATTGTTCTCTACTTTATAATTATTTTTATTTTTACCTTTTATAAAATATTTTTATTTATTTACTTGAGATAGATAGATAGACAGACAGACAGACAGACAGATAGAGAATATGGGTGTCCTAGGACCTCTTTCCACTGCAAACAAACTCCAGACATATGTGTCATAGTGTGCATCTGGCTTTATGTGGGTACTGAGTAATTGAACCTGGGTGGGCAGGCTTTGCAAGTAGATGCCTTTAACTGCACAGCCATCTCCCCAGTCCATTTCCCATTTTTTTTCTTGCATGTGTGCATGTGTGGTGGTTGCAAGAGTATGCATATATGTTCATATGTGTGGGGTTGCACATGTGTGTGTTTGCATGTGGAGGTCAGAGGCCAACAATGGGTATGTTATTCAATCACGCATCATCATTCCATTACTTTTTAAGATAAGGTTTCTTTGAACTCACAGCCCATCAATTGGACTAGATAATTAATTATTCTTTAGGATCTTCTTATCTCTGCCTTCCTAGCACTAGGATTATAGCCATGTGCCACAAAATATCTGGTGTTTTATATGAGTGCTGGGGATTCAAACTCAGGTCCTCATACTTGCTAAGCAAGCCCTTTACCCACGGAAGCATCTCCCAGCCTTCCACATACTTTTCCAGATTTTCTTAAGATGAGTCTATGGAGCTGGAATTGGTGGGCTGGGAGACTTCTAGCCCCTGCATAATTCACTACTGGAAGGGGGATCCCTAGATGTTAGCTGCAGCTGTTGCCTTCAAGGGACTTCCAAAGATTTCATGTAAGCTGTTAATAGGTATTTCTATGTAATTCTCAAGAGGTTTCCACCCAGTGCTTTTTGTGAATGGGGGAGGAAATGTGATAAATTACATAGTATTTCCCTAACATCAAACTAGACTTCAAAGAGGATTTTATTTGAAAGATGTAAAAAAAAAATACTTCAAACAAAGAACCCAATGTAGACCCTGGACAGTCAGGGTTCTGAGTGCTCAGAGCCTCATAGAAGGTCAAGCTTCCCTCTGTTCCTGCAACTTCTTGCTAGAAGATGAGCCAGTGCTGCATACTGCCCCATAACCTCACAGTGCTTATCCTGTGTGCTGGACTTTTGTTGGTTCAGTCTTGAGAGACTTCTGAACCAGGTCTCTGGTGAAGGTGACTTTTGCTGCAGATTTGGGAAGGAAAGTCTCATTTCATTCATTAGGTACCAAAGACATGCCAGAGTTGGCAAGTTTGATGGTAGGGCTAGGAAAATAGTAAGGCCTGGTCACAATGATCACAGATTACAAGAGGAACCAAACTCCAGCTTAAAAAGTATAAACAAAATACACTGTTATATCAGCTTCATTGCCAAAATGTGTATTTCTAAGTGCATTTATAAAGAGATTTTAGGTTAAGTATTATCACTCTACAAAGTTTTAAAATGTATGTGATGACTTCTTAGAAATATTAGTTGATTTTACATTTGATGCAGCAATAGGTTCTAAAAATTTCAGAAATGAAATATAATTTCAGAAACAAACATCTTTAAATTTTTATAACAAATATAGAATAAAGTGGAAAGTGATTGAGAGAAACAACTGATGTCAACTACATGAGCATGCTCCTTCTACACATATATATGTGTCCACATACTCCAACATAAATGCACACATGTACACCATACACACATGCGCATAAAAGGTAAAAAGAAGGTGTGTATGTCTTTTCTACTTGTATATCCCAAACACATAACCATAAAATGATTAATTGATGATGACTCAATAAGTGACTCAGCTAACGAATTATTGTAGTAGCTGGTAGCTGCTTGTAGCTGGGCCTCTGAGAGAGAGAAAAAGAGACCTTGAGATATTATCTGGGAGACCTAGAAGGGGAGTCAGCTCCTTGAACACTCCTCTTCCAGGGGCGTTTGAAGATTTTCCTCTTTGAGCCACACATAAATCAGTGAGGGAGGGTGTGGACACCTGCCCAACCAGCCAAATCAGCTCAGTCAGCCCTGGCAACCAACAGATTGACAGGTGTTGCAGAAAGATTCTTTTCAGATCCTCTACAAAAAGTAAGAGGCCCCTGTCACTGGATAGTCACAATCTTTGAACCTTCTGTTGGGATGGTTCTCCTGGTCTGGCTTTGTCTACTCTGTCCATTATTCTAACCAAGGCAACTTGGGATCCATTTTCGGTGTTGAAGCCACTGTTACTGTCTGTTGTTCTCCAGAAGTTAGAAAGGGGAATCCAAGTGGGATTGGATAAAGCTAGTGGGAAGGACCTAGTGCCTCAGATTATCATGGATCTGGTCATCTAGTTAAGGGAATGGTTGTTAGTGTTGTGTTTGTGTAAGACTTCCACTTTGTGTATCTTTTTAGTGCCCCTCTCATTTTGCTTAATCTGCTTTTCCCCACCATTTCCAGAGACAACCAGCATTCTTTCACTAAAGAACCTCTAGGGATGAATCCTGCCCAAGTGCCCTGCTGCTACCATGCACTAATGACTGGGACCATAAACAACCTGATGGAACAAACCCCTCCCCATCCCCGTGCTGTGAGAACATCATTGAGGAAACTGTTCTCAGTTTTATATTATGACTTTTTGAAGTGGGCTACAGGGACAAATTTCCCTGTGGTCTCATGATCAAGATATGACCTTGAGGAAAATACTTGACTTTTTGGATCACATTTTTCTCATGGCCTAGGGTTCTAGCTTTACTATTACTGGACTCTCCTATCAGCCTTGTGTAACTTGTCAAAAGTAGCTCACTTTTTCCTTAGTGCTCATGAGGAAAGGTATGAATTATCTACTTTAGTATGGAGATGTATGGGGAAAAGGATTCAGAACTGATGTTGGGAAGTGAAAAGGTCTATTGAGCTGGTCTTAATACTCTTCAGAATATTGATTATAATATTTACAGTGGGTATGAATTTCTTTTGGAGTACCTTGCATTGCTAGTGATCACATTGCTGAATTAATGTGGGTTTGAAAGAAATGTCAGCATGGCTGATAATCTATCGAGTAAAGGGACTGTGACTTTGTTGCTTGGTGCTTGGTGAACACACTTCATATGAGTGAGTCAGGTATTGACATCTAAGAAATGGCAGTGTGACACAGGAGACAGTGAGCTGCTGTTGATGTCCATAACCATGTTGACCAGTGACCACATTTTGTCCAACCATAGAATCATTAAAAATCAGTGGGCTGTGGAAAATGGCTTAGTGGTTAAAAGTGCTTGTTTGAAAAGCCCATTGGCCCAGGTGGTCCGGATTTGAGTCCCTAGTACCCATGTAAAGCCAGATGCACAATGTGGAATATGCATTTGGAGTTCATTTGCTGCAGCAAGAAACTCTGGCACACCTGTTCATTTTCTCCCTCTGATCATAAATAAAATAAACATAAATAAATAAATATCTTAAAATCGGTGTCTGTTTCCATGATCTAGTTTCTACTTAAGAACTATTAGGCAATAGAACACCCCCAAAGCAAGACACAACTCATTTATTAAGACACAAACAAGAATCTGTAAGAGGCGAAGAAGAATCTCCGCTGAACTGAAGCTGCTTTCCCGGCTCAGCCTCCGTGAGCAGGAGTGCTCTGCGGGTAAGAGGACAGCGGTTATTTTAGTGTGCGGTTTTGGCCAAGTTATTTAATCTCTCCAAGTCTCAGTTTCCTCATGTCTCAGAAGGAAATTGACATTTAACTAGCATGACTGTTTTAAGGAGATGATATAAGTACTTACAACATGTTAGTCACAGTAACTATTATTATTAAAAATGTTAGTGTGATTCCAAACTTCAGTCTCATACCAGCCTTCAAGGTTTTGCTATTCCTGATCTAATAAGCTACACAGACTTTAAGAAAAAATATTTTAATACATATATTTTTAAACTTATTTGAGAGTGATAGACAGAGAAAGAGGCAGATAGAAAGAAGGAGAGAGAATGGGTGCGCCAGGACCTCCAGCCACTTCAAATGAACTCCAGATGCATGTGCCCCCTTGTGCATCTGGCTAACGTGGGTCCTGAGGAGTTGAGCCTCGAACCGGGGTCCTTAGGCTTCACAGGCAAGCGCTTAACCACTAAGCCATCTCTCCAGCCCAAGAAAAATATTTTAAACAGATAAGTCATAGAATGGTTATACATTCAGAGATAAAAATTCAGGTAAGTTTTTTGAATTAAAGTACCATGTCCATTAGTTTTCATTGTACTGCTTACCCTTAAGGCCTTTTGCAAAAAGGAAGCCATTGACTTTTTCTCTTGGTTAATCCCATTCTGTGTAGATGAGGCAGAATTGCAAATGAGTTTCCTAAGCTGCTCATATAATTCTGTGGATCTATTTTGTCTACTTTAAAAAAATATTTTATTTATTTATTTATGAGAGAGAAAGAGACAGAGAGAAAGACAGAATAGGCATGCCAGGTCCTCTAGCCACTGCATATGAACTCCCGATGCATGCACTCCCTTGTGCATCTGGCTTACATGGGTCCTAGGGATTGAACCCGGGTCCTTAGGCTTTGCGGGCAAATGCCATAACTGCTAAGGCATTTCCCCAGTCCCTTATTTTGTCTACTTTTAAACTTTCTGTTTCCTACTTTTGTGTGGAATAAGTGTACATTTGTTCAACTTGTTTAAAGAAAAGCATTGTAATGAAATCACATTGAAAGAGTTTTCATTTGTGCAAAATTTTTATATTGTAAGATAATTTGTAAAAATGGTAAGGAAATTAAACAAAGTAAAACATTGACATAAAAATCATCAACCCTAAAGAAAGTGAGTGGAAAGTGTTATAAAACTACAACTTTGGAGATGAAGAAACCACTGAAAACTAGACTGTTTTGGGGTCACATATTTTTGTCTCAATGAGCATCAACTTTTGACCTGTCTACCTAATATTCAGCGATCATGTAAGATTTTACTGGTAGCAATGCAGTGTTTACAACTCCACAGCAGAGCACCTGGAAAGGGTGGTTTTCCTCTGTTTCAGTTTTTGAATCATTCAGAAGAGAAGTGAAATTCTGCAGTCTGAATTATATGAGTTGATTCAGTTTCACCTCTATTTTCATGGGAACTTCTCCTATGTTAGGTCACATGTTAGTACACTTGGCATTAAAAACTTTATAATTAACCTGGAGAGATAGTGTTGTTTGCAAAGCCTGATGTCCTGGGTTCAATTTCCCAGTACCTGAATAAAGCTATATGTGTAAAGTAGTGCATGCATCTGGAGTTCATTCATAGTTGTGGGAGGCCCTGGCATGCCCATTGTTTCTCTCTGCCTCTCTCCTGCTCTCTCTCTCTCTCATAAACAAATAAATAAATACTAAAAACAGAACTTTTATAATTTCCCAGGCAGTATTCCAAATACAAAACAAAAACAAAAACAAAAACAAACTAAAATCTACCATCCTCATCCTAATACTTAACAATCAGAATATCATTAGTTCGTTTTCATTAACTTTCCATAATTACTCATTTGTTATTGAATTGAAGCCTTTAAAATCATTTAATTCCTTTATTTGTGTATGTATGTGTAAGCATGTGTGTGCTTGCATGTGTGTCAGGGAGCACGTGTGTTATGGTGCAAGTATGGACATCAGAGGACAGCATCCAGCTGTTCCTGTGTTTCTACCTTGTTTGAAGAAGGATTTGGCTTTTTGTGGATGGAAATTCAGATTAAATCACTCACAGCCTTTGGGATTCTCCAGACTCCACCACTCATTGTTATAGGCATGTTGGGATTGCAGACATGTTCACCACTTTGCATCTGGTTTTACATGGGTGCTGGGAAACCTGAACTCTGGTCAATAGGCTTGTAGAGGAAGTGCCTAGAATACTTCTTATCCCTAATTCCATCATTGTTTATTAAAAAAAGGTACAAATAATGTTATCATTTTAACTATGTTTGAATATATAGTTTAGTAGTGTCAAGTATACCCACACTGTTGTACAATACATCTCTAGAACTTTTTATTTTTTTGTTTTGCTTTTTTGAGGTAGGGTCTCACTCTAGCCCAGGCTGAATCAGAATTCTCTATGTAGTCTCAGGGTGGCCTTGAACTCAAGGAGATCCTCATAACTCTGCCTCCTGCATACTAGAATTAAAAGAGTACACCACCACACCCAGTAGATCTTAAGGACTTTTTACTTTGAAAAACTGAAATTTTGTACTATTAAACAGTAACTCTTCTTTTTGCTGTCATCCTTAGGCCATGTTAATTTTTATTTTCAGCAGGATATTTTTCTTCTGTAAACTGGGGACATAATTCAGGCCTCATATCTACTATCTAAGTGCTCTACCACGGTGCTGTGCTTCCAGGTATAATCCATGGCTTAGAATAAAAAAGTTTAGTTTTAAAATAAAAACTTGAAAGGGGATACAGCATAAAATCATAATAGTGAAGGGAAAAAAACGCACTGAAAATATATAGGTAACTGAAAGATGTTGGGAAATAATTGTCCATTGTGTGCTTTGAAAGAGGCAGATATTCATTTTAGTACTGTATCCTTTTTGAGGCAAAGGGTGATATTTAATAGATCTCAAATTAGTTTGAAGCTATCTTAGAAGTTTCAAAAATGATACTTAAGGACCTGATGATACTAGAAAAGAAAATTCCATAGGAAAGGAATAGAGAAGAGGGGGTAGTCATATCTTAGGGCCTTTATTTTCACTGAAAAACACTTGAGAATGTCCAGTATCCTTGCTGGACAAATAGCAACATGGAGGCCATTTCAGTTCCAGACAAAGTACTGATAGACTGGTAGATTTCTCCTCCATCCAATTAACAGGTGATGATGATGCAATATTATCTGATTGGTTACCTACCATCATCTTCATAGCTGCTGTGTACTAATATGTTTACTGAAGTATGTGTGTGAATGATGAAGATGTTGACATAGTCATGATGAGAATAATACAAACCCTAATTCCTGAATCCTTCTACAGTCTGTGCCTACTATGTCCCAAAATTTGGAAACTCAATTTTAAATGGCATTTACTATGGCTTTAGAGAGTTTACATTATGGATCTCATGACCTAGAGTGGCTTGAGTATTGGAATTAGTATGTTTCAGGTACAATTTATATTAAATAGTTTTTTATGTGTTAACCTGAGAATTTAATGATCATTTATAAATGTGTTTCCTGTCTTAAAATATTTTTTGCGTCCAAACCAAATAAAGTAAAAAATTTTACAGAAACAGCTTTTTAAAGATGGAAATTGTTTCAGTTTGTACTTGTAATTCGCCATCAGCCTATAATAAAATATTTTAATGTGTCTTTGGAATGAAAACTATAGCTTAATTTTAATAATGGAGAAAAGCAGTAGTATTGCTAAAATTAACAATATTGAATATATTAAGTTCTTGATATATATTGGTTGAATCAATTAAAAAAAAGTCATTTATATATAATCATTTGACTTTGAAATACATGGTAAGAGTTTAAAATTTTAATTGTATTTTATAATGTACTTTTTTTACCTTATTTTTTTATCATGAATGGAAACAAATTTCATTAATTAAGTAATTTTACAGAGAAAAAGGGAGAGAGAGAGAGAGAATGGGTGCACCAGTGCCTCTGCTCCTGCAAACAAAAAAAAGCATCTGCGTGTGCCCCCTTGTGCAACTGGCTAATGTGGGTCCTGGGGAATTGAACCTAGGTCCTTTGGCTTTGCAGGCAAATGCCTTAACTGCTAGACCATCTCTCCAGTCGTTTATCATGAATTTTTATGTCTATGAACTCAAATGTTTTGCCTATTCTGGGTTTATTTCGAGTGGGGGAGATAGTTGACTTAAATTTTTTAAATATGTTTCAAGTAATCTACAAATTAGTTGGCCCAGGCACAGATAACTAAGTATAGATGTTAATGTCACATAGGTAGTGATGGGCTGAAAAAAAAAACAAAAAACAACAAAATGATGAAGAGGAATGAACAGTTACAGAGAATTATTTGACTAAATTTGAGCCTTTCCTGAGGGGTTTTTGTTTGCTTGAAAGGTTGTTCCTATGGTGAGGTGTATAGAGATAATTCTGTTACTTATTATGACATGCTGACACATGAAGGAAAACCTTTTGGGACATTTCTCTACATGTGTCACTTCACTTATTATTTGATCAGCTGAACAGCTGCGAGGCACAAGTTTTGTTTTCTTTCTCCCATTTATACGTGCTTTCTTTTTACTTGCTTGAAAGTACAGCCTACCTGATCAGAGGGAGGCTGTACTTAGTTAAGAACCACTGTCCTCAACTAGGACCAGAACTAATTCAGTGGGCACATTTTTTGACCAGGACTGTCACTTACAACTTGATTTTGGGATGTTAAGTAATGTGGAAAAGGCCCAGGAGATAGTAAAAAGAACATCATGGGACATCCCAGGAACTGTGTGGATAGGTCCAAGAAAATGATAAATTTTGTCAACAATGACCAAGAGTTAAGTGTTTTCTATGGGTATCATTTTGTTTAAGTCTTTCCAAGCCTTATAAGATCTAATAAATAATTCTACTTCAAAATGAAAAAAAGAGAAAATAAGAGATATTTAGAAGCTGAAACATGTTCCTTGAGCTTATGCAGATGGCCAAATAGACCTGGATTTCACCCAAAGATTGTCAACACAAATATGTCAATTATTTTTATAGTATTTGCTATAGTGATGGTAGTGATTTGTGACATGGGTGCCATTCTGTGGGCCACCATTTTGCCTAGGTTTGCCAATTAATTAAATGTGAATTTAAAACAAGTTATTAAATAATTCTCCTTTGTTAGGTTTCCTTTCTCTTTTAATCTATAGTTAATTTCTCATTGGTTATCATATCATTCTCAGATTAGAAGCAAAGGCCATTTTTTTCTGCCTGTTCTCTTTTCTCACTACAAACTTGGACTAATTAGGGCAGAGCAGGGAAGGACATGATGTCCATCTAGGTATACATTCTGATTACTTATCCCAGCTATATAACAGAATAATTCACATTAGATATCTTCAAGGATGTAAGCTTTATCATAGATAACTATATTGTGTGTTTGAATGCACAACTCTGTTTTTCTATTAGTATATTATATTTCATGTTGACTTGTCAAACTGAAAAATACCCATATTGATTTTGCAGAAAGTCTCACATGTGAGATAAATGCACTCAAAGATTCCTCACAAGTAGCTCTTTGGAGCTTGAGATGTGAAATGGATCACTCATCAGTCTTTAATAGACCCTTCTAGAAGCTCTTCAATCAACTCTGAGAATTCAAGGCAGAATTGAAGAAAGTCTTCGAAACCCTAGAGGTTGATGTGATGTGAGTGAGATAGTTGAGGATTTGAGCTGGAGAGTTATGGTGCTCTGATGCTTTCCTCCCTCAGCATAGAAGACTGCCAGTTGCCATGTAACCTTACATACTATGGTGTGTAGCCCCTGATATGAGACAGGTGTAACCTTAGGTGCTATGGTACATAACCTCTGGTACAAGACAAGTATAGCCTTATATGATATGGTGTGTAGCTCCTGGTAGTAAACAGGTATAACCTTATATGCTATGGTGTGTAGCCCCTAGTACAGGACAAGAGTAACCTTATATGCTATGGTATGTACCCCCTGGTATGAGACAAGTGTAGCCTGATATGATATAGTGTGTAGCCCCTGGTACAGAGACGTATAACTTAACCTTTTATGCTATGGTGCATAGCCTCTGGTGTGAGACCAGTGTAACCTTATATTCTAGGGCATGTAGCCCCTGGTATGAGACAAGCTATGGAGGAGAGCTGTGTGGATTGACTTCTACCCATTTTTCTGACAACCTTCAGGTTGGTTTTTTAAAGAATAGCTATTTGGGCTGGAGAGATGGCTTAGCGGTTAAATGCTTGCCTGTGAAGCCTAAGGACCCCAGTTCGAGGCTCGGTTCCCCAGGTCCCACGTTAGCCAGATGCCCAAGGGGGCGCACGCGTCTGGAGTTCGTTTGCAGAGGCTGGAAGCCCTGGCGCACCCATTCTCTCTCTTTCCCTCTATCTGTCTTTCTCTCTGTGTCTGTCGCTCTCAAATAAATAAATAAAAATTAAAAAAAAGAATAGCTATTTTATATAGACTTTTTATTAGACTTTCTGTTGGATAATTGATATTATTTTGCAATCATGCATTAACATATATTATCTTTCACAAAAGGCATACATGATATAGGAAAGCTAGTAACATGTTAACAACCTTAGCTAGAAGAATCAACATCTTTTGTTAAGTAATGAGCCTGGCAGGTATGTTGATAAAACATGTAATGAGTTTTAATTAGTTTGTCTCCAGGAAAGCAATATAACAAAGTTTCCTTTCTAAAATTAGTTTTTATGTCACACCTTAAATTTATTTGATCCACATTTTCAGCTGGACATTGCTGGGTTAATTAAAAGAAAAAAAGCTCTAGAATTTCCAGTGGGCTATTTAGAAGAACATAAAATCCCAACACCAAAGTAAGTGATAAAAACTCTGCTTTGGAATTTCATCGTAGACATGGTGTATGTTTGGTTATAGTTTGTGATGCTCAAGCGTCTTCAAAATGATTGCTATCCTACAGTCATGTCATAACTTACCTAAGCCACAGAGACCACGTTGTTTGCAAATCACCACTATTAGATTAATCTTAAGAGCATATTAATTGCCCAGGAGGTTTATATATTTGTTCTGCACATGTGATTAAGGACCACAACAGCTTATGCAGCATCATTTTAGAGATAGAGAAAATTTGGCTGTTGGAATACTTGCTGCTCTCAGTTTCCTCGACAGCAGTGCCCTTGCACCTTTCTTTTGCAGGCATTTTGTAGCATCCTAAACAGAAGGACAGTACAGGGAGCTGATTCTGCTTTGATCCTTGTGCTTGTTGTCAAAGCGCTTGGGATTGAAGAGACTGTTGGCTACAATTGACTGTGACAATTAGGAGATGATCAGAGCCCTAGAGTGGAGCACTTAAAGGGTAATTTACATGTCAGTTTGTTGAATAAAAAAAAAGATATTCAGCTAAGATTTTTTCCCCCCTCAGAGCCTTGTAAACTGCAATTTGTGCTCTGGTAAGAAAAACCTGGCAGAGGAGTTAGGATAGCCATTACCATTTGAAAAGAAGCAATCATAAGGCCGCTGCTGAGCCCTTTGTCCATGAAAAATGCTGATTTGCAGGCAGTGAGTGAAAAAGTGGAACCGTAACTAAATAAAACCTTGAGCTAGGTAACTACCCTCCACCCCAAGCTGTGGTTGCTTTTAACTGTTGGTTAAAGGTGCTTTTTAAAAAAATGTATCTTAAATCCTACATTTTCTATCATTACAATATTGTTATTGGTCATGAATGTCCTCTTCCTCCAAAGAAGCGTCAAAAGAAAAAGAGGAAGAAGTAAGTGGAACACAAGCCAACACTCAATTGGAATCAGACTAAGACTGACTATCAGTTACATCTGAGTTTTCTTGATTTTCTTTTTGTATGCTACCATAGTTTTCCCCTTGTCGTTCTTCGCAGTGCCATTTGCCCCTCTACTGTATCGGTAGCTCCTAGGGTTTTGTTTACACTCTAATGTTAAAAATGAGAACTTGTACTCACTGTTTACCTGTTGGGGTGCACGTGGCTAAGAAGGTAATATATTATTGCCCCATTATTTAACTGTTCACATGTGACCATGTGTTTGCTAATCTGTCCATATAAGTAAAGGGTGTAACTAGAAAGTTCAAAGAAGACACTGCCAGTAAAAATATGCATCCTCCATTTAGTTGTCAAACAGAATTAAAAAATATTAGCCTTTTTTCAAAAAATAATTCTTAGTCTTTTTTTCCTGTGGAAATCATTGCTATTACTAATTATTCCTACTATGATATAGTTGCATTTTTTTTACTTGTATAATGATATAAAAATGTACCATCATATTCATCCTATATAGAAATATGTAAATTTGGTATATGTTTTTATTTTGGGAATGTGTACTGACTTAGAATTATAGATATGTTTTACATAAGGTTTTGAATCCTAGCTATGGTGAACCATATTATTTATTTATCTTTTTTTTTATTTATTTGACAGAGAGAGAGAAAGAGAGGGAGAAAATGTGCACACCAGGGCCTCTAGCCACTGCAAACAAACTCCAGATACATGTGCCACCATATGCATCTGGCTTTATGTGCATACTGGGGAATCAAACTCAGTTTCTTGGGCTTTGTAGGCAAGCATCTTAACTGCTGAGCCATCTCTCTATCCCTGGTGAACCATATTCTAAGAAAGACAGTTCAGGGTTAGAAATGTGGTTGCTGGGGTGGAGAGATGGCTTAGTGGTTAAGGCGCTTGCCTGCTAAGACAAAGGACCCAGGTTCGACTCCCCAGGACCCACGTTAGCCAGATGCACAAGGGGGCATATGCATCTGGAGTTCGTTTGCAGTGGATGTAGGACCTGGCATGCCCATTCTCTGTCTCTCAAATAAATAAATAAAAATAAAATATTTAAAAAAAAAGAAATGAGGTTGCCTTTATGGACAAGAGCTAAGAGCATCCTTGGCCTTCAAAAGCAGAGGCTCCAATGTTGTGGAGGAGCCTGCCCATAAATGCTTTCTCTGTCATTACTTCTGACATGTGTCTAGGCTTCAAGGCTTCCTTTTCAATGAGGAGTTTGCTACCTTTGACTATGTGCTTGCGATCTCTCCTTTGCTGTTCTCACAAGAGGCTAGGGAGATAGCATCTGCAGCCCTCTGCATTGGGGCTGTGCTGACAGTTGGCATCTTCTTCAGGTCTAGCAGGCGAATAGCTGGCATGCTGGCTTTCCTGCTATTCTCTGGCATGCTGACAGATTGTTAGCAGGATCCTGAGCTTAATCAAGGTCATGGTAAAAGCTAGGGTCATAAACTCTCCGTTTTGGTGGGAGGACAACAGTAGGAGGATTTATAGAGCCTGGCAAGGATGTGGCTCCTAGATTTGGAAGCTGGACTTGTATGACAAGTTTTTTAATTCTTTGCATAGAGTGCTGAATAACTAAGTATGTGGCCATTTCTGACTCAAAATTCCTATTAGAAAAAGATGTTTGGATATCTGCTTAGTTGAAGCCCAGTGGACCCATTCATTCTATGATGGTGGTATCCAGGTGCTCAGGGTAGCGCTCAGTAGAAGGTGGTGGTAAACTCTTAACTTGGCCTAGCCATGGATGTTGTAATATAGCTGTTACAGTTGGTCTCTTTCTGCACTTATTCTTCAAGAGCTAACTAATTACATATTGTAATGCTTTAGAAAAATGAACTGGCTTATCATATCTCCCCTTAATGATGTTCAACTTTAGCTGTTGAATGGTGTCAGCTTGAAATGGTGTCTGCCTTTTGCCATGAGATAATTTCTAAAGTCCAGATATCACTTTTAGGACTGTGGTGAGATGTACTTATAAAGAGTTCTGGAGCAGAATATCTCATGGTGTGCCCATGTGAGATGACTTGCTGTCCTTCTTTAAATCATAAACTTAATCTGAAGTCTGAAAGTTTGATCTTCCTGGTGATGGGCCAGAGTATATTTTCAGGCTATAAATGCATGGGCTATCCCTAATATGTGACTATAAAATAAACCAGATGTTATTTGTTTGAATATGTGACAGGATTCTGCCTTCTCCAGGTAGCCAGCTCTCTTAACATATGTTAGTAATGTCCCTCAAGAAGGCATCTCCATGAGAAAACAAGCATACTCCTTCAAGTAAATGACTTGAAACAACTTGATAACGTTCGCATGGTTCAAAGTCTTCATTATATTGATTTCAGATAAAATAAGATGGAAGATCTGTCTTGCCTTTTTAACACCTTGATGAAAATAATGTTCTAGTCAGGTAGTGTAGGGCAACAGACCTGTGAAAATACATCTTTTTCCAATTACATTGAACAAGTCATACTGCTCTTTATGCTTTTCCATTTCAGATACTGTGAGGTAGTTTTGCTTTATTTTTTATTTTAGAGACAGAGTAAGAGTGGGAGAAGAGAGAGAGAGAGGGAGAGAGAGAGAGAGAGAGAGAGAGAGAGAGAGAGAGAGAGAGAGAGAGAGCTAATGGGCATGCCAAGGCCGTTAGCCACTGCAAATGAACTCCAGACATATATGCCACCTTGTGCATCTGGCTTATGTGGGTACTGGGGAATTCAACCTGGGTCCTTTGACTTTATAGGCAAGTGCCTTAACAGCTAAGCCATTTCTCCAGCCCTACTATGAGATCCTGAATCCATGCTCTTATCAACTTACTCAGAGGGATAGATATTATAGAAATCAATACCAAATATCAATGTTAAATAATTTTTTAAAAAGGGAATGCAGACAAAAATCTAAAGCTCTCACAAATCAACTAGCTAATAGCTAGTTATATGTCAGTGCAGTTACTGAAGAGCCTTATGCAGGTGGGCTCTGTACCTATCTTACTATGGTCATGTGACATCAGAGCAGATATGGACCAAACATGGCTAGGTAGGATTGTTGATGTCTTTTCTCCCCCAGCAACTTCCATAGCCTTGTAACACTATGGCAACTGGTTAGTAGGAATGAAGTTTCCAGCTTGACTTCACAGCATACTGTAACTGAAGCAAATGCTATCTTCAGCAATAGGGTCTTTCCATCTGGTTCTGATGGGTAACCAAGAGCAGCTACAACAGCCTGTACTGGGATTTTACTTAATAACCTATGGCTTCTGGGAGCAACATTATCTACCCATGAAGGGTATTTTAAAAAAATACAAATTATAATAGGTTATTCTCTTTTATCCACTCATTCTTGCTCACATTTCTCTGGAGGCCCACCTCAGTGGAGTTATGGTATTCCCTGTGGGGTCAGTCCTTGGGGAGTAACAGGGCACTGTGCCTCAGGCTATTTCTACCCAGTCTGTGGACTTTACACTCTTTCTTCCCCCGTCTGCAATGTTCCCTGAGCCAGGGCAGGCCTGTTGGCAGTCTGATTTAGTGTTGAGTTATCTGTGGCCTCTGCATTTCTGCTTTGATAGGTTTTGATTGATCGTCATGTTTATCACCATCAACCTGGGGCTAGTTGTCAGGCTAGCAGAAAAGAGTAGCATTCATGGTCACCACTTCCACCGCAATTTCTCCTGGGTCCTGGGAGATATGTAGAGGTGGCATATGGTGGGCAGTAGGGTAACTTCTTATCAATCGATCCTGGTTCTCTGCCTAACTTGTAATTTTTTGAATCAAAAAACTTTTCGTTTTGAAGTATGGCCTGTGAACGGAGTCACATTCTACCTTTGGGAGTTTCTGAAAATTAAAATTCCCAGTACGGAGATTCTCTGAGGGGAGACACCACTTCTATGCCTGCTGTGCAGGAAGCCCCTTAGCTTCTTTGTAGAGTTCTGAAACTGTCTGACTAGCTTTTCTTTTTGCACATGCACACCTTCAGAAATGCACACATAAAGAAGAAAAAAAAAAGTACAAGTGAATCAATATTAGGTGCATAACGAGGATAAGGAGAGGGAGTCACAGCAAGGCTGGGTTTCCTTAGCATGTGTGCAGATAGGAGGCAGGCCATGGTAAATCTGTATCAGAAACCATGCCCAGCAGGACATGTTTTTCTCCCAGGTAATGGGGAACTGATGAGCAGATGAGCCATCTTTTCATGGATCTAAGCATTTTGTTCCAGCCATTCACAATTAACTTTGATTTGTTTTTACTTTCATCTTATAGGTTTGCATTTAAAACACTCCTGGAGTACTCATTGTAAAACATTGTGGTAGCTATGCATTATCTTTTTAGTGAGTGAATGAATGAAGGAAGGAAAGGCAGGGATTCCTCACCATTTTCAGGGGGAGAATTGTCAGAACATTTCCACTTGACTAAAATTGTTTTAGAAGGTGAGCCGGAACAAAGTCGTGGATCTGAAATGAAGTGACTCTACACGTGGTTTTTGATCTTTGCAACAAAGAATTCTGCAGAACTCTTCTGAAACTTACAACACAATTCCCATTTTATTTACATGAGACTATTTAGGTGAATAACATGAAGCCATTTTTAAAGTATGCTTACTTGACACTTAAGAAAATGGGAGGCTTTTGAAAGCTCATTTGGAATTATTGGAAAGGATGTATCCTTCTTAGTAGGATGGTGCTTTTACAATACACAAAGTGCCTTGTTGTGACAAAATAAATTACCAAAATGCTTTGAAAAGTTTATAGAAGCCTGCCTAAGGACACAATATGTACATTTTTACAGTTAATTCACATGTCAGCTTATTGAAATATTGTTTCTAATGAAAAGTCCTAGAACTTTTAGCACCACATTCCAGAATACTCACTGTCTTATTTTAATGATCAGCTTTCTCCAAACTTGCTTGGAAGCAGCACTTGAGCTGCCAGACATGGTAAATAAAATAAAACAAGAATAGTAATAAGGAATGCAGCACTAAACTTGTTTTTTTATAGCTACCAAATTATTTTTCAGTATAAGTTTGACCTCTACATACATGTTAACATTTTGATCTGTTAACCCTAGATGACACTCTGATTGTATAGATATCCCAAACAGATTGCATGCATAATTTGATTATTTATAAATTGTTATTTCAAAAGGATTTTACTTTTCATTGTCAAATTAGGCAGGCCAATCAGCTTGCTCTTTTAATTAGAAACCAGAAGACTTTTGAGACCTCTGCCACTGTATCTGCTACCAATGCAAAGTCCATGGCCACCCAGCTTATGATGCACATTCTTCTCTCCTGAGCTCTCCTTTGTCTTGAAAATCATTAAAACAATCAGAATTTCTATCTCACAGATGAAGTAACTGAGGCACAGAGATGAAGACCATGTAAAGCTCTTAGAATCCAAACAGAGAACTATGTACAATGAATATATATAATATGAAAATAAAAACTCACATGAATATAAAAATGTGTACACAACAAAATCTATAAGCATAGATGCAAAAGAAAAAGGGTTATCAAATGTTGATAGGAGTGGCTAAAGGTAAAATTGGGCAGGAGATAAGGACAAATGAATAAGCTTATACCAAATAAGGTAAGTATTTTTTTAAATGATATCCATGTCAACATATGCTTAAGCAAAATTTCTGAAGCATTTGTCCATTGAGATCTGCACTCCAAAAGCCTATGGTTTGCTTCACAGTCTCTTACACATACCTGAACTTGATCATATAGGCACCAAATGACTTTAACTACAGCATTGTAGAATAGAGTTTAGGTTGACCTCAATGAACTCAAATTTTTAGTGACCTACTTTCTTCAATAGTTGATTGTAGCATATTTCAACATGCAGCCAGCTTGTCATTGCTGGGACAAACATCCAACCAGAAAGAGCTTGTGGGAGGAAAGGAGCTTATTTCAGGCTTACAAAATCCAGGGGAATACCATCAATGGTGGAAGAAGCTGGGTCACTTCCATAGCCTAATAGCAGAGAGACACCATCAAACAGTCGGTAAATACCACACAGACATGAATGGACAGAGCTCCATCTGCTCTCCACACACCTTACGGCTGGACTCCAAGATCTGCCCCCAGTGACATACTTCTTCAGTAGAGCTCTTCCCACTGAAGACTCAAGTTAAGATTCAAGCCTGAGTCTATGGGGTCATACATTTAAACCACTAAAATCTATAACTTGAAAAATCAATATCTTAATGATATTTTATATGACAGGACAGTGCTTAATTCTACATAGTGACCTTGGTTAACTTAGAACTGCAAGGGGCAAAAGGATGCAGAAAGATTCCATCTGATGGTAAAATAGGCACCTACTTCAAGAGGAATGGAGTGCGGAAGTCAAATGTTGTCAACATAAGCTTCTGTGAAGACAGTAAAGAGCTAGTCTGAAGAAGCTGGGAGCTCTGTTTTCCATTTAGAAAATGTTATCATAGAAGAGCTAGTGATCCTTCTTTATCACTTAGCTTGAGGGAATTGAGGACCTATGGTAATTCTTTTGTTTTCTCCTATTTTGAAATAAAAGTTATTTCAAAAAATATTAGAATTCAGAACTTCTGTTGCAGTTTTTTGAAGTAGAGTTATGGGTTCTCCCATGCAAATTTTCCTAGACTTTTATTGGTACAACTTCTATTTCATTTAAATTGCCATTACTATTAGGGATGCAGCTATATAACATTTTCAGTAACCTTCATGAAGTTGTTAGTTTTGAGTAATACATAAAAATGATCATATGCAATTGCTGGTTAAAGTTTGCAGGTGGGTTTCTCATGGCAATAGCAGTAACTGGAGTCCCTCATGGGTGAAAGCAGACACTGCAATAAATAGCCCTATGCCACCATTATCAACACCAGTTAAATATAAAATCCAGTTGAACTTGTTCTTTTCATTTCCACCAATAGGAGCTACAGAACAAGTTAGAGTTTTCTGTATTTCAAGTCTATAAAAGAAAGGTTTGATGGTTTTCTAGTCAGCATACTGGATAAATGGGTATATACTGTTGCAGATTCATAAAAATCCATAAAATGGTCACAGTTTTTTTCTTGTATTCTTTGTGTATGAGACCCAAACTTATCTTTGCCTATATATTAAGTTAGTTCAATTGGCTGAATTCTAATGAGTATTTTAAAATGGAAACAATAAAAAGTAATATGATTATAAAATGTTTAGTTATGTGCCAATTATTATGCATGGAGCCCTAATTAGGATTAAGATTTGTAAATCAGTGCAGCTATGATGTGAATAAATATGAGCTAGACAAATGACTCAGAAAAATACTATATGTATGTTTCCTTACATAACTCATTCTAGCAGTTGAAAAAGATCTTTCTTATCTAAAATATTTCATAGATCAAAGACAATAGTTATGGGACAGCTATTTATTCAGAAGGTGTTTATTAATTGTGGAGTATGAATTAACCAATGTCAAGGTGTCCTGTCCATATAACTTCCAGTCTAGAGAAGAAGATAGTCAGTGAGCAAACATAACAATGAATATTTACTTTAGAAACAGTGCTATCATGTCTGAAAGATGCATGATCTCATAAAATACCACAAGGCAAAGGATTCAGTCTTTTAGGGGAGTTAAACAAAGTTTTATGGGAAGGTGATTCTACAAATAAAATCTGAAGGATGAGTGGAAATCACCTCGCCTAACTATGGGGAGATAGGCAGATGAAGAACTCATCAAACTACATGTAGGAAAAAACCTGTATTACAATGGACTATATAGAAAGAACCCCTGTGTTGTTGACAAGAGAAAGGATGTGAGTAAAGTGATGATGATAGAGGGGCCAGATGAGCACAAAGGCTCCCGTGGACCAAACAATTCAAAATAATACTTTTCAACTTGGAACTATTTTGCTTTACAGGGAACACTTGGCAATGTTTGGAGATATTTGATTGTCACAACTGGGTAAGGATGTGATTGCCATCTAGGTAGAGGCTGGCAAAGCAGCTATCCCTTCTACAGTGCAGAGACCAGTCTTTCACTACAAGGATTATGTGGTGATGTTGAGAAACCCTGACAATTACTTTAAATAATGTTAAGTGAGTGATAGGAGGCAAGAGGACCAGGTTTGCTTTTGAGTAGCTCATTCTGGTTACAGTGAAAATGTAACTTGGAATAGTTATCCAGAGTGAGAGTGGCTTTCTAGCAAAGGAGGAAAGTCATGATGAGAGCGTGAACTATTCTGAAGGTACAATACATGATCAATTTTTATTGTCAGGGAAGTCATTCATGGTGCCTTCATGGGGGTAAAAGTAACAGCAAAAAATGCTCTACCTAGCATCACTTTGTAGTAAAATAATTGCATGTGCACACTTGCACAAGTAACATTCTGAAAGGCTAGCAATTAACATGAACCATGGGTAGCAAATTTTTAAATCATCTATAATTTACTTAAACTTATTTTTCATGATGAGCATACATTATTTTTATAATAAAAAGGAAAAATGTATAATTTTTTAGCCAAATCTATTTTTCCAAATAAATTATAGATGAATTTCATAGACAAATGTGAGGCTAAAGCCAGGTGTGATAACTCACACCCTTAATCCCAGCACTGTGGGGGCTGGGGGGTAAGGTAGGAGTATTGCTGTGAGTTGGAGACCAGTCTGGGGTAGAGTGAGTTCCAGGTCATCCTGGGTTACACTGAGATCCTGTTTCAAAACAAACAAACAAGCAAACAAACAAACAAAAACAAAAACCCTAAAATGAAGCTAGAGCTGGAGAGATAGCTCAGTATTTAAAGGTGCTTGCTTGCCAAGCTTGACTGCCTGGGTTCAGTTCTCCAGTATCCATGTAAAGCAAGATGTATAAAGCAGTACAGCAGTACATGTATCTGACATTCATTTGCAGTTGCAAGAGGCCCTGGCATATCCATTCCCTTTATTACCCCCTCATTGCTTGTAAATAATAAATAAAAATATTTTTTAAAGTGAAGCAATATATATCAAAGAGATTTCAAATAACTATGCCTGTTCCCTTTAATCCAAGCTGCTCTTACTTTTGGGTAGAGAATCTGTTTTATTTTATAGATATCAAAGAAATCAGGGAGATCCAAGATCCATCAATATAAGAAGACAGCCAATTGCCCATCCTGAGACATGCTATTTCTTCCACATTGGGGGGGGGGGGGCAGGACAAATTCCAGAGGAAGTGGTAGCAAGTAATGTTCTCACTGCTAGACTGACAACCAGCTCCAGGGTGGTGGTGACAGACACTGTCATATATCCACAGTCTACAGAAAAGTCTATACTAAATCAAATTTTGAACAGACCTGTCTGTCATTGGTCAGGGAACATTGCATTGCAGAAAGGGCGGGAAGATTGTAAGAGCCATAGGGTGGGCAGGAACACCTAAGACGTGGACCGCCCATTCCCCACAGAGGCAGGCTGAGGCCTCCATGACCCCGCAGTGAATACCCTAACCCCACTGAGGAGGGCACCCAGGGACAGGAGTGGGGGTGAGGGGATAAGAATAGAACCATTTATAAGATAAAATTTTAAAAAGTGAAGCTATATATGCTTATCATTTTTCCTTCAATTTTTTAAACAATGCATATGACAGATTGTAAAAGTAGAAATTATAGAAAGGCTTGGAGGGGGAAACCCAAGTTACAAAGGATGATTAAGAAATTTTGAGTAATAACCAGTATGAGGTATGGGATTTCAGGGTCTTTCTTTGTACTAACTGATTTAATTCTTATGTCTGTCAGTGTGATTATTAATACCCATATAATCACATGCCATCTAATATTCCAAGTTAAGGACATAATTTTCTATAAAATAAATTATTAGTTTGTAAAGATCGGAGATACAGCATGACTATTAAAGGAAATGTAGACAGTGTAGTCTATTTCTAGATGTTTCTATCTGTTTAATATTGAAAAGCCATGTGATTTCTGTAGACCAAAATGTAGGCATGTGTTTTATCTTATTATTTAAATTCTTAGTTAGTTGTGCGTGTGCGCACATGCAGTCTCTTGCTGCTGGAAACTAATGCCTATCTGACTTTATATGGGTGGCTGGGAAATTAAATTCCAGAACAGCAAGCTTTATATACAAGTGCCTTTAACCCTTCAGCCATCTTCCCAGTTCCTATTCATCTGCTTTGGTTCACAAATTATTGCTTGACTTTTGTTCTTATTCTTAGATATGGTTGGATGATAAACAATGTCATGGTCATAAATGTGAATATAGGTGTTGTATTAGCATTTCAATGGAGCCAAATTTTTCCTATATTTAAGGGGGTTTTCGTTAATAATATTTTTTAAAAATTTATTTATTTGAGAGAGATAGACAGAAAGAGAGAGAGAGAGAGAGAGAGAGAGAGAGTGAGAGAGAGAGAGAGAGGGCACACTAGGGCCTCCACCCACTGCAAATGAATTCCAGATTCATGTGCCACATTGTACATCTGGCTTACGTGGGTCCTGGGGAATCCAACCTAGGTCCTTTGGCTTTGCAGGCAAGCACCTTAACAGCTAAGCCATCTCCCTAGCCCAGTGAACAATACTTTTATCAGTTACATAGTCTGTTCTTGTCACCAGGAATCTGATTGTATCATCACATAATTAGTAACTGAAGCAGAAGAGGGTAGTGCTTACTTATAATTCAGTTATTGGGAGGTGGAAACAGGAGAAACAGGAGTTCAAGACCAGGCTGGGCTACATGAGATATTGCCCTCCCCACCAAAACACATTCTAATGACTTTTAAAAAGGTGCTGACTTTATTATATCCAGGCAATAATTTAGGTGTTGGTAGAATCAAGGTTATTAAATTTTATTTTATTATACACATATTCCATAAGTGTGGTGCCCTAGATCATGATGTATGGAGTAATGAGGGTGGTAGCACATAAATGGCCATTACAAAACATAAAAATAGAATATTCTTCCAGAATAAGATGATTTTCAGAAATGCTCTGGGTATGAGAACCTCAATAGTCAATATACCTCTTGAACCTTTCTTCCCTGATATTTTGTCAATGAATTAAAATAAGAGATACCTCATTTTATAGTTCTCTATCTTATGCATTTATTGGAAGTTATATCTTAACTATCTAATAAATGTAGTAAACAGATATTTCTGTTCTTTACTGTTTCAAAGTTTGCTACATTTAGAGTTACAACATTTTTGTAGGATTCAAAGAATATCATAAGCCTTTGGCTAAAACTTTTTCATATGGGCAAAATCTGAACATTTGTGAAATGTTTTGGCTTTACTCACATGTATTACTATCTAGCAATAACAATGAAGATTTCCTGTATGTAGAGGAGTATGCATGGGTTTTTGTTAGTTCCAGGAAGATAGCAAGGCATTGAAGCTATAGAATATAGAACTTCAGAGTCAGGCTTGGTACACTGTCAGAAAGCATGAAGACATAAGTTGATGTATATTCCCAAGATCTTATTATCCAGTCTCAGGTGACTTTAGTATTTTATGTGATTCACATTCCATTTCTAATTCTTAACCTCAGACTAATTCTTAAAATGAAAATATTATTGGCTAAGGATAAATTGTGGAATTTAGTAGGTTATGCAAACAGTAAATAAATATCTGAGATAGTTAATCTTGCCTACCAACAATAAGAAAAACTTAATGTATCATATGTTATTTGGATCACTTAAAATCATATTCATTCAAGTCCAAAAATGTGTGGAATGTTTTTATTCTTAAATATCACTCCTAAGTACTATGCAATTCAAACTATAAATATTTGAATTTTACATCTACTACTTTATCATTACTATTTTGTGATCTCTAGATCTTTGAAGTAGCTCATTAACATTTTACACCTGAAATGGCAAATTAACAATACTGATGAAGCAGTTAGTCGGGATTTGATTATACTGTTAAGTTCAATTGAGGAGGCAGAGTTTATAAACAATGTTATCAATATATTCTTTGGCAGTAACATGTTTTGGATTATTTTATACATACATATTCATACATTCTATACATGTTGTACATTTTCATGTCATAATAACTGATATTTATAATTGTGAAATATGTATCAATAAAATGTACCAATACTAAAACAATACTGAATTAATTTCCAATTTCCATTTTCCAGAGGTTCAGACACCTAGGAGGTATACTAGTGTGCCAAAACAAAGAATAAAGAGACATTCTAGATTCTTGAAAGAAAATGTTCAAAAACTGATTGAATATCATACTTAAAGAGAAAATATGCCAATAAAAAAATGTATCTTTCAGGACTAAATTCAGCATTTGTTACTTAATAGCATTTGTCATCTTCCAATTTCTCATATGTAGCAAATTAATTTCAAATCATTTTACTCTTCCAAGTGTCTTTGTGTATTGTATTTCTTTTTTTTTTTAATGTTCTTTTGGATAACATTTGGGAAAAAGTAAGACTACAACAGTCAATGATTACATTCAGACTGGAAGACAGTTGTGAGACCAAGGAACAGGTGGAGTGTATGCAATGGGAATATTCACTTTTTGTGCCACCATTTTGTAGTCACTCAAAAAAAAAAAAATAGCAAATGGTGGATATTGTTTCTTTACAAGAAAAAAAAAAATAAATGGTTCTGTGCTGGATCCATCTGCGAAGTATAAACATGTCATCAGCACTCATTTTCCATCTCCAAAAAACATTCCCCAAGTCCATATTTGATTTTCAAGGGCATCTGTGCACTGATGGAAACCCTCCCAACATGCTGCCACACAATTGCAAAACCCACACATTTCTGTCTTTGAATCAAGCTTTCACAAGAGCCTGGCCTCCCCTGAGTATAAGCTTGTTTCGAAGTTGCAAAGGTCCCCTGGGGGACCCTAAGTAAAAGAGCATCAATCAATGCCCATGTAAAGTTAAGTCATTCCTTTTTTAGGGAGGTAATATTGTCCATAACGTTTTTCTACTTTGTTCAAAGCATTTTATGTTTGTCTTAGAATTTTTCTTTTGATCCTCATGTTGTGCAGCCCCGATGCTTGCACTTGTTCGGCTGAGTTTCTCAATGACTAAACTCCCATCTGAGAAAGAATGTGAAGAGCTCAGTATCGGTTTGGTTATTCAGAAAGCTTAAGCAGAAAAAGAAGAGAGCTCATCTCCAAAATTTGAAAGGCCAACATCCTGAGCTCTAGGAGTCCCTAACATTATTGATGCTCACATAACCTGAAAGAATTGAAAACATCACTGACAAATGTCTTTCCTTCATGAACACAAATTCAGAAAAGACCGCTGTGGTCTAGAAAGAAATTTTCTTTTACCTCATTATTTGTCCTGCCCAGTATGAGGGTTACCTTCACTAGAGAGGAAGGAACAAGCCTTGCCTGTCATTTTTAATCAGGTTGTTTTAGGTAATTTTTGTTATGCCCCTCATTACTGGATTGTTTATCAATAGGTGCAGCAAGTGTCACTAGCTTTTCTCATCAAACCAGGTCTGACAAAGCAGCCCAGTGCATGGGAAAGAGGCAGCTAGGTGAAACTAATGCCATAGATGTTTGATTCATTAGGAGCTTATTGTTAACGGGGATGTCTGATTGTAAAGGCTCAGTCAAGCAAAAGAGTGCAGAGTAATCAGTCGGATTTATAGTTTGCAGGGCTCAGAAAAAAATCAACATAAACCTTTGGATAGAGCAGAAACAGAAAAATCCCCTTTGGGCAGGCCTAACCTGGAACCAGCCAAATAAGGTCATGCTACATGAAGGTTTCCTGTTAGGTGATGGGAGATAGAGGCGGATTAGAGCCATATGGCATGGCCTATCATACCTTCTGACTTAAGATAACAAAGCCAAGCTTTGTGCTTAGCTGGTTTTGACTGACATCATCAATTTTATTTTATGTTGGTCACCTCCGGTTACAGGAAAAAATGGCCTAGGGTTGATAACACATGCTTTTTTTTTCTTTTAGTATTAAGATGCCTAGAAGCTAGTTTTGTGCTGTTAAAAATTTCAAAGAATTAGTAGCTTCCTCTTCTATCACCCATCCTCCAGCAACTGTCAGCCCCCCCTCCCCCTTGTTTTCAGTTTGTACCTTGCAAATGAGAGGCAGCCGTATTCAGAACCAGATGCAAGGCTCCTAGAGAATGAGCATAAGCTGGTGTACTTTAAGCCTAATGGGAAGTTTTATATGCAAGGGCCTTGAACTGATTAGTATAATTCCCTCTTTAATACAGCTGTCCCTCCAGATTAAGGTAAACCAAATGTTGCAATCAGAGATTAGTGTACCTTGCCAGTTATTAACATCCCCGGGTGCTCAGCAAGCACGTCAGACGCTAATGCTGTGTATTTATTTGCTACTTCCCCACTGTAACGTGAACTTCTGCACCTGTCAAAGCATTCCAGTGAAGAGGAGCATTATTGGAAAGCAAGAGTTTTCTACCTGTACACCTGTTTTGTTTTGTTACAGCTAAGATTTTCTTTTGGTGTGCCAAGACTGCCAGGTGCCTTAATTTACTCTTCTGGTTTTGTAAAGGAAGATTTTGTGTGTTAAATTGCATTTGTTACTTTCATATGCTTACATTTATGCGAGCGTGCAACGGCAAGCTACTCCCCTAAAATTATGTGTACATTTTCTTGTACAAAGGAGGTATCTATCAAGGGTGAGTTTTAAAAAAAAACCCACACCTATGTCCCCTGTGTTCATCAGCCTAAGCCATGCCTTTGTCACAAGGTGGGTCTGGCAGCTATAATATATTTGGCAGGATATCCTGCTTCATGCAACCAGATGTCAAGAAAGACAAAGTCCTGGCTATCTCAGAAAGATCTGGCTCTGCTTCACTCCTCAGCCCCCACCCAGGTCATATTTGTTCTCTAGGCCTGAGCCAAGGCAGTAAGCATTCTGAGAAGTTAGGCATCTCGGCTCAGGTTGTCTTGGAGCCAGGCAAGTTGGGCTGGATGGTCAGAGGGCTCCCTGCTCCTGGCCCATCACTGTGGCAGATGTGGTCACCACAAAGTGACAAGAGTGAAAAGCTGAGGAAGAGGCCTCACACTTGTACATTAAAATACCTTGGTCATTTATCCACATCTCTTATTACTCAGAGATGGAGGAGCCAAAAATACTTTCTGTGAGAAAAATGCTTTCTGGGCTTAGTAACTCTAGCTGTCTGGCTCCTAGGGAAGAAAGGTCTGGTGTGCTAAGTGACCATAAGGGCCTGGTCAGTAACTGCTTTTTAAAACAAGTGGTTTTGGAACAGGTAGCTGCAGACTTCCAGAGAAGCATATGCTTGCTGCCTGCAGCATGGGGCCACTTCAGTCCCCCTCCCAGTTTTGTCGCAGACAGGACAGTGTTCTAGCCATTCTGTGTTCTAGCCATTCTGTGGCATTGGAGGACACCACCAATTTAGGTGATTCATAGTGCCAGAGACTCTCATTGCTTGCCCTCTTTACCCAACTCCATCTTGGTATTTGCACACCGACTGTCTGGTGCACTTTCTACATATTATAGCTTAATTGCAGATTCTTTAACAAGACAAAAATATGTTCATATCTTAGGAATTATGTCTTGCAGCCTACTAAATATGCTAATGCAGCTCTAAGCAGGGATAAAGTTCTCGCCATACCCCCCAACAGTTGTGTGGAGCCTGCTGCCAAGTGATTGTTAATTGTGGAGCACAAGCGGGCTTTGCAATCCATCTTAATTGTCATACTTACTTCAGGTTCTGTGATAAGGCTCCATGTTCTGTTTAAAGTGACAATGTTGACAAGGGGAAAGGGTGTGGGCCTGAGCCTGTGGTTCTGAAGGGGTTGTGTGCTCTGACCTGCCGAAGGTTGATATGGCTGGTCTGCGAGGGGATTTGAGTTGTCATGGGGTCCCCAGGCGGTTGAATGGAGAGATGGTCTGTCCTGCTTTTTCCTGTTAGGATCCTGACATGTGGAGCATTGATGAACTCAGCACAACGCTGAATGGGAGCTTTTTGGCAGCTGAGACACTGGGCTAAGCTGCAGGTCAGAGATAACACCAATGCGGATCTCCTCCTGCACAGCTCCTAGCGTGCTTTCTTCCCTCCTGAGTGCAGGAAATGGCTCATGTTAAATACGTTCACTTTTCAGTTTTCCTTTCTTCTAAAATGGAGCTTGACAGATAGGACTTTTCAGCTCCCCTTTTTTTCACCACCTCTGCTTTCTACCTCAGAAATCCTCTTCAGGAAGCAGGAGTTAATCTTGGTGAGGAAATGATAAGGTGATGCTTGATTTTCAGGGGAAAGCACAAGGCTAAGGCTGCCTTGTTGCTGTATACAATCTTGTCATTGCCTATCTTTGAGGCTTGCTTTAGCTCTTCCTGTCTCATCCCTCTTCAGTATGCAGCGGCAGAAGGGTGGTACTGTGGAGAGTTGTTGGGCCAGTGAATATACACTAACACCATGTAACATCAAGCAGCATTAGAGGAAAAGGAAGAACAGATTTGGGAGGTGATATGCTTTTGAAGACAGTTTTCTCCAGACCTCTTATGGCCCTATACCCAAGGCACATGGCTACTCACTCCCAAGTGGATATGCATGGCTCCATGCAGCTGCATTTTGCAGGTTTCTGAGATGTGGAGAACAAAGAGAAACTGCCAGCAAAGAGTAACTCTAAAACCTTTGGCCAACATCCTGTATTCATAAAAAGCAATGTAGAAAGAATTCTATCCAGTTTTTTTTTTTCTGTGCCCTAAACTTAGGCAGTCAGAGCTCCATTTAAAAGAAAGTTATTTGAAATAGATCCTTGTGTGGTATTGATTTGTGTCTGTGAAACCAATACATCAAAACCACTCCAAACCTAGTCAAAGTCTGAGTTGGAGGCCATGTGCATGGCTTCAGAAAGACATGAATGTTTCTTTTTCTCTAAATTGAGTTTATGATGCCCTTTGAAGCATAAGGAATATGTGTGTGTGTGTGTGTGTGTGTGTGTGTGTGTGTGTGTGAATGTTCTTGAAGGTAGAGAGGACAAGAAGGAATGAATGAAATGGGATGAAGAAAAGCTTTCTGTCAAGGTTCAGTAAGTATCAGAAAACAGAAGAATTGTGGGCAGGACTAAGAGTCACAGTATAGTCACAGGGTTAACACCTTGGAACAAGCAGAGTAATGCTGCTCTTTGAACTATGCCACCTTTTACCAACTTTGTGCATCCTTTTGGTGTCATGAGGGTATGGGGAAGAGAGAGAGGAAGAGAGAAAGAAAAAGAGAGAAATATGAGCAGGATAGATGTACATGAGCCAAATATAGTGAGTCAGTAAGGATGATTGATATTTGAACTCCATCAGAATTTGCTTTGATGCAAAATAGTGGTGCCAGGCCTTCCACGATGAAACATCTTTTTCATCCCCCTCCACCTCAGGCACCAAAGAGCATTCTCATACCATGAAGAAGTATTTACAAGGACCTCTGAGATTTCCCCAATGTAGCTTTAGTGATAATAGCTAGAACTGGACAGACAGCCTTGCAACCCTAAAGAAACAGTTCATGTAAAGTGCTCAGTCTAGGAGCCAGCACATCGTGGGTATTGGAAGAATGAAGTCAGCTTTATTTCTTGTTGAACACTTCCTTTATCCATGCTTGTCAGTTGAAATACTGCTTGAGGGAATAGGAGAGCTTGGTAGGGGATCCTTGCCTGAATGGAAGATGGGTTGTTTATAACTTCATTGGTATAAAAGTACTCAGATTAGAGTTGAGCCAAACTATTCTAATTCTGGATATATGTGACTGAATGCCACTCTATGTATAAATGTGACTTGAAGAATAAAATCTGTGTCTCATTAATGACACTCATTTACATATTTCTACTGGTTAGAGCAATTCCTCTAAGTAAAAGTATGTTTATGTTGTAATTATGATCTCAAATGGGCTTTCTTTTATGTGAATTTTTTTTTGTGTGTGTGTGTTTTGAGGTAAGATCTAGCCCAGGCTGACCTGGAATCAACTACGTAATCTCAGGGTGGCCTCAAACTCACAGCGGTCCTCCTACCTCTGCTTCCCAAGTGCTGAGATTAAAGGCATGCACCACCACACCTGGCTTATGTGGATATTTTTGATTCCTTCTTTACCATCCCTGTGGCAAAAAGAAAGAAAGAAACTGGATAGAAGTAGCAGCTATTTGGAGAACTCTCAAGTCATCATTGTTTTTGGCTATAGAATCAATCAGTCAAAGAGATTACAAGGTTGTAGCTTGTAGTCTCCCAAGTAATTTTGGATATATCTAGATGTGTAGATATCAGGAATGTTTCTTATGAGTTTTGTGGAACAACCAGAGCTCAGGTTTGATTTTTTTTCCATGATGTCTTTTATTTCTGACCGCCTCACTCTAGTTTATAAGAAGAGGAGGAATACCTTATACTCATAATGTCCTGTGTCAATTCAGAATCTTTTACTTAGATCTAGAAATCTCAAATACTTTTTTTCTACTCTTTTTTTTTTTTTTAACACCACTCTCTCTCTTTCCTCTGTTCCTGAGAATGGTATTGAACTTGTGTGCTCAAAAGGCTCTCCTGCTTCAGCTTACTGAGAGCTGGGTCTATAGCTATGCATATTTGAGTTAATGGCTATATAACCTTGTGTGTATAATCTCAACCTTTTATGTTTCCTCTCATCTATCTCATTATTTTCACCCTCATTTTTTTCTTTAGCAAGCATATGCAGTGTTTTCTTTTTGACTGCTTCAGTCTTACACATATATTTTATGGAATGCTTGAACATACAGAAACTTATGTGTAAAAGTAAATTTCCCTATATTCTACCATCTATAATTAGGCATTGTTATAATTTGATTATATTTTTAAAAATATTTTGGTTTATTGTTTTCATATCAAAATGCATGTGTCACTATAACTCTCCAAGTGTTATTTGTTTTTCTATATAGCACCTTTAAGTTTTCCCCTTTTCTTTTATGTTCATGTGTCCAAGTGGGATTGATATAATAATACCTTAGTATCCAAAGCTAGATCTGGCTTGTATTCTGGGAAGTTTAGCTCACAGCCTCTACATAATATATTTCAATCTTCTGTTTGTTTTTTTTTAAAAAAACATATTTATTTATTAGAGAGAGAGAGAGAATGGGCATGCCGGTAACTCTAGCCACTGCAAATGAACTCCAGACACATGTGCCACCCTGTGCAGATAGAGAATGGATGCAATGGAGTCTCCAGCCAGTGCAAAACAAACTCCAGCTGCATGTGCCATCTTGTGCAACTGGCTTATGTGGGTACTGAGGAATTGAACCTGGGCCCTTAGGCTTCACAGACAAGCTCCTTAGCCTCTAAACTATCTCTCCAGCCCTATTACAATCTTCTTAATATTAATTTTCTTGCTCTGAACCAATGATTCAGTTTTGATCATTGTTAATACTTCTTTTCAAGCTTAAAACAAAAGATATTACCTAAAAATAACCAAAGGCTATTATCCAAGACTTTAAAGTAGCATGAACCAATAGGTTGATACCTTTGATCCTTAGGTGAAAAGTTACAGTTCTTTTGTTGGCTTTCGGCAAAAGGAGGAAGTCAGGGAAAATTACATAGTTGCTGTGACTTTATGCATAAAAGTCTACTTTTGACAGCTAGTATAAAAGTTTCAACATTGTTTAGCTAAAGTAGCTCATTCAGTTCACACTTATTTATTGAGCTAATGCTTCCTATGCAGCAGGCACAGTTCCAGGCACAAGAATTCAATGGGAAACAAAACAGACAAAAATCTACCTCTGAAAGTTTATTACATCAAAATAAACTAGTTGAACTTTTAAACTTTCTGCCTAAACTTCCACTTAAAAAGTGATTTCACTTCATTTTGTAAGTTTAGGGTCAGTTTGGAATTACACAGGGAAATGTTCCATTATTACACTGTTACTCCAGTATTCTTACACTCTTAGTTATTCCACTTTCTAGTTAAGTTTTTCATTTCACAGATCTAGCTCACCCTCCCAAACTCCAAATGTTAGTAGGAAAAAATAACAAACAAATATAGTGACCAAGACCAATTCTAATGAAGTATAAATAAGTAGCTTCGAGTTTAATGCATGGTTCTCCTCGAAGAGGAGAATAGGAAGGCAGAAGAAGCAAGGCAATCATGACTGGTGAGGAGCAAACATTTGGTGCAAAATTATGACAGCTCTTTCATTTTCAAATAGAGCTAAAACGTTCTTTGTTATTTGAAGTTACAGGCTTTCTCCCTTATAATCTATAATGGAGAAATTAATATGAGTAGCTAAGGGAGAAATAAAAAGAAGAGGATAAAGTCCCAAAGGCCAATAATACATTTAATGCACACGTGCAGTCCATGAAGCTTCTACATGTGATGATGTAGAAGACATAAAGAAGCATGCAGAGATTAAGAAATGAAGACTTTCGTGGTTATCTTGGTGATTTTCTCACCCCTTTCTTTCAGATTGAGTGTATTGTAGGTAGTCTGTCAATCAGGCATTCAGAAAGAGAAATTTTCCACATACAATTAAACAGTTTGCTTTTTTTTTTTTTTTAAGTATAGAGTTCAGGATATGCCACAGGCAGATTGTAATGTGGAAATATTGAGAATTCAAATAGAAACTGAATGAGAATTATACTGGATTTTTGAGTTAATGTGTAAGAATGGAGTCTTTGTTACTTTTTTCAGAGGTTTATGAAAAAAAAATTTGTATTATAATTTAACTGAGAAAAGATGAATATGTGTTGGAGACCATGATGTGTGGGGTTACTTAACTCAGCCATGGAATAAAGCACAGTTGCTGGCTAATGTCAGAAGATTCAGACTCTCACTACGAGAGATCACCAAATTATTCACAAATGTCCACAAGAAGAAAGAAGGAAAGAAAAGAAATGAGGGAAGAAGTAAAGGTAGGAAAGGAAAAGCATGAACAAAAAGGGAGGTAGAAAGAAGTATGTGAAAGGCATATTTACTCTAGAATTTTCATTCTAGTTCATTGCTAGTGAAAAAAACCCAATATTCTTTATGTGAGATAGTATAATTTAAATCTATAATTGCTTGAATATGTGATTACCTCAGGACAAATATCCAACTATATTTATAGAAAGTATAAGAAATTCTTTTTTACCTAAGTGATATTCTGTGAAGAAAGATGTGGTAACTTTAGGTTTGTATTTTTCATTTTTTGCACTACTTGGGATTGAATCCAGGGTCTTATATATGTGAAATATGTGCTCTATCACAAGTTTGTCTAATAATCTGATTATTACTCATATTTTAGCATATTGTGGTTAAATTTTTTTTTTTTTTTTTTAATTTGAGAGCGACAGACACAGAGAGAAAGACATAGAGGGAGAGAGAGAGAGAATGGGCGCGCCAGGGCTTCCAGCCTCTGCAAACGAACTCCAGACGCGTGCGCCTCCTTGTGCATCTGGCTAACGTGGGACCTGGGGAACCGAGCCTTGAACCGGGGTCCTTAGGCTTCACAGGCAAGCGCTTAACCACTAAGCCATCTCTCCAGCCCCTGTGGTTAAATTTTTAAAAGTAAGCTATTATCAGTGCTGGGTTAGTTCTAAATATACATACATTCTCATTTCTCTATTAGCTATTGTGTTAGTCATATCTTAAAGCTGATCAAGACCTACCTGCTTAGTAGGCTATGGAATTCAATGGGCTAGGGGTCCTGGACTAAATACAAAGGTGAAAAGCTAACTGAGCACTAGATTTATCACTCTTTCTCTACTTTCTTCTGGCAGACATGAGGATGTATTTTTGTTTCTTCTCTTGCCATACTTTACCCACTATTATGAACTTCACCTGAAACTGTAAACCAAAATTAAACCCTTTCCTTTCCTAAACTGCTTTTGGTAGGATATTTTTTTTTTCCAGTGATGAGAAAGTAACTGATAGAGCATTTAATTCACAGCAAACATTTATACAATATGAACCAAATACAGAGATGAAATTTTCATTACATCATCAAAGGGCTTTCATTTAGTTTTCAATATTTAAAAAAAAAAAAAAAACAGGGAAAAGAACACAACATTTGTTATTTGTGTGAGCCATGGGATTATTATACCCCTCTCAGAAAGCTCTTAATCTAGTGGGTTAAAAATAGCCATAATAGAAAGAAAACTGTTATTTTCACGAGAGCCAAATAGTGCAGAAATGTAAATGACATAAGTCTGTATAAATCCAAGGAGTCCTTATTAGGTGTGCTTCCTCCCTTAATCCTGACAACTTCCTGGGGCACAGGACTCTGTCCTGCTGCTTCACCCTTTTCAGGTTAAGCAGTAAAGAGCAGCATGTCTGGTCAGGTATTCAAGGGTGGCATGTGACCATGATATGACCTTGTGATTAGAGGCAACACAGATGGAGAAACTTATTTATATGAGGGGTTCAAAGTGGTTTCACTTGATGTGAGTCTTAAAGGACCAGCAGGATGTGAAGAGCAGAGTTATAGGGAAGGAATGCCAGTATTTGGAGGCATATGCCATGGGCAGTTATGGGGCCTTACAAAAAGCCAGGAAGGCCCTGGAATCCATTTTAACTTCATGAGGCCTGAAGTATAAAACAGAAGGAAAGCTTTGTAACCAAAAAATGGAAAAATGGGGCAAGAGGCTCTAGCAGTCCCATATTCTGTCTCTCCCTCTCCCTTTCCTTCTTCTTCTGTCTCTTAAATAAATAAATACCTTTTAACAAAATAGAAAAATGGATATGAACACAGGACTATTGTTATGAAGAAAGATGAACTGATGAAAACTTAGATGGTTTGGATCTTAAGCTAGGGTGTAAAGTTTATAGAAATGAAGCTGCAAAGTATACCACTATCAGAATAGCATGAGTTAAATAGGAGATAAGAAAAGAAAAAGGAGACCTGCAAAAAAAATTATGTTTTCATGAATCTAAGGCCTGCTTGAGGGATAAGGTTAAGTAAATGAATTTCTAACCCCTGAGACCTTAAAGTAGTTCCACTTCAGTTAATGGCCTACCAGTCTCTCAACTATAGAAGTAAAAACCATGTTAACTTTTTTGGGCCCTTCTTTCCCTCTTACTAAAATTTATCCTGACTCTACCCTGCTGCCATTCTTCATTAGATTCCCTGAGGAGTCAAGTCTGCTGTCATACCAAGGCACTTCCTTGTCTAATATCCTCCAAAGGCTGATTGCTACATTTAGTGTAATTCCCAGTCTCTACATGCTGAAATTCTCTACCTTAGCTCACTTTGCTTTTTTATTATTCTTAAACTTTCCTGACTCTTCTTTCATTCCTTCATCTCACTTTAGGGAATTTCTTCCTTTAAAAAAATGTTTTTTAATCTGAATGTCTTACTTCTTAGAAAACAAAAACCATTATGTCAAATATCTAACCAATCCCTGTACAATCTGATGTACTTTGTCCATGGATATCTCCCTCTCTAATTTCTTAAGAAGGAGGCCACTGTCTTCATGTTTAGAAAAAACAGTTTGTCCCAAATCAATCTTAACTCTGCTGTACTGTTTCCATATAAGGTTTTATAAGGTATCAGACTTGACACTACATCTATTTGTTTTATTGGTTCCTCTCCTCGGAAAATTTAAGCTTAGATAGATAGATACATACATACATACATACATACTAAATTATGTAGATATTTTTCTGATTATATTTTGTTCCATCAGTTTGAAAAACAGCATCCTTCTTAAATAACAGCTTATTATTGATGAGTTAGTGAGTGGAAAAGCCTTTTGTGTTGCAGGGGAAAATAAGTCTCACATTTTTTTGAATTAGTTAATCCACTGGATGGATGAGGGTCTGGCAGGCATGCCCTCTAGAATTCAGGCAACTTGGTGACACTAACACTAAGGACAAGTGTTGGGGAGGTCATATGAGTGGAGTTTGTGACATGTGTAATATCTATAGTTATGTTTGGTTTTGCTATGGTATTTCATGGTGATATGTAATTTGAATGGGAAATGACCTCCTTGTTTCCAGTTCCTTTCCTAGCCAGGATAGGACTGTTCTTTCAACAAACATTAGTATGTTTTGTTGGGTCTGATTCTCAAGTATTTTAATAGAGGAGTTTACACGTCTATTTTCTAAAAGAGATGGTGATGTCAAGATAAGGAAGAGATGGTAGGACCTGTTTATTTTCACTTGTTAAAAGTTATATCTTTGTAGTGAGTAAGCAAGGAAATAAGCAAGTGGGCCCCACAGCTATCCTGGAAGGTGCTGGCTAACGTAGGTATGGGAGAAATCCTTGGGCCAGCCATACCTTTTCTGTGCCATCCTTGCACTCATGTTGGCACAGTTGGCAGTTTTTATCATCAGTGGTATGTCCCATATACTATTCATTCATAGAATATGGCCTTGGGAAAGGGATCTTAATGTGAAAGCAAAATTGCCATCATTTCTCAGGGCCTTTGGATCTTACATCTAATGGAAGAACGTTTCTCAATAGAAAGGCCTCAGTTCAGAAAAAATTAAACAAAGACGCGGTGGGGGCAGAGAAGAAAAAAAGAAAGAGAAGGGGGAGGGAAAGGGAAAGTTCTTCTTGGATTTAGTCAGAACAGAAAACTGATGATTGTGTTGTGTGCAATGCTAGCTGCCGTGCCAATCTCAAGCTGGCACTTTGAGCTTGCTGTAATGGCTAAGCCTGAGCTGAGGAGAGGAGACAGTTTGCCTCACTTTTATTGCCCAGCCTCACCATGCATCTCAATATGTTTTTGATTTCGTATTTTAAAAATAAGGTGAATGATCTCAAAAAGAAATCATTGTAAGCAAGTTTATTTTTTACTTTTTCTTTCTAATGGACAATTAAAAAACAATCCTGGTCCCACTCCAGAGATTTTGTTGTTTCTTAGTACAACTGTAATTTAGGTGCATTGAATAGTGTAATGGTATTATTAGATATTATCATGGTTTTTTTTTAATTCATAAAATGTGTGACACACCTTATTTGTATTCTTCTTGAGGAAATATCCTGAAATGGGTTTTGTGTGAGTTCCTTTTTTGAGCATGTCATAAGGTGTGAGTTAGAATGTAAGTTCCTATGAACAAGAATAGCTTTTCTTTTATTCTCTTTTTAAGTTTTGGAGTGCATAATTATTTTCAGCTTTGAGGAGTTTCAATAGACTATTGTTTGTTCTCTTACAATGTTCCAGTCCACCAAGTCCCACTGTGTATACTTCCTATCTATTCTGACAGATATTTATATTTCAAATTAGAATAAGCAACAATTAATTTTCTTCTGAAAAGTTTCTGAGGTTTTTCATGATCTATTAGATAATTGAAGATATCCTAGGCTATCACAAAACCAGAGCTGTGAGTCACTGTTTTAGTGATTAGCACTTTGTAAGCCTCCAAAAAAATATTAAAATCAGTGTAGATTGTCCAATTTCTGTTGGATTCACTTTAGTGCAATGTGATGGGTTAACAAGTGTACAGAGAAGATATTATGAATCTAGAAAGATAGATTTTACAGAAGACTTTTATCCAAATTAATTTAAAGAATAACAGAAACAGTGGTGTTTGGGGCAAAAGAAATAAGGTGACTCAATTAAATGATAAAGAAATCTCCAGAAAAAAAAATTGTCTTAAGCCAACCCAATCCTAAAAATAACAATTCTTTCATAAATGCATAGTAACTTTAGAAAGGATTCTTTTATCAAGTGTTTTTAACATGATTGGCTATGAACCAAATATTGAAACCTGGTATTTCTTTAAGAATGATAGTTTTATTCTATGTGGCTAAAGAAAATCTCACAGAAGGATAATGAGAGTCATTTGCAAAGAAATTCACCTGCTGAAGTTGTGCCTGAAGCTTTACCTAATTCATTTTTGGCTCTTGCTTAGGCCTAACCATGGTGACACACTGAGAAATTCATGCCAAATCCTTGTGGGTTGCTGGAACATTTGCAGGAGGCGATGGTGAATAACTAAGGGCACAGCTAGCCCCAGGGTCTGTGTCCCACTCAGCAGGGCTTCTTCAGAGTTGACCATGGCAGTGCAAGAAGACCCATTGTGTAGCTGGCTAATTGTCCTGTTAGCCTGTTGCCATTACATGGATCCAGGAAGGCAATTTGGTCTCTATCCACAGTCAGAGCTGGGCTCCACACACCAGTAGTCCTGGATTGAGAGATTGGGATCCATTAATTTGACACTCAAACCTAGGTCATCTTGTGGCTTTCTAAAACAGATTTAGGAAATGATGCAGTGCTCACAGATTTACAACTGTATATGTAGGTTAAAGAGCCTTGGTAAGTGAACAGGTAAACCCAGAAACATTAGGCTCCTTAGAACCTTTCTGTTTTTTAGGAAGAGTATCTTTGGAAGGCAGGTCTGTTTTAGGCCTTCTGATTTTTCTGCCTGGTGGTCTACAGGGTAATTGCATTACAAAAGGCAGGATCAAGACTAATCTAAATCTTCTACATCTTCCCTCCCTCCCTCTCCCCCCCCCCTCTCTAACTCTTGTATATTAGTTATGTTTTTCTTCAACTTCTTAGTGGGCACTGACCTGTAACCCCCACTTCCAGCTTGGGGCTACCATCCACAATGAGCTTTTGATCAGAGAAACCTACAAGGTTTCCCTAAACAATGATAGACTTCTGTCAGAGTACTTGATGACACACCAAAGGCCAGTGGTAAGACCCTATTGCTGAACACTCCATACGCAGCTGACACATAAAATGGAATGGCATGGCTGGAAGCCAGGAGAGAGTCAGTCCCCAGACAGTCAGCGTGTCTAGTGCCAGAAGGTGCTACATGGGCGACTGGGGGAAATGACCAATATCTGTCCAAGCAACTCATGGTCTAACTTAATTAGTAACAAATAACCTGATGTGATGCCCACACAAGTGCAATAGTGGCACACAGCCATGGTGGGGAACCAACTGCTCTTGATTTGGCTAACTGATAACCCATAGCTGGAGCTGGGAAACAAGTCAGAACCATACCCAAACATAAGCCCACTCTCCAATATCAAGCTACCATCAACCATGGGGTACAAGAGAGCCTACACCTATCAAACTCTCTATCAAAAAAGTAATTGTTATCTCAGTTTTCCGGGTGCTTACTTACTCTCCATTGGAGAATCTGCTTCTCTTTTTCAGATAGTTGCAGATCCTAAGGAGAAAGCTGCCCCAACATACCTCAAAAGGGGCCCGACTGAAACTAAGGAAAATTGGCGAAACAAGCAAGGGTGATGTTTTCCTGATGAACCTGATACCAGCACAAAGGGGAAGGAGACCAACACAGAGAAAAATCAACTCCTACCAAATCAGAGAGCCAGAGCCTCAGAGGCCCCCAACACCTCAGCACTGAAGCAGACCAAAAATGAACCCAACATGGCTCAGGGAAATTTTGCAGAAGAGGGGGCGGAAAGAATGTCAGAGTCACATGTTGGGTCATGATATGCAGAGACACTTATCGTACCAATAACTGTGGGCTAACTCCACAATGCACGACCCATTTACATCAACAAGGAGGGTCCAATGGGAGGGGGTAGATCATGGATGAGCCTAAACAATGGTACCAAACTGCCTGTATTTGCTGAAAAGAAAACTAATAAATTAAATTAAAAAAAAAAAAAAGGCAGGCCAGGCTGTCTTCCTGCTCTTGAAACCTTGCGAAGGTATTCTTGTGTGATACATTTGTCCACAGTCTATTTGGAGGGAATAATCCTTCATCACCTGGTTAGTATAGGCAGAGTTGATTAATACCCCAGTAGCCTTGAACATATTTTCAACATAACGTTTTTCTGAGGAATAAGTTCTGTACTTTCTTTGAAAGAGGGTGTCTAAAAATCTTTGGAAGTGGACCTCTTTCACCGCAGGTCTTTCCTTATCTTTACTGTGGACAGGTACAGGTACTTAGCCAGGGGAAGAGCTATTTCAGACCTCCAGTGGAGCTGCAGCGCTGGGCTCAGCTTCTGCTCACTTTCCCCTCATTCATGTTTTCCTTTAAAGTTATGTTTTCACTTATACAGTTTTCTTCTTAGCATTCTTTAATTTTTGCATGTATACTTACATTTTAGCATTTGCTGGGAAAGTAAAATAAATTTGAAATGAGACCGAGAGAGAGAGAGAACAAGACAAAGTCAGGAAAAACAGCCTTTTTTTTTTTTTCTATTCCAGAATGACTGAGGAGGGAGCAAAGGCGCCTTTTTTATTGGTCGCATTCTGTTTCAAGCTACTTGGACTTCGATTCTGCAGCTCAGTACATTAGCACCAGATTCCATGGGTGCCACAAGGGCTTGATCCTCACACAGCCAGTTTGCATCACTTTCTCCCAGGAGTTACTGGGAGGCAGTGTGGTCAGTGTAAATGCTGCACGTGAGAGGGTAGCACAGGAGCAGTAGGTAGCAATCCAGCCATTCTCTCAGGTTGAAACAAGATAAAACTTCCTCCCTTTGTACCTCACCAGGATCTGTGAAGATTAGATACTGGCTGTAAAGTACTTGTACAAAGTACATGTACTATCTTAAACAAGATTAGCCCACAGATAAAGAAGAAAGCATCTGCAGGACCCTCCAGAAGGTATTGCCTCATAATTTTGACTTTATTAGTAGTTTGTAGGCCAATGTATTGAGTTTGGTTTGTCTGGGAAAAATTTAGGTATGAGTGACTGACCTTTCTATTTATTTATCGGGTTAAGAAAATTGTTTGATAGGGAACATTTGTGTTAATAAAAACAAAGTGGGCTTTGAATCTTGAAGCAGACTTCATTTGAAAAGAAGGTGAAGGGAAGGTCTCTAGGAACATATGCGCCACTGAGGAACATTTGTATATATTTGATCTGTCAGCACGCTCCAGCGATTCTCACGGTGTACCTTGGAGTTCTCAGTCGTAGCACAGAGCTGCCGCAGTGGATTGGTACTACAGTCACTCTCCAGCTTTATTGCGGCATTCAGCAACAACTTCATTTTTAGCGTTAAAAAAAAAAAATCCTCTTCACTTAATTCAGACAGTGACCTGCAGGCCTCACTCTGACTGAAGGAGCCGTTCAGAATACTTCCAGACAAAAGCTGGGCTTTTCCCTAGCAACCACATCAAAGCCGAGTCTCCCAGAATAGCTCCCTCCCAGGTTTCCTTTGGCGCATAGGTTCACAAGGAGTCTAGGGCTCCTGGTATCCAGTTCAAACTGCTCTTTCAAACTGAAATGGAAAGGAAAACTCCTGAGGAATTTTCACGGTCTCTGAAAGCTGGGGAGGTCTGTAGCAGCGCTTAATCTTGGGAGAACATGGTGGTCATTTGGAGCATCCCTAACTCGGTTATCGCCCGCATCTGTGCGTGTGTTCTGTTGGGCTCCTATAGAACGAGGTCTCTGTTTCCTTTCTGCCAGTACCTAATATCAGCTACACTCAGGAGCCAGCCGATGAAGACTTCCTGTTTGTTTTGAGTCATTCTTAGGGTGATAAATATACTTTAGCTTTCTGCTTAGAGAGGAAAGAAACCAGCTGCCCTGACCAAAAAAGAAAAACGCAGAAACTCAACTGAATAGTTATGTTATCATGGAGCTTCAAGGGCAGCACAAAGAACAACAACAGCAACAAACCCATAAACCTGGACGATGTAAATGATTTTCATATTAAAGCATCCTTACCATATACATAGACCTAAGTTGTTTGTCTTTAATCACGTAAGCAAACTGTGTATTTCTTATTTCTTCTAAGACTGAGCATTGACTAGAAAATTTAAAAAAAAAAGTAACTTACACCACAGAGTAATGGTGAGCTATATAAATAAACAATTATAGTTGTGGCTTTTTGATCTGGTCTCAAGCTTTTAATGCCATTTTAGTATGAACTGATAATGCTTCTGAATAAAGTGATGTTCATATTGGTGGGGGCATCCACTGTTGTACTGAGTCATTTATGTACATGATGATTTGGACTCAAATTAACCCAAGAACAGAAGAATATTATAAAATTATTTAAAGCAAGAATGACGGGGAATCCTATATAGCTCGAGTGGCACTTCTTAAAGAAAGCTGTGGAAGTTTTAAGCTGTGTCTTAATCATATTTTTGTGTGTTTATTTTTGATAGATTTGTATTTGATGACCATAGTGATGGAATTATGATTTCACTTCTGACCTACAGACAACTTTGGGAATACTTCCACTGTGAAATTTTATTTTTGTTTTTTCTTTTCTTTAAAGTCTAATATGGATTAGACTTGTAGAAGTTGCGAGTTACAAAATATAGCAATGCCTTTTATGTGCTTAGAGTGGAGATGAGTCACTCAGTGCTTCTTAACAAGCACAAATATTCTGAAGCAATTTCTAGGAAAGGAAAATTTACTAATCATCTCTAGTCAATCTTGTTGTTAAGACTAAAGAAAATGTTTATTTGTGTGTGTGTGTGTGTGTGTGTGTGTGTGTGTGTTTAAGGAAGGGTCTTGCTGTAGCCCAGGCTGACCTGGAATTCGCTATGTAGTCTCAGGGTTGCTTTGAACCCACAGCAATCCTCCTACCTTTGCCTCCCCAGTGCTAGGATTAAATGAGTGTACCACCACGCCCAGCTTTAAACAATAAACTTAAAGGTAAAGTTAGCATTAACAATTTTATGCTGTCAAATTAGTGATGCAAGTCTGCAGGCAGTCTAGTATCCTTTGGCCTAGTGACAATGGTTCTGGATATACCTGTAAATTCACACATGAATATAGAACATGCACAGGAATGGCTGTTTGTGAAGGGTCCCCAACCCTTGGCTTGGCAATTTACTTTTACAGTGCTGAAGGATAGTGGAGAAGGGGGCCAAAGCTCACATCACAAAATACATAAATGAATAAATAAAGCTGGGTGTGGTGGCGCACACCTTTAATCCCAGCACTTGGGAGGCAGAGGTAGGAGGATTGCCATGAGTTCAAGGTCACCCTGAGATGACATAGTTAATTCCAGGTCAGCCTGGACCTGAGTGAGACCCTACCTCGAAAAACAAAAAAAAAAAAAAAAAAAAAAAAAATTAAAAAAAATAAATCAAATGACACTGGCCATGCATAAGAGAAGAAATACACTTAAAAATAATAAAGACATTCATTATCTTAATCACCTAAGCACAGTGGTGGACGGCTCTAATTCCACTGCTTAGGAGGTGGAAGCAGGAAGAGCGGGAGTTTGAGGCTTAGGCTATAGAACAAGACCCTGTCCACCAACTCTAATAGCAAAATAAAACAATGAAACTTTCAACCAATAACAACAACAACAAAAAGCAAATCATACAAAATACTGTTTTTTATATATGGGGAAATGTGTTTTTAAAAATATTATCATCTTACTGATAGAAGGGGAACAAGAAAGTGTTTAAAATATGAAGAACTTGAGGACTGAATAATAAAATATAATAATAAAAAATATTTTCTGTCATTCTGAAGGTTTACATTTGAACTTGGAAAGAATGGAAGTAGAAAGTGGCTGGTATTAGGAGGAAAGGAAAACAATACAATGAAGCTAGCATTTTCTGTGGGAATGTTCACAGAAGGATTAAAAACAAGTTTATAAAATAGATATAGGTGCAAGTGTTCTGGAGAATAATTTTTGTGGTTACCTCTCCCTCCGTACTGTGAAGAAGTTACAATTTGACATATAGGATTTAAGGATAAGGATTTAATGACATCATTTTAAAAATAAAATATACCATTTACAATAAATTGGAATTCTGACTGGGTGGGACCTATCACTTACCAAATATAAAAAGATGTGAGAAAACCACTCTTTACTTTTTTCAGAGCTACTGAGTGCCAAGTAGTGAAGTGAAATCATTATGCTCCAATTGATGCTACACATGTCAATCACCCGATCTTCTCAGCATCACTATTTGCTTATCCTGTTCAAAACTAACTTCAGAGCCTGGCATCGTGGTACACACCTTTAATCCCAGCACTCATGAGGCAGAAGTAGGAGGGTCCCCATGAGTTTGAGGCCACCCTGAGACTACATAGTTAATTCCAGGTCAGCCTGAGCCAGAGTGAGACCCTACTTTGAAATCCCCCCAAAACAAAACAAAACAAAACAAAACAAACAAACAAACAAACAAACAAAAAACAACAACAACAAAAAAAACAGCTTTGGTTGTGATGGCACATTTCTGATCCAGCCTTAAAGCTTAAGAAAACTGGAGAGATTCTATTTACTTAGAACCAGGAGTCATTTCTTCATAATTGAATAGAAACATAATCAAACCTTCTAATAGTATATGACACTATAGTTTGTATATGATCATTGGTTGTATTTGGTTCTAGTTGAAGATGGGAACAATAACTAGTGGCTTTCTGCCTTGCCCAAGTAGCCATTTTTCTGGCAATGTAGTTCCTTCTTAGTGGGTAGAAATGTTTTTGGTGCTGTGTAAGAACATTTCTGAGCATCTTCTTATGGGACACAGGCTGGCAAGCAAGGATTTCCAAGTGTGGGAACTTGGGAGAAGAAAGTGTGTTTTATAGCAGCTAACAATGCATTTACCTGAACTTATTGTGACACCAAATTTCAGATCCTAAAGGTTTCAGAAAATTCTGCTGAAGGTGAGGAATAGGCATGAGGAACAAAGACTGTGAAGTATTTAGGGTCATTTTCTATTGAGTTAAGTATTTTTGAAAATAAATTATTTATTAGAAGAAATAGGGATGGAAGTGGAGGATGTTTTTCACACCAATTTTTCACACTTCTGAGGTGATAAGTCCAGCCTTTACAAAATAAAATGGCAGGTTTCACACTAAACCCACCCAGACATATTCTTGTAGTCTCTGATCCCATTCACTCTTTGAGAGTAAGGAGACACCATGGTCTCTGGTTAAAGAAGCTGACGAGGGGTCTCCATCATCTTCACTTTGACTTGATGTTTTCTCAGTGTACCTCTGCATGTTATGTGTAGATTTCCAGGGCAGCATTGATATGCTTCTAGTGACTCTAGCTTTAGACCAACCATATTTTTTCTCTGTCCTGCTCTTCTCCTCCTTCTTCTCTTTGTTCTTTTTCTGTCTCTTCCTTCTCTTCCTCATTCTTCTGAGACAGGGTTTATTTATGTAGTCTGGGCTGGCCTTAAGTTACAAAGTAAACCAGATTGGTTTTAAACTCATAGCAGTTCTCTTGCTTCTGTCTCTTTAGTGCTGGAATTATAAGTGCATGCCACCACGCTCAGCTCTCTTTGCTGTTCTTGATTTTAATATTTAGTGAATTCAGCCAATGAGTTCATTAACTTTACTAAATAGGCTCATAGTGTCTATGTCTTAGATTCTCTTGGTTGTCATTTTTGTCTTATTTCACTTACTCACTAGTAGGGATGTGATTTATTTCTTACTGTCTTTCACTTTTTAGAATAGCGTATTTGATCTCAATCTAAAGTTGGAGAATGCTGTCATGGGAATCATCTCTGGAGACCATTCAGGGTAATGTCTAAAACCCTTGAGTGGCCAACTCTGAAACTGGATTATCACTGGTTTTCTTCCAGGTCAGGAACCAACAGCTTTACCTACAGAGCTGTTGAAAAGAAAAGCTTCTAGAACTCACTGATGATTCCTCTTCCTTTACAACCTTCTGCCCAGTCATCAGTAAATTTTATCTTCTTGTTATCTGGAAATGATTCATTTCTTTTGCAAGAGAACCACCACCTCTTGCCTTAATACAGTAAGAGCCAGGCATATACATGTGGCCTATTCTTTCACATTTCCCTGTGCTATTTTCTACCTACTATTTTTCTAAAACTTTGTTTCTGGATTTGTGCCTTTGTGACTTTCCAGTTCTGCTATCACTTGCTAGGCTGCAAGTACCAGGAGAATGGAGTCATTTGGAGGAGAGTACAACATCATAGTTTTAATATTTCTTAAATAAATGAGCTCTGTCCTTCTTAAAAAATAAATATAGATCATAAAGAAATTAATTTGTTAGGCTTATAAAATTTCTGATTCTACAATCAAATTTTGAACTCAATTCTCTCTAAAGCTATTGTTCTTATGCTATACTATGGCTACTATTTATACTACTGTGCAAAACTGCATTATGTCTACATAAGGAGTGTAGTCCCTTTAGCTCCTGGCTTGTACCTTGGGCTGTCTGAAAAGTCAATGCAACTAATTATAAGATCAGTATTTGGCTGACATCCAAACAGACCTGTGGCATCAAATTCTACTCTTCAGTAAAGTTTTAACATTCATTCAGTGCAGTTAAGTAGCTTTAAAGATTCCTACAAACTTTAACCTTCTAGGTGAATATATATCCCTATTTTGGTAGTATTCTTATTTTTAAATATAAATTTATTTTATTTTAATGCATATATTCCTTCTGTTTCTAAGAAAATAGATTTCTACCTTTAAGGAACTTGAAGGCTGTCGTGTACTTGTATTTTGAATGCAATTCTCCAGTCTTTGCTTATACAATTACAGCCCTTTCTTTCTGCACCTCTATTGTTCCCTCTTTGTCTGACAGTGAAGACAATTTTTCTCAAATTGCCTTCATTTGTGTGGTGTTGCACCGTAGAACCTGTAGACTGCCACTGGACTCAGGGTCTCTCATTTTCTATAGTTTTGACTCTGTAAAAAAATTCTTGACACCTCTGAAACTTGATTTCTTTGTATATAAAGTAGTGATAAGTAAGGACATTTATATAGATTAAGTAAAATAATCTACATAAAGAACTTCCTGATGCATGAGGTTGGAATGTGACTCTGATGGAGGTTGCTTGCCTAGGATGTACAAGGTTCTGTGTTCAATACCCAGAACTATAAGAAAATATAAAAGAAATTGTTGGGCTGGAGAGATTGCTTAGTGGTTAAGGTGCTTGCCTATAAAGCCAAAGGACCCAGTTTTAATTCCTCAGAACCCATGAAGCCAGATACACAAGGTGGCACATGCATCTGTAGTTTGTTGGCAGCTGCTGGAGACCCGGGTATGCCCATTTTTTCTCTCTCTCTGCCTCATTCTCTGTCTCAAATAAATAAATTAATAGATAAATAAATAGATAAATAAAAACAGAACACTTTAAAAAGAAATTCCTGATGTAAAGTATTAACTGTTGATAGCTACAAATGCAATAATAAAATAATTGCTTCCTTATGTTAAATCAATGAAAATAAATCCAAAATTCTCTTAGCTCTGAAATTTTAATATTCATACTTTGCCAATCACCTTCTTTTCATGAATGGAAAAGAAAACTATTTAGTCCCCTCTTTGTCTCATAATCATGTTATATCATGCAGACTGGAACGTGTATGCTGTCCAGTGTTAAAGGTTAGACTTTTATAAACCATGGTTATACAAAAAAATATTTTGCTTCTCTTCTGCATGTACTATGTTACAGGTACCAATACTTTAAGAGAATGAGACAAATGCCACTAAGCTAGCACTCTAGTCTCAGAGAACTGAGGTTTCTTTTTCAGGGGAAAATGTCTCACAGTTTTGCAAGCAGATGTATAGCACTAAATAATCTGATTGGGTGGCAAGTTAGTAGATTGGATTCTAGTCAAGATCAATAGAGTTATGAATCAAGGATCTGTGAAGATGTCTCAGTGGTTAAAGTTACTTTCTTGCAATGCCTACCTTCTTGGGTTTGATGACCCAGACACCCACATAAGTCAAAAAGTGGCACAAACATCTGGTGTTTGTTTTTGATGGCAAGAAGCCCTGGCCCTCCCATATAAACACACAGGCAATATTGTAATTAAAAAAAAAAAGACTCATAATGATTGACATTATTTGTGGGAATTCAACTCAAAATTTAGAAGGAACCAAATCACTGAGAAATAAAATAGGTCTCAGGAGGAAGCACTAGTATGGGTGGGTGCATTTTTTTAAGAACTAAGTGTACAGATGATGGGAGGTGACTCTTAAGGAGAAATTCCACAGATATTTAATGTCTTAGGAGCCAGTTCTCATAACAAAGCCAATCTTATGCAAATTAAGAAGTAAGTGGTTTTTTCATTATTGCCAGAAAATCTTGTCATAGATGGCTTTGTCTATGGAAAGAGACCACTTTATCCATAGATCATGAGAGACACTGTGTAGACAAACTTAGGGAGATTGTAGAAAATAATACTTTTTAGATTGTTGGGGTTCTTTAGTTAAAGGTAAGTAGAGTACAAGTGTACTTTCTAAGCATTTGAGCTAGGTTAAAAAGTAAAGGAATTTGGAAAGCTTCTAGCAATTGACCTTGCTTCTCAAAGCTACAAACATAAGAAAAAAAGAGACTTTTCAAAAATACAAATAAAGCTGAGGTGTCCCAAGTTCACTCCATCTCACCATTCTATCCTCGAATGCTGGCTGGCTTCTTTCTACCCAGTCAAGCACAATGTTCCAACACTAAGTTCCCCTAATCTATATTTAGTGAATTGCAGACCTGCCATAAATTTTCTCCTAACAACAGAAATTATTTTTGAGAAAAACTTATCAATGTTTGATTTGATTTGGAATCTTGTGAAATACCAGCTACTACAGATTTAAGTGGGTCAACCTCAATTGGACAAGGATCTATCTAAGTCTTTCATAAAGCATTGCAGACATTTTGAAGATTCTAGGGCTCTTTATGGTATGTTTTGCCTCAAAGGTTTCTCTTGCAACTGGCATGGGTTTGCATGCATAGAGAATCTATCTCCTTTTATTGTTTTGTGTTGTCGTCATCTTATCTGTATTGTGTGCAAAACAGTTTTTCCATGAAATGATTTATTCTAATAATTAAAGGAAGCAATATTCTTTTGGCAGATGATTGTTTTATCTGAGTTATAAAATACAATTTGCTTTTTTCTTTGTGAGATTTTTCCAAAAAAGATTCATCATTAATTAGTTTGAGGTGCACTGTGGCTTACTTTTTCTCCAAGTAAAATATTTTTCTTTTTCAAAAGTAGATGAATATTAAGTTGAGAAGGTTAAAAAATCTCAGCAATATTAAAAAATACTAAGATTTTCTAGTAAGAAGTTTTTGCAATTTGCTATAATTGAGTATTTCAGGTATTGAACACCTATTAAAGGAATACTTGTTTGCATTATATTAGATGTAAATTAGGTGGCTCACTTTCTCTACCTCTTTCTCTGTATTTATTTTTAATCTTATTCTAAAGTGGAAACTAGGACCAAATGAAATTAAAGCATTGTGTTGGCTTGATTGGTCTTATATCCTTCAAAGAACTGTGGATGACTCACAGATTGTCCCCTTTTATTTGTAATTAAACAGAGACAGGAAAGATAACAGACACTCATAATAGCAGAATAAATGCTAAGGTCGTGCCTCACTTAACACTTCACGTTTAAACTGATATTGTTCAGTACTGCTCTCAGATCATTTTACTGCTTGATATTAAAGGATGGTTATAGTAAAGGGAAGGGATTACACACAGCCATTTAATCTTGTAATTTCATCTGTGTTGGAAAGGGGTTCCTACTTTTGATAGAAGAGAACTTAAAGTGGGTATTGTGCTAGGTTGCATCTCTGAGTTTGCTGTACTGACAGATGCTTCTGTAGCATGTGTGTGGCTATTTCTGCTTTAGTAAAAAAGTACTAACAAAGTAACTCATGGCCATTCTAAAAAATTTAGGAAGTAAATGAAATGCAAACACTCATATATCTTGCACTATTGTCTATATTGTAATAATTCTTCCAAACATGTCATCCATGTATAACAGTACATAACAAAAAAGGTTATGTGTGTTTATAAAATGTAATTTCTAATTTTTCTTTTCATATAAGAATATCTAGTGAATACATTTCAATGCCTGCTATTATACTTTCACATTACCTATTTTCTTGGCTTCACTGTTTTTATTTAGTTGATCCCCTATTGTTGAGCATAAGGTTGTTACCAGTTTTTTCAAGAGCATAAAGATAGTTTGCATAAATGTTCCATTCAACCAAATGTTTGGTCATATTTCTGATTATTTTCTTAGAATGTATTTAAAAAAAAACACCAAAACCAAATTGTCAGGCTACCTGTTTAGAAGCCTTCTCATCTCAGTTTGAGAGTCATTGCTTTCACTATCTCTTTTAAAGTAAATCTTTCATAATTTGCAGTTCAAACATTTTTCTTATGTGTAGTTTGTGTGAACTTGTATGTGTGGTATGTGGTATATACATGTTTGGGTTTGGATATAAGCTCCTTTTGTGTGCAGTCAGAGGCAAGAGGAGAATATCAAAAATCTTCCTATGATTCTTCTTCACATTTCCTTGAGATAGAGTCTCTCACTGAAGCTGGAGCTGCAAGTTTTCCTTAGACTGGCTGATCAGTGGCCTCCAGGGAGTCTGCAGTCTCTGAACCCACCCCCACTGAGGACTGAAGTTACAGGCGGCATGTGTGTCTATACCCCACTTTTTACGTGGGTGCTGAGGATTAGACTCTGGGTGTCTCAGGCTCTTTTTAGGCCCTCTTGCTTGTTTAGCAAGTGCTCATACCTGCTGAGATGTTCTAGCCTTGTGAATATATTTTTGCAAAATGAATTACTGAGTGAAAAACATGCATACATTTCAAGATTTTAGTTCATGTACCTTTCTTCCTGTGAAAGATTCCATGATTCACATGTTGATTCATTTGTAGCCTGCTGGTTTAGTATTTTCAAACCTGAAAGCTATTTGCTTTGGCTTCCCAGCATAACAACTGTGTGGTGCTACAAAATTGTCATAAGTAGGTTTCAGATAGCTGGTTAAATTCTACAATGCAGTGATGACTTCAGTTGTATCAACTTGGCACAATTCTTTTCTCTACCTGCTGTTGGCTGATTTTATCTAGATCTACCACATATTTTAGTATACTTCTGCAAGAAGTCTCTAAGAAATTGAAAAGGAGAGCTATCAGTTGCAATATAACACAGTATACTAACATTCAATCCAAAGTTAGGCAGTGGACATCCCTTAGTCACAGGCCAATGGAAGCAGGAGAACCATGGTGACATTAACCAGACAAAGGTTCAAGGATAGCCATGAAGCAGAACATGTCACCTATTCCCTTCCGGGAGGCCGTCACACAAATGAGTGTGCTCACCACTGAAACTGGTGAAACGTCCAGCACTTGCCCAGGCGCTGCTGCTCAGATGTCATCTTTGCAGGAAAGGCACAGATGGAATTTCAGTCTTCCATCTTTGTCTTTTCCAAATGGTTTTGTGTTTCTCTGCAGGTTTTCTTATGGAGTGTGGCAGACATTTGCAACATTTACATTTTCAGGTTCCAAATTATAAAAAACAAACATGTATGCATCCTGTTATTTTTCAGTTGTGCCTATAAACCTCCTTTGTAGAGCTTACAGAGTATTTTCAAGGCATGTTCCAGCACAAAAAAACTAATTAAAATATCAGTATATCAATCAAATATCCTCCTACTTTTACCATAAAAAAAAAGTTTCTAACCTCAAAAAGGAACTTAGTTCTCGGCAACTTCATGTAAAATGCTTCTTCAGCTTTTATTAGACTCCGGCCATCTCAAAATGCAAGTGCAGTCAAAATTAGCCATAAGATTAATTTTTGGTGCTTGAACTTCTATCTTCAAAACTAAGCTGTTTCACTTCCTCCTAAGAAAACAAATTACTTGAAGATAGGTTTCCATTTCATGTTAGTATCCCTGAAGTGCCTAATCTTTGATAGGCATTTAAATGAATGAATGAAGATATCTGCATTCTCACAAAAGCAAACTATCATCATTACTGACAACACACTTAGATAGATAGGCAAGGGGCCAAACACCAGGCCTCTCCTTACATGACTGGCTACTGTCACTAGGCAAGTTACTAAATTTCTCTGAATCTTAGTGTTCATGCTTGTAGTGCTTGTGATGATATGAATACATTTTCTCCTTAGAGTTGTGATCAAAGAAAATAAAATAATAGAAAGTGAGCACTCTGGTCAGTACACTTCAACTAAAATTATTATTATATTATTATTCTTGTTTTGAAAGCATGTGATAGTGTTTTCCTTACTGGTATTTTATTTCCTCTGTTTTTGTTGGGAAGATAACCTAATGTAAGTCAATTCCCATTGTAAGATTATTTGATTTTTTTCCCTTAAATTCATTGTCTAGCATTTTATAGAAATGAAAATTACATTTACACACATATTGTTACTATTTTTAATTCCTTCTTTTTGATCCTTGAGCATAAATATGCCTTGCCACTGAGCTACACATGAACTCTTGTAAAAAAAATTTTAAATATTTTTCCCTCTTCTATATTGATGTTGTTCTTTCTGTCTTTTTTTTTTTTTTTTCTCTCTTCTACCATCCACTACAACCTGTTGATGGGCCTGATAGGATGCAGGTAACAAGAGATTTTGTGACATCATGCTGTGATGACATTTGTGTCTGGAAGACAGTGTTACAAAGCACTTCTTCCCATCCTTTGGCTTTCACATTCTTTTCCCAACCTTTCCACTAAGCCATTGGAGGGTGTGGTAGAGATGTCTTATTGAGTGCTGAACATTCAACTGTTACTTTTTCTCAGTACTTTGACAAGTTATGTGCCTCCTCAGCAGTAATTGCCATCGAAAAAAAGAAACTTTTCTAACCAAAAGTGAGAGCAGCACTCATGTAGGCATAAGCATGAGTATTCCAATCCTCCTTTTCTTAACAGAGGAATAATGCAACTCATAAAAAGCACCTTAAATTACCAGTAAAGACACAGACTCCCTTGTGCTTCCACCCAGATTTTTGTCTTTTCTCTTTTTTTTCTTATTCTCTTCCCCCTCTCTTTTCTCTTCCTTACCTCTCCTCTTCCTTCCTTTCCCCTTCCCATCCTTCCTCCACTTTTTCTTCCTTTCTTTTTTCCCTCTCTCTCCTCTCCTCTCATAATAAAGCTCAGCTCAGCTCAGCCTCAAATTTACAATCTTGCTACCACCCTAAGGCCCTTTACATTCACTATCCAGCTCCCTCTTTCACAAGGGGGACAAAGATGTTGATTTCCAACACTATCCCTTAGTTTTCCATGATTCAGTGCCAGCTTCTCAGAACCACATAACTGAGCATAGCCATACATTTTTGGAATCTCAACACTTGAGAAATGGAGGTAGGAAGATCAGAAGTCAAATGTCACCACTGGCTATAGGTGTTCAAGGTCCACCTGGGCTACATAAGATTCTATCTCAAAAATAATTAATAAGGGCTGGAGAGAATGCTTAGTGGTTAAGCACTTTCCTGTGAAGCCTAAGGACCCCAGTTCGAAGCTTGATTCCCCAGGACCACGTTCTTTAGCCAGATGCACAAAGGGGCGCATGCATCTGGAGTTCATTTGCAGTGGCTGGTGGCCCTGGAGCACCCATTCTGTCTGTCTCTCTCTCTTCCTCTTTCTCTCTCTGTCACTCTCAAATAAATAAATAAAACTAAAACTAAAAAAATAATAATAAATAAGTAAATGTATGTTATGGTGCATGGTGAATCATGGATCATAACTCTAGTATGAACCCCTTGAAAGGTTAAGGTAGGAGGATTGCTATGAGCTTGAGATCAGATGAGACAAATAATGAGTTGAGATAAGCATGGGCTACAGAATAAGACCCTCTGTCTTTCTCTCTCTCTTTCTCTCTCAAAAAACAAAACAAAACAAAACCCAGCAAAATAAGAGAAAGATGGAGGAGAGTTATACAGAAAAGAACAGAAATGAAAAAAAGAAGGAGAAAATTAGCAAAAGAAGGAAGGATGGAGGGAAAAAGGGAAGGGAAACAAATGGAAGGGAAGGGAAACAGGGTGAATGTTTCAGGTAGGTTTCTATTTCTATGGTTAATGATTCTTCTCAAGAACACCATATATCTAGGTTAGTGCTATTTTTATATACTATCTTCTGTGGTTTGTCAATTCAGGTAGAAATAGCAGATTGCTTATTCTAAATGAGAGATGGCCAGTCTATTTTATCTTTGGTCATGAATACAGTCAATCCCTACCTTCACATGTTTCCGGAAGAGGACTGATAAACTGAAATATTGGAAGACACCCTACCTCTCCTTGATGCTGGAAGTATCTCCTTGAGTGCTTGCCTTTTTTTTTTTCCCTTTAAGCAACAACATAGTACACAATAAGCAAAAATTCTCTATATTTGATTGCATTAGGTACACCATTCAGTTGTGGGTGAATACGGATTCTTGCCACTTAATAATTACAGTGCTACTACGGTAGCAATGTAGATGAGTAACTACAATCTGTTTTTGCCTTAATGGTACTAATATCTAGAAGGAAACTATTATTCCATGGCTTCTTCCTCAGAAACTGGGTGATATGAGGAAGAACAAGTTAGGAAAACTTCCTCCAACATTCGAAACTGTAAGCACTCTCCCATGTTGTGGCTCCTGCTTACCACGGGTTGAGTTTTCTGTAGTTCTAAGAGTTTCTTTGTTGTGAGAAATGTAGTTAAATTGGTTTATTTTATGATTTCTCCTGAATGATTTCTTTTAAAGGAAAAAAATTCACTTGTGAAACAATAAGGGAGATGAGTGGATGAAAATCTACTTTCCAATAGACCTGGTCTTAAAGATCCAGGAACTCTGATGAAAAATACACAGCTCTATAGAATTTAAGGGACAAATTTTCCAGTACTTCCTATTCCAGGCCTGTACCAGGATATGTATTTCTGTCTGTGACCCAAAGTAATCTCTCCCTCAACATGTTTATGTGGTGAAAAAGCACCCAAGTCTCTTCCATGAGAAATACTGGATACAACCAGATGTCCAAAGGAACAAGAAAAAGTTAAATGCTCAAAATTATAGGGTCTTGAAGAAAAATTTTAGTTGTTGGTCATGACTGTCTAGGACAGTGGTTGGACAAACCACAAATACACCATATGCCATACAATATAATCCATCCTAAGAAAAGGCAGGAGGAGATACAGATCCTCCTGTGGACCATCATTTAACAGGACTTCCTCTCTCTTTTTGCAGAAGAGACCCATATTATCTGGAGATGAGCAACCATGTTTCTGCTGTGTTGTTGTATGAGGAGAATGTTTCCTGCTTACCTTTATGAGAACTGCTTAAATGCAATTATATCCCAGCCAACATTTTCCCTTGAATCCTCCAATGTCCATTGAGAAACCTAATCCCTGAATCTAAATGCCAGAGAAGTAGCTGGAATAATGGAAACAGACTTTCAAATCCAAAACTTGTGCTTCTATGATTGAAAGTCTTTTTCTTTATAAGTAGGTGTCACTTTCATCATTGCTGGTGGTAAGTTTTTGTCTTTCATTTTCTGGTGGAGAAGTTTTCTAGGGTATTTTTCAAAGTTTCCAGCTTACCAAAGCATTGGCTAAAATAAAAAGAGAACCAGGCGTTAGGTCTCAGGCAGCATTAGGTTTGTTGGGGGTGGGTGGAAGAACTGCTGACACAGCAAAAATAAGACAAAACATTTGAAACTTTTGGCTGTGTACTTCTCAAATGCCTCTTTTAGAAATCGCTTAAGTTGTTATTAACATCCACCACCCACCTTCCCTTTTTGGTCCTGACATTGGGTAATAATAGATAATGTTGACATATGTTCCCTGCTGGTCAGAAATACTATACTTCTGTGAAAGGTAACATTTTCAAGCTATGACAAAATGTATTTTACTTGGAAAGCACATTAGTTATTGGACTAATCTCAGAATGTGGACTGTGGGGTGAAAGTTTTAACATTTTAGTTGTGGGAGAAAGTTTGTTGGGAGAGTAAAGGCATCAGTATGGGGTGTGTTTATCTTTCACCATTTCTAAAGGTATTGGCTTGGAGTCAAACTCTTATGTCCTTAGGAATGTGAAGGAAACATTTTCAGCATGTATGAAGAACAGCTGTCCGTGGACACAGCAACTTTGAAAAGTGATTATACCCAACTTTACTGCAGTATGGATTATGAAATAAAAAAATATTTTTTTCACTGTGTACCAAAGAATTCTGTTTTATGGGCCAGTTTTGAAGCTTTTAACTGCATGAGACATATGCTGCAGTTCTGTTGTTTGTTCTCCATGTGATGTACTTTGAAATATGCTTAAAAAAGGAAAGAGAAGTGTGAGAGAGAGAGACAGAAAGACAGAGAGATGGAGAGATAGTCTGATCAAATGTGGTTCTCAAAACTACTTTTGAAACTAATTTAGGGGATGAATTAGGAAATGCCCCAGCTGGCTTCCAACCTGAACAGGCCTTTGCAAAACTGGAAAAATTGATTTTGTTTTGAAGGCTCAAACAGACTCAAGTGTTGTGGAAGTTGGAAAGAGTTTTTATTGAATCTGGTCTTTTGTGTTTTACGACAGTCTGAATGGGTGTTAAGATTCCACGAATAAATCTCCTGCCGTTTCTGAAATTTCTGATATAAACATGAGCTCTGTCAATTTGTTCTCTGCACAAATGTCTTTCAGAATGTTAACAAACATGGTGCATTGATGGGTAGTTGGCCGATGGCAGAACAGTCTGCCTTCCTTGTAGGATATTCTGGTTTGGTTTTTCTTTTGTTTCTCAATGTTGTGGCTACTGAGAAATGGGGATGTCATGGTTTGAATCTGAAATGTCCTCCACAGTCTGATGTGTTTGAACATTTGGCCCCCAGCTGGTGGCACTGCTTGAGGAAGCTGAGGAACCCTTGGGGCTCGAGGCCTAGTTGGCAGAAGTAGGTCTGAGGAGCTGGCCTTTGAAGGTTACAGCATCCCAGATTCTGGTCCGTGTGTCCACTTCCTGGGTGCCATCATACAAGGACTGTGCTGCAACCCATCATAATGCATTTTTGCCTTAATGGAATGAATCCTCTAAAACTCTGAGAAAAAAATAAAATAACCATCTCTTGAGTTGTTCTGTCAGGTATGTTGGTCATACTGATGAAAAGTTAACCAATACAAGTGACCATAGAGAACAAAAACTTCAGGAGAGAGCAGACTGAGCAACTGACTGGATGAGAAAGTGGTACCAGTGGTCTTCCACTGAAATCTGGTTAAGAGGCCCCTTTGAGAAGAAAGTGGATTGGCTCCCAGGAAATGTCTTACTTACTGACTTTGAACCTCAGGTTAATTACTGGGAAGAGCATTGGTAGCAAAAATGCAAACATATTGCATCCACTTATGATTTTTCTGTGTACTTTAAACTCAAATGTCAAATCAATAATACCCTAAAATTCGTTTCTGACTAAATACTGTAATTTAAAGCAAACATGCCAAAGGGGGTGGGGGCTCTCCATTTTTATGATGAAAATTAGGTCATGTACGATATAAACACTTGAAGGTGAATCATGATTGAGTTTTAGGAATGTTATGTTCCACAACTAATGGCAGTTAAAAAATGAATATAGTATAATATGAAGTTTAAAAATGTATAATTATCATTATAGCTATCTGGCCAAATAGTATTGGCTTTTCATTTTGAAGCTTAAACTCAAATCTTACTGACCTAAATCTCATTCTTCAGATATTTAATGCCCAGGCTCAAGCTGTGTGTCTCCTTTTCCTTGCATCAACAAAAATTTACTATGTGGGTAAGGTGGCCAACAGGATCCAGTTCGTTACTTAGTTTTTACATATTTTCCCCAGCCTATAGTGCTAGTATCTGGTTATATTTTCCCTACATGCTGCTTGTCATGGAGCCTGGGTAAAGAACCTGAGTAGTCATATTGGTTGAATTTACCTTCATGGTGAAATCATCACCTCTGAGGATGCTTCATAAGAAATTTTCAAATGCTCTATATTGGCATTATAAATTGTGCCAATTACTTGATATGGTTCTCTTTGTGGGCCAAATGTTGTCCTCTGTTTTTTACTTGAGATTCTCATTGAAGTAGTAATTACCAAGTAGAAGAATACTAAAAATATTCAGCCAAATTCTGGTCTAAGTTGCTATCATGTAACTCCCAATGAAGTTAATTATGATTAAGTAAGAACTAGTGCTATAGTGTCTTAAGGGTTTTGGAACTCTGTGATCTGCAGTCCAAGATACTAGAACAATAGTCTGTCGTTAAATATCTTTTTTTAAGAGGTGAATTGACTCTGCTGAAGGTAAGAAATGGCTCTATAAGTAACTGCACATGTAATGGGGCTTAAATAGTAGAATTTAATGTCTTTGAGCTTTAGGAAGTTTGATCTTTTTGTAGTTTCTCTCTTTGGGGGAGGCTGTTTTAGAGACATTTTAATTCTCTCAAGTGCATTAAGTTTCCATTGCTGAGTTACCTCTTGTCCCGTTCTCCCAGCATCCTTTGGCTGTAATAGTATATAATTTTTATTTCTATTAATCGTAAAACATTTGCTTAAGTCATCACTACTTAGCTATTATTTCCTGGAGCTAAACCATTATCTTCCTTAAATACAGATGTTTATATTATGCATAATGTAATTCCTACCATAAGAATTCATTATAACTTTTCAAAATACTTTGGTTCTCATTTAGCATATGTCCTAGTTTAGATCTTTTAAAACACGGGGAAAAAAAATCCCATGACCTATTAGATGATAATACAGTATGTGCAATTAAACAGGCTCCTTATATAATTTTGTCACTGTGCAAATAACATTTCCAAGGGAAGAGGCAGACCATTGCCCATAATCTTGTATAAACAGAAAACACTGTAGTTAGTACTATCTGCTGAGTTGACCTTGAAAAGCAGAGTATGGAGATGTCCAGACATTGTGATTCTGTGGTAGTACCTGTGAACTCTGGTAGCCCATAAAATACTGAAAAAGATTATATTGTAATCCTTTGTGACTAAACATGAAAATAGTGTTAAGCTTTAAAATTAGTGCAGTGAATACTATAACAGTTTGGTTTGCTTAGGATAAGTGTTTTTTTATTGCTTTCATTTTTTAAAAAACAAACAAATGAATTTAAGTAAATTTTCTTCTCCACTTTTAAATGTCCCTTTAGTTAGCGCATGTGCCTATAGTGAAGACTCCTGACTAAGGTCAGGCTTCCAGAGAAGACTTTACATGATAGGTTATGTTTAACTCAAAACAGTGAGGTACCTTAGCTAAGACAGACAAAGTTATCTATGCAATTATATTGAGTAAATAAATAATAAAACCAAAATAGTGTCAGATGGTTTGGTATGAGTGGTGCTTAGGATGGGGATTTAAGAAATTAGAACCAATCACGACATCTTTTTTTTTCATTAGTTATGTACACAGTGTGTATACAGTCATGTTGGTACCATGGTTAGCCTCCTCCCTGTACTCCCCCCTCTGCAGTGACCCTCCTTGTTGGGAAATATGGCTCAGGCATTGTAGGGTTAGCCACTAGCTATAGGTAAGAGGCAATGTCTTTGTGCATAATGACCCAATGTGTGGCTCTGATATTCTTTCTGCCCCCTCTTCTGCAAATTTCCCTGAGCCATGTTGGGTTCATTTTAGGTCTGTTTCAAGGATAAGGTCTTTGGAGCCTCTGTGTCTCCGGATATCTGATTTGGTAGGAGTTGAGTCTTCTCTATTTCTATCTCCTTTACCCTTGTGCTGGTACCAGGTTAACCAAGAAAGCAGCCATCTTGCTTGTTTCCTTGATCACTCTTAATTTCAGCTGGGGCCCTGTTGAGGTGTGATGGAGTGGTTCTCTCCTTAGGATCTGCATCCATCTGAAAAAGAGAAGCAAATTCTCCAACAGAGAGTGAAGTTAGCACCAGATAAATGGGATAAGCTTTGTTTGTTTAGAGAGAGAATTTAACAGGTGTAGGCCCTCTTGTAGCCCTCGATTGGTGGGAGCTTGGTAATGGAGAGCAGGCTCGGTTTTTTGCATATGGTTCTGACTTGTTTCCCAGCTCCAGCTATGGCTTCAATTCCACTGAGAGCATCAGTTAGCCAAATTAAGAGAAGTTGGTTTCCTACCATGGCTGTGTGCCACTATTGCACTTGTGTAAGTATCAAGTGAGGTCATTTGCTACTGAGTAGCTTAGACCACAAGTTGCTTGGACAGATGGTCATTTTCCCCCAATTGCTCATGTAGCACCTTCTGGCACTAGACAAGCTGTCTGGGAACTGACTGTCTTCCAGATTCCAGCCTGGGCACTCCTTGTTCCATACCAACAGCACATGGTGTCTGTATCAGTAGGGACTTACCACTAATTTTTGGTGAGTCATGAAGTACTCTGACAGAAATCTTACTTCTTTTGGGAAACCTTGTATTTCTCTCTGATCAACAACTCACTGTAGATGTTAACCACATGCTGGTACTGGGAGTTACAGGCCAGTGCCAAGAAAAACAAGGAAGAAAAAGATAGGTAATATAAAAGATATAGAAAGAAGAGAGATAAGAGGGAGAAAATGAGCGAGAGAGTGAAACAGGAGAAGATTAAAGTTAGTCTTTATCATACCCTTTCCAGGGCCCTGTAATTCAGGTGTTCCCTCTAAGGACCTGATGAAGGTTCAGCCATCTAGTCTTTCTTTTAGGATGTAGAATTTTATGGTTCCATTGAGTCCAGTTTTGTGTCCCTCCACCCCCATCAATACCCTCCCCTCCATCCCACCCTCCCTACTACCTGGTCCTCAAAATGCTTATTAGGTATGTCAGAATCTCAGGTAGTTTCAGGTTAGGAGCTGTAGATGAATGAGACTATGAGGTGATTATCTTTCTGTGATTGGGTGAGTTTACTGAGAATGATCTGTTCCAGATTCAAACATTTTTCTTCAAATTTTATTGTGTGATTTTTCCTTACTGCTGTGTAGAATTCCATCATGTAGATAATATCACATCTTGGTTATCCATTCATCTAATGAAGGACTTCTGGGTTGATTCCAGCTCTTAGCTATTATGAATTGAGCAGCTATAGACATGGTGGAGCTTTTAGGATAAATGCTCAGTAAGGGAATAACTGGGTCTGTTGATAACTTTATAGTCAACCTTTTTAGGAATCTCCATATTGCTTTCCAATGTGGTTGTACTATCTTACATTCTCACCAACAGTGGATGAGAATTCCTATTTCTCCATATGCTTGCCAGCATTTGTTTTCATTTGATATTTTTAATATTTCCTATCCTTACTGGGGTAAGGTAGAATCTCAAAGTTGTTTTAATTTGCACTTCCCTGATGATTAGGGATGATGAACATTTTCTTAAGTGTGTATTTGCCATTTGTCTTTCTTCCTCTGAGAACTGTCTGTCCAGTTCTTTGCCCCATTTTGTGAGTGGGTTGTTTGATTTTTAATTGCTTAGGTTTTTGAGTTCTTTGTAGATTCTAGGTCTCTGTCTGTTGGATAGCCAGAAAAATTTTCCTCCCATTCTGTGGGTAATCTATTGGCTCTATTTATTATATATTTGTCTCTGAAGAAACATTTTCAGTTCATGAGATCCCAATGGTTGAGTGATTGTTTAAGATTCTGAACTACTGTTTTCTTTTTTTTTTTTTTTCAGGAAGTCTTTTCCCATTCCTAGATCATAGAATGCTCCTTCTCCTAACTTTTATTCCAGTAGTAGCTGAGTTTGTTATATTGAGGTCTTTGATCCATTTGGACTTGATTGTTGTGCATGGCAAGATGTGTGGATCAAGTTTCATTTTCCTGCATATGGTTATCCAGTTTGTTCAGCCCCACTTGTTGAAGATCCTGTCTTTTTTTCAGCCTATATTGTTAGGGCCTTTGTCAAGTATAAGGTAGGTGTAGTTACTTGACCTAAAGTCCAGGTTCTCAATTCTGTTCCTTGGTTTATACTTCTGTTTTTATGCCAGTGCCATGCTATTTTCAATCATGAAATGTTGAGAAACTTGTACACTATCTGAAAGAAATGAGCAAACATTGAAAATTTGGACTAAAAATTTCTAGGTGCACACTTTGGAACTGTTACTAATTTGGCAGTTCTAAGACAGGCTGGGGGGTAGTATTGAGGGTATTGGTGAGGAGATCAATCAGGAAGTTATTATAACAGTAGGTAATGAAAGAAGTTTAAATGAGAGATGGCTGACTACCAGGACATGTGGAAATTTAAAGAATGCTGTACTGGCTTGCAGAATGTCATTTTTATTGTATTACTGTTTTGTTTTGCTTTTTGACTTGGTGGTCAGTGATTTTATTCATTGAAATTTGAAAATTAGTTGAAGAAACATAATCAGCATGGGAAGGATGTCCTGATCTATACCCACTGGATTAAATGTCTTTTTAAGATAGCAAGAAAAGAACTTTGTTGACTTAGCCTACGAGAAATATCATATGTCTTCCAGCCAGGAAGTTGGGAACCAATGGAAATTTGAGGACTCCTTTTATGACACAGTGAAGTATCATGACTGTACTTTTATTTTGTCCTCAGTTTCATTTATCATGTTTAACCCAATTTACTCAGTATTTTCAAACATATTCACTTATTTAAAAATTTTATTTTCAAAAGTTTTTCCCAGAATTTCTTCTCCTCCCTCCAGCACTCCCCCTTGTTAGCTAGTGTGAATTGCTATTACTATTGATTATGGGATTGTCTTTATCAGCCATCAACATAGATTGTTTCTTTTGAGGTGATCTTGACATTTTGATTTCTGTGGTAATAGTTCACCATAATCTATGTCTTCTGCTCTCAGGTGAATACAGAAAAACTCTGCTGTTGTCTGCCTCCTATGGCCTGGTTGGTAACAGGATATATGGAGGTGGAAGCAGAGTCAATTGTGGAACCTGAACCAGTGATTAATTGCCTGCTGTGAGAGTGTAAATCCAGTTTATATCATGACCAAATATTGGCCTTAGACATCTAGGGAGCAGGGTGACAAATGTATTCTTAGATGCAGAGAGCTTAGCTGTGGCTAATGATCTGCCAGAGCTGGACTATGTTAAAGGCCATGGTCAAGAATATGCTGCTCCTAGGAATCAGCAGAGGCTGGGGTCTCACTTCTAGAATGCAGCAGCTGGGAAAGAACTCTGCACATGTATTTCCTTCTACATAGACAAGGATGATAGTATCTGCCACATAGGGTACATGTTGAGATGAATTGATTGTTACCAAATATTTGGCACTTAGTAGCATGCAGCAAAGATTTTGGGGTGGATTTATGGGAGTGTGTGAGTACCTATGTTTGTGAGAATTCTAAGAATGTGCAGAAGTACAGATTATTCTTTCTCTCGGACAAAATACAGTCATGCATATCTTAATAATATGATGCATCCTGTTCAAATATCATAAAATATGCTTACACAAATCTACATGGTATAGGGGCTAGTCACTCAATGTGGTATTTATTTATTTTGTTTTTTCCCTTTAGACATATATATATATATACACACAATTTATTTTGATCTCACCCATTCTTATCTACCTTCCTTCCCACTAACACCCTTCTTTCTCTAGTTATAACACCCATACATTCATATCTTTTTTAGACATTTTATTTATTTAGTTAAATTTATTTATTTGAGAGAGAAGGAGGTAGGGGGACAGAGATTGAGAGAGAGAGAGAGAGAGAGAGAGAGAGAGAGAGAGAGAGAGAGAGAGAAAGAGAGAGAGGGAGAGAGAGAGGGAGAGAATAGGCACACCAGGTCCTCTAACCACTGCAAACAAACTCCAGGTGCATGTGCCACCTTATGCATCTGGCTTATTTGGGTACTGAGGAATTGAACCTGGGTTCTGAAGCTTTGCAGGCAAATACCTTAACTTCTAAGCCATCCCTCCATCCCTACATTATTTTATTTAACCTACTCAGTTAAATTAGTGTTGCTTGCATGATCATGGGTGGAAGGTTACTTACTGTGGAATGGGGAACTTACTTATCAGTGACTATAAATGAGGAACCTGACTCCCCTCTGCTAGCAACCATTAGCTGCCAGTAACTACTGTGGGAAGGCTGGGTTCTCATAGACTTACTCCATTGATAGTGAAGTACTGAAAGGCTCAGTCTTGTGCAGAAACCATAGCTGCTGTGTATTCATGAGTAATGGCTATGTCATATTTAGAAGATAGTGTCTTGTAGCCCTACTCCCCATCTTCCTGTTTTGCTCTCACTTTTTAACTTTTCAAATGTATTTCATTTTCATAATGTTACATTGATTTGGGAAACATCTAAATTCCAAAGAGTTTTGTGAAGCATGATTTTCTTGACCCCAAAGAGTATAAGCAGATTAAAGAGAACCAGGAGTTTGGCGCCAATCATGATTCCTTACTGAATGATTTATTTTCTCCTTAGATGATCACATATTTAATAGGCATCTTTAAAAGAATTAGAACAAATATTTATTTGCAAGCAAGTGATATAGAGAGAAGAAAGAAAGACAATGTGCCCACTTTGTGCATCTGGCATTACATGGGCACTGGGGAATTGAATTCAGGTCATTAGGCCTAGCTGGCAAGCATCTTAACAGTTGAACCATCTCTCCATCTCCTTCAGAAGAATTTTTAAGGGTGGAGCTGAGGGATTATTCCAGAAAGGCTTAACTTTTTTGTAATACAACCACTCAAAAATGGTTTTGTGTGTGTGTGTGTGTGTGTGTGTGTGTGTGTGTGTGTGTGTGTACTTTAAAAAGGCAGAGCATACCAACAATTAGGTAATCTTTCAATGAGGCCTTACTTCCTAAAACTTCTAACTTCCCAAAATGTGACACCAGCTGGGACCAAATATTCAATACATGACCTTGTGGGCAAAGTTCCATATGAATGTCATATCCTTACATCTCAAGTTTACAGAAGCTCATATCCATCTCTTAATCCAAATGCACTTAGTGTAATTTGAAGAGCCTCCTAAATTTTAACAATTCCCTTCAAAAATCCAATACAAATTCTCTTCTGTAACTCAAGGTGAACTCATCTTTGAACTCCTGTCAAAAGCAAGTTATATAGTTCCAAAATCCTTGAACAGAGTTAACATCTCCATTCTGAAAAGGAAGAATATCAGATTAGCAAGGAGGGGTCAAATCAAATCAAGATAGAAGCCAGCGAGGCAAACATTAAATCCTATATCTCCACATTCAGCATCTATGTCATACCATAAGTAATGAAAGCAAAGAATGAAAAGGTGAGTACTATAAAATAAGAAAAGTAGCTGTCATAAAATGAGCATACAAATCAGCTACATAGTTTCTTGTCATTATTATGTATTATGTATCATATATAATTACATGTGTGATTCTTCTCATGAGATGTAGCACAGCATATTTATTTACACTAGCATCATGAGAATAAGTTGAGTGATGTGTTATGTTATGAACTCATGATGGTTATGATGTCACTGGGTGATAGAAAAGTTTCAGCTCTACTATAATTTTATGGAGTTCTATTTTGGACCAAAAGTTGCATTGCTTTTATGTGTTGCATCCTCTATATGGTTCTCAGTGAAGTGTCAAAGTATTTTACAAGTTACAATAAAAGTGACAAAAATAACTCAAACAACAATGATAAAAGTAATTGATATGGAGACAGTCCTAGACATTTTAAACAGTTACTTTAAAAAATAGACAAAGCGGGCTGGAGAGATGGCTTAGCTGTTAAGCGCTTGCCTGTGAAGCCTAAGGACCCCGGTTCGAGGCTCGGTTCCCCAGGTCCCACGTTAGCCAGATGCACAAGGGGGCGCACGCGTCTGGAGTTCGTTTGCAGAGGCTGGAAGCCCTGGCGTGCCCATTCTCTCTCTCTCTCTCTCTCTCTCCCTCTATCTGTCTTTCTCTCTGTGTCTGTCGCTCTCAAATAAATAAAATAAAAAAAATTAAAAAAAAATAGACAAAGCCAGGTATGGTGGCACATACCTTTAATCCCAGCACTTGGAAGGCAAAGGTAGGAGAACTGCCAAGAGTTCAAGGCCACACTGAGACTACAGGGTGAATTCCATATCAGCCTGAGCTAGAGTGAGACCCTACCTCGAAAAAACCAAAAATAAAAAAAAAAAAATAGTCAATAAAGTGGGCGTGGTGACATACACTTTTAATCCCAGCACTTGGGAGGCAGAGGTAGGAGGACCTCTGTGAGTTCAAGGCCCCCATGAGAGTACAGAGTGAATACTAGGTCAACCTTGGCTAGAGTGAGACCCTACCTTGAAAAACAAAACAAAAAAATAGACAATAATTTTTGGAAAGTTTTTGGTTTATAGCAAAATTAAGGAAAACACAAAGAGTTTTCATAGTCTTTCTATCCCTCTTCCCAAACTCAGAGCTATCCACATTTTCCATACCCATGCAATGGTGGTCCATTTGTTATAATGAATCATTCTATATTGACAACTCACCTCCCTACCTCCATTTTTATTATTTTATTTATTTGCAAAGGAAGAGTGTGAGAAAATATGGATGCACAATGGCCTCAAGCTACTGCAGACAAACTCCAGATGCATGCACATTTTATGCATCTGGCTTTATGTGAGTACTGAAGGACCAAACCCAGGTTGTTAAGCTTTGCAGGCTAGTGCCTTAACTGCTGAACTATCTCTCCAGCCACCGTCATTTTGTATTTTAAGATTCATTCTTAGTGATGTGCATTCTATGGGTTTTGACAAATGTTTGATGACTTGCATTTTCTACTATAATATATGAAATGGTTTCATTCTCCTAAAGTCTGTTCACTCATCACTCACCCCACATTTAACTCCTGGTAACTATGAGAGTACTTCAACACTGACAGTAGCTTTTTTCCAGAATGTCATATGCTTGAAATAATACAGGAGGTTGCCTTTCACATTGGCTTCTTTCAGTTAGCAATATACACTTAAATTTCCTTCAATGCTTGGTGGCTTTTATCTTTTTATGATACATAATATTTATTTATTTAGACATCCATTCATCTTGCTTTTAAGTTTTGTAGTTATAAATATGCTATAATCTTTTCTGTGTAGGATTTTGTGTGAATGCACATTTTCAACACTTGGGTAAATACCAATGAGTGACTGTGGGATAATCCTCCTCTCCACCACCCCTCCTGCTCACCCCTGTGTTTCATAACTCTTCCCCCCCCCAAAAAAAAATCCTCTCACCTGAAAACATTATTGATAATACCCATTTTCCCTGGTTGGGTCCACTCTTATCATTCTTTCATATTCTTCCTTACCCAGGTGCGACAGCCATGCCACCATCCACAGAGTTTAAGGTTGCTTCTGGTGGTTGTCTAACCTCTATAAGGACTCCATCCTGGATATGTTTCATCCTTTATCCTCCACATAATGGCTTTCTGCCCCGAGTCCTATTCTCTGTATATTTAGATATTTAGATCTTCCTTAGGAAATGAGAAATAAATCCCTCTTACTGACCTGATGCCTGGCATTGTTATTTCCCCAAGCTACGATATTTACATTTCCATGGGAGCAATGCTTTGGACAGGGGTGTGAAGTTTGGAGTGGAGATTGAGGCCACCTGGCTGGTTAGTTATTTGGGGGTCTGGTGGGCTTTATGAACTGCTGAAATCTCATTCTATGATGGACTGTTTCCTCTCTCTTGAATATGAAGCACACCTGTGGATTTTCATCTTCCTATATGCATGAAGACTTTGGTAAGCCCCAGGAAAACCATAAATTTACCTCAGTGATACTTTTGGCAAAATGGGAGAGGCATCAGATTTGCTGCTTAAGAATAGGATATACATTGAATTTTTTTGTTTTGTTTATGGCATCTAAAAGATGAGAAGTGTCAAGTGTTGTGAATTTAAGTATGTAATTTAAATACAAAATGTCACTGCATTAATAGATAGATCAGATTTTTTTTTTTGAGAAATCACTTTGGGGAAGTTTAAACTTTCATTTGTACACCGAAAGTAGTATTTATCTTGCTCCTTAATGTTATTTTGTAACATGTATCTTGACACAAACAGAAAGCTTTCTTCTCTAAAAGACACTTTTTAAGAGTGAAAATGTAGCTGGAACATTACTTTTTGTGTGGCATGTGAAAAGAAAATCCTGGAAACACATGTTTATTTTTTTCAGTTCCTGACCACTGTGTTTGGAAAAACTGCCAAGTGTGACTTAAAACTTGCAAATACAGTAACTTGCTTTGAAATTTGGACACATAATGTCTTTGGTTGTTATTTGTAGAAGAGGAATTGTTATGTTAACTTTGACTTCTCATCACTTTGCTCCCTTGAAATCAGTTTTATGTAGATTAACAATGATTTCAATGAATGAATATGCTAAATTTAACAGACAGTCCTAAGTATACAAATACTGAATGGGGGGCATTATCAGTTTTTAAAGACATATTCTTTATACTTTTATACAAACACTTAGGAATAGACTAGAAAGGGACATTGAAACCTTGCCAAACCTTCTTTGAATTTTGAAAGCCCACATCAAGGAGGGGTAGTAAATAGTTGTTGAGTATAGGAAAAAGGAAACTATTAGCATTGTTTTCTTTTAAAGATAAAAAGACAGTCCCAAGGAAAGGCTTCATAATCTTTGAAATATGTACATGCTGTTCAGTCACTTTAAACAAATGACTTTAAAATTTGTTCTTCTGTATAACTAGACAGAATATCTCATGATCTTCTAATTTCTTAAAATGTAACTGATTGTTTTATTGAAGGTGACTTTCAAGACACTTATATTGATTTTACATCATTTGCAAGTTATATACAAAGCAGGATAAATGTTAGTTTTCAATTTTTCAAAGAAAGAATATACTGTACACACATGCACACAGTTATAGAGTTTAAATACATCTGTGTTTGTTTTTCAAGATACAGTAGTCAGTCTTTAAAATTTTTCTTCTCTGCTCCTCAACTTCTCAGCTCTGATATTTTTATATCAGAGACACTGGTCTGTTAAATGTTAACATATTAAAATATTTTCTTCACTTTGTGGACAGACATCACTGCTACACATTTTTGACCAGAGTGATAATATAAAAATAGTTGTAGAAGTCTCTATGATCTTGCAATGGTAGTCAGTGTGCTAAATTTCCAGAACTCAAGGGGTTGCTGACTTGACAGGTTTCCTCAAAGCTGTAGGGACTGACTTAAATATAGACGTTTTAAGGAATCATATGTGTATATCTCATTGATGTTTAACAATACCCCATACAACAGATGCTATTGTTCTTTTTCTATAAATGATGAAAGGAGATAAATTCAGGGTCTAGGTGGAAATGAATTTTCTCTTTCCCCAAATTGTTATCTTTAGCAGCAAACATTAAAAATCAAGACAAAACAACCAATCACCACCAGCAACAAAAAACAAGTATCAAAACTCATACTTTTTTTTTTTCTTTTTTGAGGTAGGGTCTCACTCTGGCCCAGGCTGACCTGTAATTCACTATGGAGTCTCAGGGTGGCCTTGAAGTCAGGGCGATCCTCCTACCTCTGCCTCTGGAGTGCTGGGATTAAAGGCATGCTCCACCACGCCCGGCCCGAACTCATACTTTTAAATGTTCACTTTTGTCCTGCTTTGGAAGACAAAACTTGGTAGTCTGTGGTGTGTTGTCACATGACTAAAACCTAGTAATGAAAGGAAGGAAGGATTGGGCTGTTAATATGACATGCCTGATACCCATGCATACTGTAGTAGTGTTGATATGTGAATGTTTATTTTATATCAGTTCTTGAAACTTTACAGTGGATCATATGGATCTATTGTGGACCTTATGAACATGCTGATTCTGACAGTGGGACTTCAGTAGAGCTGGAGTTGTCCTTTCCAGGGGCTGATACTTTTGGTCCAAAGATGACAATTTGAGTACTGAGGCCCTAGTGGGTTTTGTCTTCCTTTTTGAGGTCTGTACCCTGTGAGTATATTGTATTCTACCCATTTTCTCTTCCCCTGGGAAGGTCGATCATTTTCTAGAACTTTAACTATGATAGAAATAATGAGTTGGCTTCAAGAATTGGGGGTAGAAGAGTAGAGCTCCTCTGTAACCTTGGACAGAAGCAGCTTTCTTTAAGCAGCTTGCTAGGAAGAAAGGAAAACTATTAGCTTTTTCTACCCATCTGTCCATTTTCTCAATGGGCCAACCAGGAAGGGAAGGGGATGATGCTATCATGGTCAGGTCATACTAGCAATGTATTTCTTAATAATCTTTTTTCTTGCCTTTGGGTAGTTAATTTTCTGGAAGATGAACAAATGAAACATGTTGTACATAAGGGGTTCAATGTTTTGTTGAGGTGGTTGGGGTGTCACTAAATAGGAGCTAGGTGAAGATTATGTAAAATGTGATCATAATCTCCTATATTAGTCTAGTGATTGGCAGGTACTGTACAGATCTTAATTTTCTTTTTCTCTGAATACTTGAATGCATTGTTTATACGTGTTTCTTATTTCTCCTCCATAAGAGAGAAGCTGTCCCTACTTGTAGGAGTCCACATGTACTCAGTGAATACAGTCATTTTGATACCATTGTTAGGCTCATCCATGTCCTACCTCCTCCCCTGGCCCCTCCTTGTTGAGGTATATGGGTCATGCATTCTGGAGTTAGCCCACAGTTATGGGTAGAATTGCATTCTTTGTCTCCTTAGTTATAGCTCAGAAATTCAACGGCATCTGGAAATCCTCTACTGGGGTCTCACTGGGGTCTCCCCTTTTTGCTGTATGGCATATGAACTTTCTATCATTCATTACAGATAGCCATCCTTTTGCAGGAATTTACTCATTCTAGAAAATAATGCAAATGAAAATATATGAAGGGTTTACTGGTAACCATGTCAGGAAAGGATTTTTCAGTTCTATCTCTGATAAATGTTCCTTCCCTGAGTTCTTTAGGTTCTCCAAGGTGAGAGAATAAGTTCTAGAGATTTAGGAGTGATTAATTTGTTGCCATACACCACACAGTGCCTGACTCATGGAAATAATCAGTATTTGTTTTTTGAATAAATAATAGTCAGTGACAATGATGAACAGGCATTACATAGTGAGAGAGGCACTTAAGTGTTCTTTCTCATTCTGGGCCACTGTTAATGGAAATAGGGTGGTGTTGCAGGGAAGTAGGTTTCTGGTTTAAATAAGTAGCACGATATCAGACACATCACTATCAGTATTGGTCTATTAGTATGTATATCTTGATCTTAAAAGGAGACTATTCCAGTTTTCTCTAATTGTGCAGTGAGTTAGACTTGTCATGTTTGGATGAGAGTTTCACAGTGTCATCAACTAGTCACCAAAGAACTTATTTTGAAAGCCAGTGTAATATTTGTTTTAGGATTGACTGTTAACTATTTGAGTTATGTCTTTCCTTTCGTTTTCATTATAAATGTATTATTCACATTTCTGGGCCAACATTACAGTAATTTGCGACTAACTGAGCTAATTTGGCACTGTGGCACACAGTGCTCTGTCATAGATGTGTTCTGAATCTCTTGTCCCAGGATCTGACGTGACCAACAGAAATTCTGTTGCCCCTTTCTTTGATTTCTTCATCTGTAAACCAGGCATAGTGTTTCAGTCCTGAAGAGGAGGCTGTGACCATCAATAGGTATCTATTGTAAATAGCTTTTATGGCTTGTTTTTATAGAAAAAAAACAGTATACATTGTATTTATCCTTACAGTATTTTCTTGATTGTAATTGTAACTCACTTTTTTTTCCCCCTAACTGGTAAAAGAGGAAGGAAAAGAAAAAATGTGAGTACAGAAAGTGGCTCTGATTTCCATCACAAAAGATGTTACAAATGCCATACTACTGCACAAACTGATCCTGGGAGTGTCTACTATCAAGTCTACTGATTGAAAGTGAGATAGCAGGGACTCCTTCAGAGTCTTCTTAATTCTAGACTGGGGAGAACAATCAACAGTTAATGTGATTCTACATATGTAAACTTAAAAATCCAAGAGTTGGGGGCTGGAGAGATGGCTTAGTGGTTAAGCGCTTGCCTGTGAAGTCTAAGGACCCAGGTTTGAGGCTCGATTCCCCAGGACCCACATTAGCCAGATGCACAAGGGGGCGCACCTGTGTGGAATTCGTTTGCAGTGGCTGGATGCACTGGCGCACCCATTCTCTCTCTCTCTCTCTCTATCTGCCTCTTTCTCTCTCTGTCGCTCTCAAATAAATAAAAATAACAAAAAAGAAGATTAAAAAAATCCAAGAGTTGGCATGATTTGAGGCAGGTTTTACAGATTTTTTTTTATAGAGAAAAAAGTATTTATTTGAGACAGGTGGTGGTGCGGGGGAGTCAGTCAGAGAGAGGACCTCCAGCCACTGCAAACAAACTCCAGATGCATATGCCACCTTTGACATCTGGCTTATGTGGGTACTGAGGGATAGAATCTGGGTCCTTAGGCTTCACAGGCAAGTATGGTAACCACTAAGGCATTTCTCCAGCTCAGATTTTACAGATTTTTTGTGATGAAAATCTTTTATTAAATTATGTAACTTGAAAATGGTTTCATAAAAAATTCTACAAGCAAAGTTACAAACATTTTTAGTCAAAAAAAAGTACAGAATTAATAGCAAAATTACAATTTTATAGTATACGTAAAAACATTGTCTCTGATGTACTGTCTGACAATTTTACAGATTTTTAAACATTTTAACCTTTCTTAAGTAAGGAAATGGAAAAGTTTATATAACTTTCCTCAATCTGCAGTTTTCCTGATTTTATTGTGATGAGCTTTGCTTTGCATAGAGTTATAGTATATTAGCACCACCATATTCAAAAAAGAGCCAACAATATTAAGATGACTCTTAGTAAGCCAGACTGAGACTTGGCAAGTGAATGTGATTTATTTGATTTGAGGTTCCTGCTGTATTATCAGTTATCATGGTCCCTGCATCTCCTAGTGTTCTGGGGTTTAGAAGTTTAGAAGGTTTTGGCTAACTTGCATAAACATAAAAATACAAATATAAATAAGCATGCTATTAGAAAGATATAATGTAGCCCTGAGAAGGAAGAAAAAAGAGGGTAAACAGCCAGGGTTCAGAATGTTCCAGACTAGCAGAGTGCAGGTATACATGTAATAAAGCCAAAGGAGAGTCTGTTCACACTCCCACGATCGACAGAACAATTCAAGTTATTGCTCCTGTATTTTTTTCAGGGCCAAAGGGTAATATGACTATATGTGGACTAGGCATAGATGGATGGGCAGGGAATAAATGGGGCATTTTGATGGACAGAGTGTCAAGACTATCCAATATGCATAGGAAGAGGAAGAAGGGCTTCTTCACAAATAAAAGGAAAGCATGCAAACAAACAGAAAAATAAGAAAAAAAGAAAGGAAAAGAAAACCAAAGCTTAGTCATTAAAAGGGAGTTTAGAGGGCAAACAGAACTATTTTTAAAAATCAAGAGTTCTTTTATGTGGGTATAATTTCTGCATTTTCAAATTATCTAACTGCTTATTCTTGTGGGGGAACTTTGGGGAAAATTATAAAGTATAAATTCAAATAATTTCATACTTTAAAAATTCATAGAATTTTACTTTTGTATAAAAAGGCTTGAAATTTTTTCTTTGGAATGTTGTACTCATAAATGAATACAAAATTAATAAATTTAAAAAATTGCACAGGTAATTGGACTTAAAAAACTCTACACATTTGACTGTGACTTTTGTCGATGGCTAGATTGCTGAGTGATTCTGAGTCTGTGGGTTTCCACTACGCTTGTGTTTGAAGGTCTTAGGTCTTCCTCTGTCTAAGACACTCTTAAAGTCAGTTTCCAGTGAAATCCCACCCAGTGAATTGACTTACAGCAGAAGAAATTCCAGAAATAAGAACCACCATGCCCTTTCTGTCATTGATTTAATGTTTTTCAGCATACATGAGTGATGTTTTGGCAGGCAGATGAAATCATCTTGGATATCTGATTGTGTTAGTGACTGATAACTTCCACAGGGAACCTCAAGGGAAGGTATACTATTTTTTAACCAGAGAATGATATCTTTTAACAAAATGATAGATTGAAGAGCAGGGGAGTTTTTTTCTTCTTCTTTTAAAAGAATGTTTCTAAGGAATACAACATATAGTCAACACAGCATGTTTTAAACATACAAATTCTTTAAGAACAGACTAATATAAACATGGTGATAACTTCTGGGCTAGTTCTTTAAAGACAGCGGTATATTTGGGGATGTAAATATTTGTTATGTAAAAGTGGGTAGCACTGTTTTTGTGATTTGTGTATAATTTCTTTTTCTGTGTTTTTTCTAGAAATGCTTCCATTTTAGAAATTGAGTTAAAATTACATTTTGTTTTGTTTTATGTTAAATGCACTTTGTAAAACTCTCCCTCTTTTTATTTTGCATATTTTGAAGTTTTCCCTAGGAACTCTCTTTTTGATATTTATATCAAACTTCTAAGTTTCTTTCAGTTAACATGAAATCAAACATTAGTTATAAACTAACATGTGTTCAGCCTAGTTTTCTTAGCTTTTCTTCCAAAGTAACTTTCCCTCTCTCTCTCTCTTTCTCTCTCTCTCTCTGTCTCTCTCTCTCTTTCTCTGGCAAATCCATAAGCTGTACACTTGGTTAGATCTGAGGTAAGATTGTGCAAAATCAAATTGTTTTAAGTTAATCAGCAAATTCAGTGCTTTACCTAGACAAAGTGGACTGATAGTATGGACACCAAGGAGAATTGCCAAAATAATCTCTAAGTTTTCATCCAGATGGAGGAAAAAGATGTCTGTTATTTTTTAGGCTCATCTTTCATTACTATGAGTCTAAAATTCCCTTTACTCACTACAAAATCAGGTTGTTTTCTAGTTTCATATTTCATAGTAGTTTTATCTATAACACATCTCCTGAAGATTTTTAAAGGCACAAAATTTTATCATATACTATATATGTATATATAAAAAATCCTATACTATACACACACACACACATTTATATATATATACTGATTAAACATGTAAATATAGTGATTAATATAAGTCAATAAATACCTTAAGTTTTGGTCAGTATCTAAGTCATAGTAGTCTATAAGTTTTATCAGCTATGAGAAACTGAAATACCTGTTAGAGAGGCAGTGAGTATCTGACCAACAGTTTAAAGACAGATCATGACTAGGAATGAATGGTGGGACACTGCATATGCAAGTCTTGGATTTGATTCAGGGAAACACACACACACACACACACACACACACACACACACACACACACACAAACACACAGGCGGTATTTACTGTTAGAAGTCCTACACACAGGACTGGAGAGATACCTTAGTGATTAAGGCACTGGCCTGCAAAGCCAAAGGACCCAGGTTCAATACACATGGACCTAAATAATCCAGATGCACAAATTGGCACTTGTTTCTGTAGTTTGTTTACAGAGGCTAAAGGCCCTTGCATGCAGTCTCTCTTTCTCTCTCTCCCTTCTTTGTCTGCCTCTTTCTGTCTCAAATAAATAAATTAATAAAAATAAAAACACAGTAAGAAAGACTTTTATAAAAGAGAAGTCCACTCACATAAATGATACAGGTCACAACCCCCATTTGGGGGGGTCATGAATTGAAGGTAAAGATCGTGGAAATTTTGGCAACAGTAAAATAATTTTGAATTCAGTATTACTAACAATTAGTTCAAAATTAAATGTGCAATAATCTGATGTATTTCTAGTAGTGCTTGTCTATGTTGTATTATACAACCTCACTTTAGCAATGGTTACTATTTCTTGTGTATATAACATATGTCCTTTGCATTATGCATGCTGCCATGCATATAATCATATAATTGTATGATTAATTGTTATTATGTGATTAATTGCTATTTTTAATGAATGTACTATGGTTTAATTATAGGAAGCAAAGATATTAATATTTTCCTATCAGTATTTCTTACCACATAAATACCAAATTAGTATTTCTTTGATATTTATTGTCTTATAATGTTTAATTTGTGTGTGTGTGTGTGTGTGTGTGTGTGTGTGTGTGTTTTCAAGGTAAGGTCTCACTCTAGCCCAGGCTGACCTGGAATTCACTATGTAGTCTCAGGGTGGCCTCAAACTCAGGGCGATCCTTCTACCTCTGCCTCATGAGTACTAGGATTAAAGGTGTGTGCCACTGGTGATTCGGACCTGGGTCCTTAGGCTTCACAGGCAAGTGCCTTAACCACTAAGCAATCTCTTCAGCCCTACTTTTAGATTTTTGCAAAATCTGAATAGTGATTTCCCTTGTGGCTATAAAAGTTTACACTCCTATCAACAGTGAATAAAGGTTCCTTTCTTCCTATATCTTTACCACCATTTGATTTTTTTAAAATTTGTTTGTTTGTTTGTTTGTTTGTTTATTTATTTATTTACGAGGGAGAAGGAGGGAGGGAGAGTGCAAGAAAGAATGAGAGAAGCAGATAGAGAGAGGAGGGTACACTAGGGCTCCAGATAGCCATTCTGGAAAGTGAGATGGAATCTCAATGTTGTTTTAATTTGCATTTCCCTGATGGCTAAATTTGTTGAACATTAAAAAAAAAAAAAAAGTTTTTTTGTCTCTCTGTGTTTTTTCTTTTTTCTTTTGAGGACTCTGTTCAGGTCCATGGGTCATTTTTTAAATTTTTACTTTTTTTATTGACAACTTCAATAATTGTAAATAATATCCCATGGTAATTCCCTCCCTCCTCCCACTTTCCCCTTTGAAACTCCACTCTCCATCATATCCCCTTCCCCTCTCAATCAGTCTCTCTTTTATTCTGATGTCATGATCTTTTTCTCCTATTATGATGGTCTTGTATAAGTAGTGTCAGGCACTGTGAGGTCATGGATATCCAGGCCATTTTGTGTCTGGAGGAGTACATTGTAAGGAGCTTTACCCTTCCTTTGGCTCTTACATTTTTTTCCACAACCTCTTCCACAATGGACCCTGACCCATGGGAGGTGTGATTGAGATATTTCAGTGCTGAACACTCCTCTGTCACTTCTTCTTAGCACCATGGTGCCTTCTGAGTCATCCCAAGGTCACTGCCATCTGAAAAGAGAAGCTTCTCTAACCAAAAGTGAGAGGAATATTAATATATGGGTATGCTTCCTGGGCAGTTTGGTGAGTATAGTACATACATTTAGCCAGACAGCAGCAGATGTTACACCCCTAGGGCTCATGACTATCCTTGTTGTAGGTTTTCAGTATCAGGGATGTATTCCCTCCCATGGAGCAGGCCTCCAGTCAAATTAGAGGGCGGTTGGTTTCCCCCATAACAGATGTGCCACTATCACACCCATTGGCTCATTTGGCCTGGCTAGCCAAATATAAGGCTTGCAGTATCTTCACTAGTGATTTCTTTCTCTCCCATTGGACTGCATGGAGTGTGGCTTTTTCCAGCTTTCTGTCAGCTGATCTACATGGAGGACATTTTCAGCTCAGGTTCAGCAGGATTTCTCAGTGGCCTTGCAGCCCATGTATGTGGAGTCATCAGCAATAGGGTCTTACCATCTATTCCTGGTGGGAAAGCAAGGGCCTTGGCAATGGCCTATAATATTTTGGGGGCATCAGGGAACTTCCTGGGCAAAACTCACTGGAAGGTATTCCATTCTTGGCATTGAAAATTTTCTAGTAACAACCTATGGCTTTTATGTGTTCCATTGTCCAAAAAGGCAGGTTTCCACATGATCTATTTATATCCTCTTAGATTTGATTAGCCCTTCCTTCACCTTTCCTTTACTTAGTCTCTTATGCCTTTTCATCCACATTAATCCATTAATCTTTTCTTCTACTTACATATATACAATATCATCCTATTAAGTTCCCCACTCCCTACCTTTCTATTCCCTTTATATCTCCTTTATAGCTTACTGGCCTATGCTACTGAGTTTTCTTCCTACTCATATAGAATTCCAGTTATTTGTTGCTATGATCTACATATGAGAGAGAACATGTGACATTTGGCTTTCTGGGCCTGAGTTACCTCACTTATTATAATCCTTTCCAGATCCATCCATTTTCCTGCAAATTTCATAAATTCATTTTTCTTTACTGCTGAGTAGAACTCCATTGTGTAAATGTGCCACATCTTCATTATCCACTCATCAGTTGAGGAATATCTAGGCTGGTTCCATTTCCTAGCTATTGTGAATACAGCGGCAATAAACATGGTTGAGCAAGTATCTCTAAGGTAGTGAGACGAGTCCTTAGGATATATGCCTGGGAGTGGTATACATGGGTCATAGGGTAGATCTATTTTTAGCTGTCTCAGGAGCTTCCACACTTCCACAATGGCTGGACCAGATTGCGTTCCTACCAACAGTGTAGAAGAGTTCCTCTTTATCCTTGCCAGCATTTATGGTCATTTGTTTTCGTGATGGTAGCCAATCTGACAGGAGTGAGACGAAATATAAATGTAGTTTTAATCTGCATTTCCCTGATGACTAGGGATGTAGAACATTTTTTAGATGTTTATATGCCATTTGTGTTTCTTCTTTTGAGAACTCTTAATTTAGTTACATAGCGGGCCATTTTTGATTAGGTTGTTTGATTTTGTTTTTATTGCTTAGATTTTTCAGTTCTTTGTATAATCTAGATATAAACATTTTCTCCCATTCTATAGGTTTTCTGTAAACATTCTTATCTAACTTTGAAATGCCTAGAATGTTTGATTAAAAAAAAATATTTTTTATCTGTTTGCAAGGAGAGAGAGTGGGGGAGAGAATGAATGCATTAGGGCCTATAGCCACTGCAAAAACAACAACAACAACAACAAAAACTCCAGATGCATGTACAAATTTGAGCATCTTGTTTTTATGTGGGTAATGGGAATCCAACATGGGACATTAGGCATTGTAGGGAAGTGCCTTAACTGCTGAGCCATCTCTCTACTCCTAGAATGTTTTCAAGGTAGGGTTTCACTGTAGCCCAGGCTGTTCTGGGATTCACTATGGAGTCTCAGGGTGTTCTTGAACTCATGGTGATCCTCTTACCTCTGCCTTTCAAGTGCTGGGATTAAAGGTGTGCTTTAGAATGTTTTAATTTTTACAATTGTCAATTGTATTCCTATTTCACCCAAAATGATTATGAAATGAATTTTGTCTTTGTATTAGAAAAAAATTTCCAACAATTTCTGAAATTCTAAACATACTACTGCTATTGTATACTACATATTTATATGAAGTGACATTCTTAGCATTGATGACTATAAAATCAAAATGTCTATCAACTCTGAAAATTGTTGAAGATGATCCATACCTGGCCATGTCAGATATTCAGCCAAGATTTAATGCTATGTGTAGTAATAAACAAGCACTGAGCCAGGGACATGGCTCAGTGGGTAAAGGTGCTTGCTAGGGAAAGCCTGACGTCCTGAGTGCAATCTCCCCATGTCCATGTAAAGCCAAATGCACAAAGTGGCACATGCATATGGAGTTCATCTGTAGTAGCTAAAGTCCCTGGTGTACCCATGCTCTCTCTCTCTTACGCACACAAGTAAATAAATAATAAATAGGTAGATACCTCTACCTCATTAGTATGGTAACAGAAAATGAAAGGGATTAAGAAAATAATTTTATTATTGAATATAATAGCTATAAGGATTTAAAAATGGATTTAAAAATAGATAATTGTTACAAAGAACAGAAAGACTCAGCTAAAGTTGTGTGCATTTCCCCCTTGTTTCAAAAGTAAGAGTGGATCATCACTACTTGCCCAATTGTTTGCTTCTTCATATGGGGTGTATCTGCCTTGGATAGTATTCACAAATTCTTTTCCAGCCAAAGTGTGTTTATTGGATGTCAGCTTTGATGGACATACAGTCAATGAAACTTTTCACGATGCAGCTTTAATGCAGAATCCAGGCATTTATTCTTCAAATATTTTCTGAGCACAAGTTAGAGACTGGACCTCATCCTGATCACACCAGTGAGAGAAAGCCTTTACATATTGATGGGAGAAGACAGCAATAAGCAAAGTAAATACTTTTATAATAAAAGTGATAATGATCAGTTACACAGAGGACATATGGTAAAGAAGGAGATAGACTTCGGACATGAGTTGTGGGTCACACTCTTACATTTATTGTCAGAAAAGGTTTCCCTGTCAAGGCGAGTACAGCCAAACTTGAAAGATGTAAGGAAATGAATATGTGGGCTAAAAAAAAAGGGCATCCACTTTTGGGAGTTCATATGTCTGTTTGACTAGGGTATTGGTCCCAGGAAAGACTGTGATTTGGTTGTAAGAAAAATTTCTTAAGAGATAATGCCCAATGTGATGCATGTGTCTGGAGTTCGTTAGCAGCTGGAAAAGGTCCTGGTTCACCAATTCTCTCTCTCTCTCTCTCAACACATACACACATACATAAATAAAAAAAAATTTTAAATCTTAGAAAAATAATACTGGGGATGTAGCTCAGTGATAGACTTCTTGTCTATATGAGTAAGGTCCTAGGTTCTATTCCCAGGACAAACAAAATAAAAACAATGGAAGACATCTGAGATCTGAGAATAAAATAAGGTAAGAAAACTTCATGAATGATGAAAGCCTGTCTCATAAGTCATTGAAGTGGGGGGGAGCAGGAGGAGTAACCCTATATGGTGACTCATATTTCAATCTGCTTTTACTTACGTCTAGAAGTCATTGTGCTATGCAGTAACATTAGTTAGCACAAGGTATGTTACAGTAGAGAATACACCCATACCCTTCTCCACAGACACCAGAGCAATTGGATGGGCAGTTAGGGAAGATGAGAAGCAGCAGTGGTCACTCTACTGAGATAGCTCAAACATCCTTGGCCTTTAACACTTGGCAATCAAACTGTTGTTATTGATGGGACTTGTGTCTTGTCAGACTAAGACTCGTAAGTTTAGCCCAGCACATGGCAAAGCACAGGTACTCTGTAATGCACTGGGGGTACTTCCTAGGAACTCAGAAATTCCTGTGTGCTGTGGTTAAAAAGGAGAGATTCATCAGAGCAATTTCTGTATGAGATTTATTTTAACTTAATCTGTTGCATAGAGAACTGTATAGATCATTGGGTAATTCTGTAGCCTTTTTCAGTTGTGAACCAAAATTTTGATGTAAATACTTCTTTTTTATTAATTTTTTCTTTCATTATCTCAAAAAGGCTGAAGGCCAGCTCATCAAGCAGGCAACAGAAAAGATTAGGAGTAAAAGCCAGCCCTGATCTCCACAGCAGGAAGGGGAAACTAACACTGTGCATCTGGCATTTAATGAACTCCAGTAGGCAAACTGAAAGTGAGTGATCTCAGTGATTCTTTATTATTTTTATCTGGTTATCTGACATTTTCCCTTGGTTATTTAAAGGACAGGTCATCAAGGGAGAATGAGGTGAAGACATAACAAGTAGCTATGGCATCAGCATATTCTGTGTATAGAACCCCTGTTGAGTCTGGGGGGCAGGTGATATAGATGTGGTTAGTTGTGTTATAGAACAGAAATCTACACTTGTGGAACCTGAAGGTTTCATTCAGGATAAGAAACATGTTGACTCATTGCCCCAGAAGGATACTTTGTCTTCCATGACTATTTATTTACTGTATAAACATTCTTGCAAAGATAGTCCTGGACAAAAGCAGTCAGCTAGTCTGCTTGGAAGATATGCAGAAACCAAGACACACATGAGAAGTGCCACCCAATGGCATTTGCCACTTATTTTAAGAAAATAAGTAAAAATATGAATATTGCATCTAAAACATTCTGATTTTGAGGATATCTCTGACACAACTTATAAATTCTCCATGTGCCACAACCATCACTCTGTTCACCATATTGTACGAATTGATGTCTGTTGTAGTCAGGTTCACATTGCTGGCAGAAATCACCTGGCCAAAAGTGGCTTGTGGATAAAAAGATTTATTTTGGCTTACAGACTTGAGGGGAAGCTCCATGATGGCAGGGTAAAATGATGGCATGAGCAGAGGTTGGACATCACCTCCTGCCTAAAACATCAGATGAATAGCAGCAACAGGAGAGTGTGCCAAACACTGGGAAGAGGAAGCTGACTCTAACACCCATAGGCAGCCCACAAGAATCACACCTCTAAGAGTCTTTAATTCCCAAATTGCCAACAGCTGGCGATGTGACATTCCGAATATCTAACTTTATGGGAGATACCTGAATCAAACCGCCACAGTGTCCTTTTCTGTTGTCTTAGCAAGGGACAGGCCCTGCGTTCACAGAACTCCATGTTCTTCAGCTATGACTTCGGTAGCTGAATACTTATAAAGAGTGGCCCTTCACTCTATTTTGGTTTTTCTCCTAGACTCAATCTCATGCTCTGTTGGACTAATAGTAGTGCAGTGTTTGGGGTGGAGTCTGAGAGGGTGAGAGGATTACTTGAGAAATGGTTGAACATAATAGCCAAATTATAAACCATAACTCCATTAAGTCCTGCTTTCATATTGAATAGACTGAAATTCTACTACCTATCTCTGCAGTGGAAAGGGAAACCAGTACATGCAGTTTCTTCATTTAATGAAAGTTCTCTACCCCCTTGGTTGTTGCTTCTACCCATTAGCATGATAAAAAATGCTGTAATAAAATGGGGGGACAGGATAGGCCTCAATCTTTAGAAGGTCATTTCTTATACCAGTTGGTGAATTTTATTAAACCAGTCATTTGTTATTATGATAAAATAGAATCAGGACAGAATAAAGCATTACCCTGAGCAAAGTATTATTGAACAAAGAATTCTTTTACCATCTGCTAGGATTTTTTGGGGAGTGTAGTTAAGTGTGTAATATAGTTGATAGTGTCATATCTGGATTTCACTTGAGCTTCATACAAGCTACTAGAATGATTCTGGTAGAACAAATTAGTATCTCTGACTCTCTGATGTTAATATCTTAAGTAGGGAGAATAATTTTTATTCTATTTTGTTAGTTCATGATAATTATTAAAATTAAAGTGTGCTATAGGAACATGCAAGTGATTTGGTAATACAATTTGATATAATTATGAAATGGTATTAGAATTATGGCAATCCCTCTTTTAACATTGAAATGAGAAAAAGGTTTACAGTTTTCTTTTAATTTCATCTAGAGCACAATCTAAGCTATAATAAGCAAAATTCATATAAGCAGGAATGATGTTGTAGGGTATGTTAGGAAAATCTAAGCAAACCTGCACAATAATGTTCTCACTTTTCATTATAATGTTTTTCTTAGTTGCACAATCCCCAAATGAAAGCATGAGAGGTGACCAAAAGGTGTATTCACATTTCCTGGCATGTCCTCTATGCTCTCTTCAGCGGAATTTACTAAACCAATATCACTCTCAATTTTGTTGCCCTACTCATAATGCTAATGTTTTCTCTGTCTTTTTGACAACTAGAAAGGTTAATAGGAATGAACACATGTACTTGGGTCATCCATAGGAATAAACCTGTCTCCACATGTAGCTAGAACAATTCATGAAAACCTCAACCTGCGAAGCAACCCCAAGTATCTTCTTTGGTCTTACATTTGAAGATAAAATATGGACTAAAGCAATTGTTTGGATTCTATCAACCAACAAAGAATTGGTATATACAGCTACTGCATTTTTTTCCCCACAAGTTTGCTCACCACTTAACTTATGTAAGTACTCATCTTGAAACTAGCAACTGTGGACACAGAAGTATTTCTAGGATTAAAACTGAAAGCTGATACAGGCCATGGCTGTATACCTAAAAATATGAAATCTGCCTGAGTTGCAGACATTTTGAGGTTGCTGAGATTTGGTTCATTGAATAACTGGGTTAAATACATATAGTTCTTATATGACTATACACTTGGAATTTCTCTTAGTGATGTGTGTGCATAAGATAATTATCCAGCACAGGTTATATAACTCAGAGGTTAGTTCTTTCCTTCAATACCAAGACACAGTGGCATTAGTGATATTGGCTAAAGTTGAGGGAAGAAATGAAACTAATACAGAAGGTAAAAGGAAACTAAATGATGGAGTAAGACCAAGTCCTATTACCTAGAGAAATTGAGACAGTTATAACATTCCAATATGTCTGGAATGCTGACAAATACCCACCGTGAGGAATTCTGAGTAACCTTTTGGGTATTATGTAACACGTAGACTAAATATTCCTGGGGTTACCAACTGTCCTCAGTATCAGCATCATGGTGTCCATGAGCAGTCTAAATCAAGAATTCTCAGTTCTATAGTGTCCCAGAACCACATGCAGAAGCTTTGAAGCAGAGACTGCTTGGTCTTATCCAGGATTTCTCTTCAGAAGTCAGGGGCCTGGCCTGAAAATTGGCATTTATAAGAAATTGCAAGGTGATGCAAATATTACTGGTTGAAAGACTAGTTTATGATCCTTTTGGACCAGCTTATCATGCCATGTGCATTTGAAAACTCATCCAATCACAATGAGTACTCCCAGCACCATGAATGAATTCCCTCCTTCCCCTTTGTAAAAAAATGATGTGTGGATTTGGAGAATAGTAAAAGTTTTGAAAATGATCAGTGCAGAATCATGGAAGTATGCCCATGCTCAGAGGAACTTCTCTTATCTGAGGTTCTTTCTGAAGTGAGTTACCTTCTACTACTTGTTGCAGAAACTAGAAGTCATAAAGTCTTGAAAACAAAATTATAACTCAGAAGCTCATCTTCACTTTCCATTAAAATATGCAGAGATGGATCAATCCAAGAATGTGTTCAGAAGGATAGAATAGGACAAACTTGATGGCCAGATACTGGACCACTGGGCATTTGTTCTTAATCTGCAATAGTTTCTGGAATGCTTCTTGTAATCAATATTCACCCAACAATGCACCAAGTAGTCATTGAGTTTTTGCCTACTAAAGGAACTAACCTGGATGTAGGGATCTCTACTCCTAATAAGACATACTTTCTATTTCCATAGAGGGAGGGAAACTGGGGGAGAAGGAAGAAGAAAGAGAAGGGAGGAAGAGAGAGAGAGAGAGAGAGAGAGAGAGAGAGAGAGAGAACAAATAAAAAGACATGTAGGCCCCAGATCAGTGTTGTTAACTAGAATTTAATAAGTGTTATGTAAATCGCAGTGGTTTGAATCACATGTCCTCTGTAAACTTGTGTGTTCCTAATGTTTGCTCCCCAGTTGATTATAATTTGGAAGGTGGAGTCTTGTTCAAGGAGGTGTGTTGTTGGGGGCAGGCTTATGGGTATTAGAGCTAATTCCTCCTTGATAGAGTTTAATCATTCTCCTGATGCTATTTTCCAACTGCTATGGCAAAGGAGATGTCAAATCTCTGCTCATGCCATGCATTCTCCTGCCATCATGAAGATTCTTATTGAGACTATAAGCCAAAATAAAAACTTTCCTCCCATAAGCTGCTTTTGGCTGGGTGCTTTGTTCCAGCAACGAGAAGATAGCTACAACATGGAATTTATATCAATGCAGTGGGATCATTGATGCTAGAAACCTCAAGGTGTGGCTTTTGGCCTTGTGAAACTGATTTGTGGGAAGAGTGTAGGAGGATCTTGAAATGTTTCATGGACCATTCTTACCAGAGTTTGAAAGACTTAAATGCAGTTAAGAACTGGACTATGGACTGTGAGGCTTGTCTTACCAGGGGAAAAATAGCTTTGTCCAGACTACTCTAGAAGCAGTTTTAGGCAAGAGAATAGTTGTGTTCTTCCTGTGTCCTGAGAACTTTAATAGGGTTGAGTTTAGAAGAAATGGACTAATATGAGCAGAAGGATAGGGAACAGAAAAAAATGAAAGTTCTGGGGTAGAGACAATAGCATCCATTCAGTTGCAATTCTTTGAGAGATTACCACCATTGAGACTGGGGCAGATGTTTTGAATACTGACTCTTGAAAGTAGGGGGCCAGAATGCTGAAGTGTCCTGTTCTTCAAAGTTGGCTTTATTCCTCCCTGAATTAACAACTTCGATAGCCCACCTTGTACTCTGGGAGTATAACAAATTCAGTAAAGGGTCATTGAATTTGCAACATGGCTTGTTTTTGGGCAATGTGAGGCAGAATTGATGGATTACTTGGCTGGAAGCCTGATGGAGCCATGGCGATGAACCATGGATTTTAACAGAGGTCCTAGGAGATGCTAGAACTATTGGACTTATGCCAAGGAAAGCTACTGGCTTGGGATGGATTCTTCTTTGGAATTTAAGCAGCTCACTTAGAGGGGTAAAATTAGAATCCAAGAGACTTCTTTATTGGCTATAGATGTTGGACTTGGACCTACAGGATTTGATGTTTGTCCTGTTTTCTTTTTTCTTAATATTGCACTATTCAATCTTTTAGTTATTTCCAGTACCATTTTGTACATTGTGAATGTTTACTCTGTGCCATTATTTGTTTTTAGTTTTTTTTTTAAATTTTATTTATTTGAGAGAGAGAGAAAGAGAGAGAGAGAGAGAGAGAGAGAGAGAGAGAGAGAGATTGACAGAGGGACAGAGAGAGAATGGGCATGTTCCAGGGCCTCTAGCCACTGCAAATGAACTCCAGATGCATGTGCAACCTTCTGTAGCTGGCTTAGATGGGTCTGGGGAATCAAATATGGGTCCTTTGGCTTTGCAAGTAAGCACCTTAGTGGCTAAGTCATCTCTCCAGCCATGTTTTTAACTTTATAGGCTCACAGTTAAGAAACCTGGAACTATGGGGTATGTTTGTGTTGTGATTTACATTGTATGTACTCAGTATTGTATGTATATCATTGATCATCATCAGTTTATGAGGGCCAAAGAAAGGGGAAAATAAAGACTATGCTTAGAAACCTGCATGTGACCCTTCATAAGTTGCAATGCAAGGATTCCTCAGTGTGTTACTACAGCAGATTTCCATCTTCTGCAGAGTTTAGGATCTAAATTCAGAGGTAAAACTTCTAATGGTAAAAATTATCTTAGACATTCTGTTATGTCTCTTATATATCCCCAGGAAATGCTTATACCATCAGAGCCACTTAGGGACTGAGATTAGCTGAAACAATGTCAGATTTATGTCTGTCTTTCCTCTTTCTCATTTAGAGAAACACAACATTGAAGAGATGCATCTCTAAGGTTGTTATCCATATTGTTTGCTTAGTGCATATGATTTAATTATCATAAATTAAACATACATGCACACAAATCTAGTCACAATTAATGTCAATTAAAATTTACAGTCTATGGTCAGTAGTCTACTGAGAATATTGCATTCATGGATTATTGAAGTTTCAGTCCTCAAACTACCCTTCTGTGGAAGATATTATTTCCATCTACTTTTTCTCATAGAAAGAATGTCTTGCTTAACTAAAGTCATAGAACTGATAAACTAGAGAACTGTTGTTTTGAGTCCAAAAATGATTCTCATGTGAGCACACCTTTCAGGATGCCACAACTTGCAATCTCTGTACTGGCTAAGTAGAACCTTCTTGCTGGGAAGCTGGCCTGGCTTCTCACCAGGTGATCTGTCCCTCCCTCACCAGCCTAGCTTCCTCTTTAGTGTCCACCTCATACTTTGCCTCTTTTCGTCAAGGCCCCCGAAGGTCCACTTTCTTTCTTCTACCCCTGCTGGAGAGCACTAGCATCTGGGGGTCATCCATGGAATTTGCATCACTAGGCCTATAAGTGGGAAACAAACTCCTACTTCAGAAAACATTTTAGGACCATGTGGCCTGTTTTAATGTAAACACAATAAACACATCTTTGTTAAAGGAAAAAAAAACTAGTTCTTTGTCTTTTCTAGTTGTTAGAACAACTGTTTAAAAAGTTTGAATGCTTGCAGGCTGCGGTCATGGCTCAGAGGTTCCAGAGTTTTCAGGGTGGGTGGGAGACAAAAAGAATACTTATAAGTATTACCTAAAAGGCTCAATAAAAATAGTTAATTCAAGTTAGATATAATTTGATATTCTTGTTAACATAACTCCAGCCTTTTCTGTATGTGTATATGGTATGCATGTGAGTGTATACATGTTTGTATGTGTATGGCTCATGTATGTGTGTGTGTGTTTGTATACCTATGCACAAGAAGACCAATGCTTGACATTGGGTGACTTCCTCAATTTCTTTATACCTTATTTATTCTTTTTTTTTTTGGTTTATTTTTATTTATTTATTTGAGAGCGACAGAGAAAGAGGCAGAGAGAGAGAGAATGGGAGCGCCAGGGCTTCCAGCCACTGTAGACGAATTCCAGATGCATGTGCTCCCTTATGCATCTGGCTAATGTGGGTCCTGGGGCATTGAGCTTCGAACTGGGGTCCTTAGACTTCACAGGCAAGCACTTAACCACTAAGCCATCTCTCCAGCCCTATACCTTATTTTTTTGTAGAAGGGTCTCTCACTGAACCTAAAACTCACTTATTTGACTAGACTAGCAAGCCAGTAAGCCCTAGGGATTTCTTATCTCTGCCTCCCCAACACTGGGTTAATAGGGTGTGCCACTGTGCCAGGTTTTAAATGGGTTCTGAGGATCCAAACTCAGGTTCTCATACTTTTCAACCATGAATCCATCTCCATAGCTGTAACTACCCTTTAGAAATTTCAGGTTTTTTTTTTTTTAACTGATATACACAGTCTTATGTGTGCACATGCACGGTATGAACACATAGCACACACGTACACATGCACATGCACACCTTATTGGAACTAGCCCTTGATAACATCACATAAAAATAAGTATAACTTGCTCAATGCTAGCTTCAACCAAATTGTCTTTTCCTAGGTATTATCCCCTTCTGAGAAAAAGGGTAGATTCACTCTCTTAAGACAACACTCCATACCAGCCCCACTACTCTACTGGAATGGGTTTGAGACTGGAATAATTGGTCCTTTATTGGAAATTAATTTAAAGATTATTTACAACTATTTTCCCTTGTAGGTCTTCTCAGACTAAATAGTGCCCTATTCTTGAGCTGGCTAATGGGCAGTTGTATGTTTGGATAACTCAGAACTGAATTTTTCAATCTAGGTTGGTTTTAAATGTAAATTCTACTTCTCTCTGGGAAATGTTCTAAGCCTCGTAGACAATCATGATCTTCTACATATTTTTCTTAAAAGAAAAAGAACAGTCTGTGATGTACTTTATTCTATTCTTCTGAGATCATAGTATAAAACATGGGGAGACAGTCATGGGAAGGAACAGCAGAGGTGGTAGGTTCCCTGGGAAATACCCACATCTTCAGTTTTCATTCTCCTGCATGTGAATCTAGAAGAACATAGTGAGGACAGCTAATACTTGAATCCCCAATCTCAGGAGCTGTGGCTTATGGATCTATTCAGACATTATGTCAGACCACATATGCAAAGTAATCTTCTAGCAGCAAATAGCACACAAAATCTGAATGATTGACCAAAACAGCACATTTTCAGGAGGGAAAAGCTTCTGTTGGTTCAGTTCTTGCTCCAGAATTCTCCATGCATGGACATTCCAGGCTCCTTTCATCTCATGACACTTCTCTCAGTATGTAGATTCAGAGTTTGCCTATAGAGAGACAAGGAGCAGGGGATTATTCATGGACTTTTAAATGCTTCCTTTCCAATCTTTTAGCCAGAATTACTCATAGCTCCTCCCAACTGTGAAGGGTTCAGTGTGTCTAAGAAAGACCAGAAACCCAAGGTGAACTCTGGGAATGTTTATCTAGATGTCTTGGGAAAATGTCCCTCAAAATCTGTGTTCTTTAACAGTCACATGCCCAGAGCACATGGAGTGTGGTTAAAGATAGAGGAGTGCTTTGGCAGAAGGGTGACATATTTGTCCAATCTTGATGACAATTACTAACATCATTACCCACAAACCTGTGTGATAAACTTCCACATTGTCTCCTATGACATACTGGTGCAGAGACCACTAAAGGAAAACAGACTAATCTCCTCATAACCTAGAATAAATAAATATATTTTATGAGATATTTTATAAGGTATATTCAAGGACTTTGCTTTAAGGGTTTAGATCTGGATCTAACTGGTAAAAAATAGTCAAAGTACACATTTATATATTTTGTTTTATTCAAGGTTTTTTTCTAGTAATTAAAGATTAAAATGGGGTCTAGTTAACAATGATGAGTCAGAAAGGGAGTGTAGAAAGTTTAGGCATGTACATGATGGGTAGACTATAAATCTGCCAGCTTTCTTTAAGAGAAGGGAATGGGACTTTTCATTTAACACATCTTTGTATGCTATCCTGGGAGCAAACTTGATATCAGTTTCTCATTATGGGAATGGTGATCAGACTGGACTGCCTTACAAACACTACATATACAGATATATTAAGCCTCACCTCTAAGTTCTCAAGGTAACAGAAAGTAATCTAATTACATGGATAATTAAAAACAACCAAAGTGTAGATTTAAAACTTGTACTTTTATGACTACAATACAGGCTATCAGAATGACAGGGTGTCTGGATGGGATCCTTGCAAGCACCCAAATTAAATGTGTGCATTAGTTGATTGTTTCTGTTATGAAGATAAGCAGAGAAAAGTATAATAATGTTGGCATTTAAGTGGACCTAATTAGGCTTCAAGTTTAGCACTCCATTAAGATGAATGGTAAAGGGTCACCCCTGTTTGGGCTGTGTCATTGTTTTAGTGTGTCTGGATATTGCCTCTGAAGACAACAGCCTGTCAGCACACATTCTCACAGTCACTCCTGGAAAGGCAGACTGGAAATTTAATTCTTTTAAAATTAAATCCCAGGTTCTGGAGGCCACAATAAAATCCACAGGGAGATCTTAAATCCTCAAATTCTACAGCTGTATTAGTCATAAACAACAATAGTAAGAATGATGCTTTCCCATGTCTAAAGAAACTGTCAAGCACATACTTGAGTGTTTCTCAAATATGATCTGGTGAATTCGACAATCTCCAGTTTACAACAGAAGGACCCTAGCTGTAGAGAGGGTGAGTAGCTTGGCTAACACTACAAAACACATCACTGGTAAAGCCATGAAAGGACTATTTCCTTGTCCTAGTTTGTCATTCTCCAGGGGAAATAAGTCAGGAATACTGATTTCTTCTACTAAACCACTCCAAACCACCCACACCTGCCTTTGACAAGCCCAAGAAGCAAAAGGCAGCTAAGCATGATGAACAGGTTTGTAAGGAAATGACCATGTGAAACACATTACGCAATCATGTGGAAATTTAGTTGAGTACTGTGTGAATAGGGAAAAATGTTTAACCACAGGGCTAAGGTAAGATGCAAAGATGTGACCTTAAAGTTAGGTGACTCTGGAGTCACATCATGATAATCATGCAATGAGCTACAGGGTCGTCCTGTACCTTTCAGTGACTGTTTTCAGAAGCTGATGTCTGGAGACTGCAGGAAGAATATCAAGTTCAGTTTGGAGAGTGCAAAGATGACTTTCTGACTGGAAAGCAGGATGGTACACTGAGATCGTAATTTCAACAGTGCTAACTTGCTAACTCTCGACATGTGGTAGACTTGGTACAAACCATCAGATGGATAATTTTCTTTTGCTAAAGTTTGAATTAATATACTGAAATATGCTGCGCTTATCAAAGACCTAGTTTTTATGGCGTGTGGCTCAGTAAGATAGTGGAAAGTTTGGTAGGTAATTGGTGCTAACAAAGATCAATTGAAAGTCCAAATCTTCCCAAATGGTTCTACTTAGGGAATTATGATTTTTTAGCACTCTTTGAATGGGTCCAATTTAAATTTTTTTTTTAAATGCTAGAGCTGTGTGTGGTGTAGCTTGCCTTTAATCCGAGCACTTGGGAGGCAGAGGTAGGAGAATTGCTGTGTGTTCAAGGCCATGCTGAGACTACATAGTCAATTCCAGGTCATCTTGGGCTAGTGCAAGACCCTACCTTGATAAACTAAAAGAAAAAAAAAAGTCAGAATTTGTGTAAAATAAAAGTAAACTATGTGGGCTTGGCAAGATGGCTCAGCAGGTAAGAGTGCTACTATCTCAAGGAGTCATGTGGATGAGTGATGGAAAGGGACACTTGATGGTTTCTTTTGGTATCCACATGCACATATGGGGCATGGTCATGCATTTGCACACACATAGATATAGGTCCTACACACCACACATAGCATATTGCATATGCTGCACAGATTAATACACACAATAAACCATGTATATAATAATTGCTCTTAAGAGTTTGAAGTCAGATAGAAGAAACTGTAGTTCTGAGACTCACTCATTTCTTTTTATTATAATTATTTATTTATTTATTTATTTATTTATTTATTTATTTATTTATTTATTTATATGTGAGACAGAGAGAGAGGAGAGAGGAAAGAACAGACACACCAGGGCCTCTAGCCACTGCAAACGAACTCCAGACACATGCGCCTCCTTGTGCTTCTGGCTTACATGGGTCCTGGGGAATCAAACCTGGGTCCTTAGGCTTCACAGGCAGGCACCTTAACTGCTAATCCATCTCTCCAGTACTGAGATTCAACTTTCTGCCAGCCTCTGGGGTTCTTATTCCAAATCCCTGATGATGACATGTTGTAGCTTGAACATTTCTGATGAGGACTGTTAAGAATAGGACATCTGGCTGGAGAGACGGCTTATCAATGAAGGTGCTTGCCTGAGAAACCTAAGAATCCAGGTTCAATTCTCCAGCCAGATGCATAAGGTAGTGCATGCATCTAGAGTTCGTTTGCAGTGTCTAAAGGCCCTGGCTTATCCATTTTCTCTCTTACTTTTTATCCCTTTGTCTGTCTCTAATAAATAAATAAAATATTTTTTAAAAAGGAATATGAATAGGACATTCCTCCCCAGCACTGGTTGTCTTGGGTTGATAGTTCTCTCAGTCTTGTCATATTCCAATTGCTATTAAATCTTCTCTTCGAGCATAGAGTGCTCATTCTTTCTGACATTTGACAGCATTCAGATACTTTATACATGTAATCATGTTAATTATTGTTTTTTAAATATATTGTAGAGCATAAAAATCTTTCAAAAACTTAATTGTTTCAAAGGTTTCCCACGTGCTTTAAAATTACATTAGGATTCAGCTTACCTTAACAAATATTCTGTCATTATATTAACACTACTTGATTATTCCCATTATTCTGGAATAAATAAGTTAGTATTAGATATGCATTCTTTCTCACAGTTCATTTTACCTTTTTAAAATTTTTTTTTTTTTAGGGAAAAGTCAAGTTAATTTGAGTTCATCCTAATTAATTTTGCAATGAAGTTATAGCTTGTTTTACTCTAGAATTGGGCATTCAATGCTATTTTTTTTATATATATTTTTAATTTATTTATTTGAGAGTGACAGACACAGAGAGAAAGACAGAGGAAGAGGGCTTCCAGCCACTGCAAACGAACTCCAGACACATGCGCCCCCTTTTGCATCTGGCTAACGTGGGACCTGGGGAACCGAGCCTCGAACTGGGGTCCTTAGGCTTCACAGGCAAGCGCTTAACCGCTAAGCCATCTCTCCAGCCCATTCAATGCTATTTTTAATGATGATTGACAAGATAATTTTATGGAAATGTCAGAGACATAGCATGAAGAAAAATAATATTAAGCTGTTAAAGTTCAACTATGTAAAATATATGAGTGAAGTTATTATATAACTATTTGGGATGAACCTCAAGTTTAATTTGAACTTGTTCATAGCCAACACAGAGATAAGATCAGTTACAGATCTAATAACATCTAAAATATTTTAGAAAATATTTTATTTATTTGTAAGCAGAGAGATACAACACAGAGAGACAGAGACAGAGAGACAAAGAGAGAAACAGAGAGACAGAGAGAGAAAGAAAGAGTATGGGTATACCAGGACTTCTAGCTACTGCAAACAAACACCAGATACACGTGCCACTTTATACATATGGCTTTATGCTGTTACTAGGGAATCAAACCTGGGTTGTAAGGCTTTGCAGGAAAGGACCTTAAGTACTGATTCATCATTCTAGCCCTAAATTTTATTTTTAAACAACTCAATTGTTTGGAAGAAACCCAATGATTCCTGGTACGGAATCCTAAGAGCATTTTGTCCCATGAGATCTCATAAGAAGGACTTGATATGATGATGTAAAGATCTTCAGCTACATTCTTTTTATTTTATTATTATTTTTTCTTGAGACAAGGTCTTGCTGTGTAGCCCAGGCTGGCTTGAAACTCTCAATCTGCTCACCTCATCATCATAAGTGCTGGGATTAAAGGCAAATTCTACCATATCTAGCCTTAGTAGTAGATTCTGTAGTAGATTTCATAGAATTTTTTTTTTTTCATGATAAAATTCCTGATTCTGAGGCCTGGTACGGAGTAAGTGCTTGTTATGAGTTGCACTGTGTCCTACTAAAAGATGTTAGAGCACTAACCTCTATCTGTATTTGTAACCTTATTTGAACAGAAAGTCTTTGCACATGTAATCAGGTGAAGATGAAATCACACTCTTATGGTTCCGCCTTGATTTGATATGATGAGCATCTTTATATACATAGAGAACGAGACTCAGAAACAGACATGAATGCAGCCAGACTGCTGGGTGTCTGCAGAGCCTGGAGGGATGTAGCTCAGGTATACCCTTGGGACTCTCAGGAGCCAAAAGAGGCAAGAAGTTTCCTCCCCAAGAGGTTTCTTCTTGGATTTTGGATTTCTAGCATGTAGTACTGTGAGAAAATTAACTTCTGTGTTCTCAGCAAGGCAACATGTGGTACTTCATTATGGCAGCCCAGGAAATCCAACACATTGCTTAATAAATATTTATTAAATGTATGGATGAATTTTATTTATCAATTTCCTACCAGTAGGAAAGGTCTTCTCAAGAATGAAGGGACAATGCCAAGATCATCAAAGAAAAAAAACCAAAACATGAAACAAAGATCAGGCCAGCTGAGACTGAATAGTTAAATCATGAGATTCCCTCTCAATAATCTAAAATAAAATATGATACAAGGACTATAATTTCATTAAATCTATTTATATCCACTTCTAGCACTAGAGTCAATATTTCTATGTAAAAATTATGTGTTGTGAAGTTAACAATTAATAATTCATGAGCAAAATGTTGAGTGTAGAAGTCAGCCACTACTATGTGCCATTTTGTTTGCAGTGATCTCCAACTTTCCAGGAGCTTAGGTTGGTATCCAGCCTACAAACAGGTGTTCAACAAATGCTTATAGAAAGAAGACATTGAACAAATTCTATTATTACATGAATTATTTATGATGAGGGTATAGAAAGTTCCTCTCTCCAAATGGCATCATGAGAGAGAGGACATATTATATTTACATATTTAATTAATTAGTTATTAAGAATCTTATTATTTCTGCTTGCAAATTCAACAATGTCTAGGCGTTCATGCTTGGTTTTTATTAGTCTGTTTCTCACAGCACATTCTCATGACCTCAATCCTTATCATCTCCAACTGTCTCAAAGAAATCAAATAAATCAATGACTCTCTAAATGAGGAGAATAAGAGAATGAAAAATGATCCAGGAGGAAATACAATGTTGTGATTCTGGTTAGGACACAGTCACCAATGTTGTTGCAAGAGCAGTTTCAATCTCCTGAGTCCTGGCTTCCCTCCTATTTTATCATCAAGGCTGTCAATTGTTGTGGTGAGATAAAGGGAGCAACATGTGCCCAGCACAAGTTTATGAAAGTCTAGGAAGGTCTCCAAACATAGATGAATATCATGTACCACAAGCTACTTTAGAAAACACACACACACATACACACAGACAAATCTCCAAATTTTTTCCATAATCCAATATTTTATTTGAAAAGTATTTAACTTCTAAGAAAAATGACACTCTCTGTTTAAAAAGCAGAGATAAAATCTACCAGGTTTTCAAAGTGAGAGGTACCTTTCTAGACCAGAAGCAAAGAGCAAGATGGAAAACCTAAAGAAATTAATTGAAAATGACAATATGGTCGGTAATCCATTGGGCCCATGGAAAGATGTAATACTTCAAAGTTCATGTGTTTGCAAGAAGCTCTCCACCATTCATCATTTCTAGGTTCATCCCACCAACAGTTTCACTCCTGGCTCACATTCCTCAAGCTGCCTTGTGATTGTAATATTCGCAGGTTCCTTTCCCCTCACTCCCCCAACCCCATCAAATTTGAGCCCAGGCACTTTTCCTTTCTAAAGTGCAGCATCTGGCCTCTTCGTGTGCTCATTTGCATGCCAATACTGGATTGCTCTCCCTGCACACAGCTATTTAATAGAGGTGCTGGTGTCCGAGCTCTGGGAACAAATCAAATGGTTTGGGTGTGCTTTTGTGTGCAGTGTGGGTCGTTGCTACAGTGTGCTTATTAAGGATAGTACACATTCATTATAACAAGATTGCTCTTTTGCTCAGGGGCCATCATGGCACATTGTGTAAATGAATTAAAAGTAGCATGCATTTGTGTATTATGGGCCCAGAGATGCATTTGTTTATTAAATAAATCTGCAACACAGAAAGTATACTTGAAAAAAAATCAAGAAAATAATCAGAATGCACATGTACAGTAGCTATTTTTTTTTTAACTAACATCTTGATGAGTTTTCCCTCTTTGTTTCTTTTAAAATTATAAGATACCATGGGCCACACCATGGATTAACAGTCTACAAAAATTGACATAAAAATAGAAAATGAGTTTAATATACAAAAGCATAAAACATTTCCAGAAATGGTATTGCAAGTGACTTCCCACCTTTAAAATAATTTAGTACTATGATTCTTTCACTTGCCTCAAAATGTGGTTCCCATAAAAATATTTATTTACTTAATTAGAAATAAAATATAGCTTGTATAGCATGCATAATTTTTCCTATTGAACTTTTTTTTAAATTAGAAAGTTGCTTTTGACTCATTCAGCTAATATTGATCGGCTTTTCTCAACCTTTTGGCCCAAATGTGGCTAATATATTTATTATCATCAACCAATGTACTGGATTCTATTATAATTAACAAATAATTTTGTGAGAACCTAATGGCTGCTTACAATGGCACTGGGGCACAGAATATGTTTTTATGTGGCTATTCTCCTCTCCTTTCATATTTTTTACTTCTACGTCTAATATGCAATGGGAGAGGCTGAGCACTGAAAGAATAATGGAAAGAAAGTGAAATGTTAAAAAATATGAAATACTGAAAGACTCCAAAGGCTCAGCAAGGGTAGCAGGAAGTCCATTAAAATGAGCCTAGGAAACTAGGATGAAGAAAACAGAGTTCCAAAATATGGACATTATTATGCTATGAAAAGAATGAGTGTCTTTTAAAAAGATAAATTGATTTTATACTTGACTTCTTGAAATCTTTCGAGAAAATCCAGGGGTAATCCAGGGCTACCAAGTGAAACTTGCCAAAGTATATTAAAACAGAAAGTGTGGTTGAATGAGTGGATTAGGATTTCATAGATTTTTAGCTTAGCAAAAGATCTATAACACTGTTTAAAAATAGCCAGCTAATTAGTACATATGCAATACAGCGAAATGTGCTAGGTAGGAAGGATGGCAGGACGTGGAAATATTCCATATGCAGAAAACACACAGAGCTGACTGAAGCAGGGTAGCACTTTTCTCCCACATGGAATCTGAAATACTCACTGTTTTGTCCTTAAAGAAGTAACATTCAGCTTGGCTGTTTATTGAAAAGTTGTGGTGGGGGGGGGGACACCCTATTATAGTAACGATTGATTTAATAATTATGGAAGGGAGAAGAACATACTTGAAACCCAGTTTCTTTTTCTTTCATCTTTTTTTAAACTCTATTTTCCAAGGCATTTTATTTATTTTGCTCAGCTTTTAGAGAGGCCAGCCAATCAGAATGCCTGTAAGGGCCCAGACCCAGGCTCAGTGCTGAGCTCCAAATGCGATCCGAGTCCTGACAGGGGGATTATAGGAAACAGATGACTTACGCTTCTAATTTGTGGCCTTAAATTGCAAACAGAATTTCAGGAGTCGAGCAGAGTAATAAATGGCAATAGAAAAAGCCACACACAGCCAAATCAGTATGTGGTGGTTGTAGGTTAAACTAAATGGGAAGAGACAGGTTATGATGGTTCAGTGTATTACAGAGAAGAAAGTCTTAAATTACTAGTGCAGAGAGGTATTGCTCCATGGCAGACAGTATTGCATTGTGTAGTCTACAGATAGCAGAACAATAAAAAAGCAGGTTTAACATAGAACCTGTTGCTGGAAGATTCGTGGGCTTTTTTTTCCTCCCTATTTTAGAAATGGAAACGGTGTTTTATGTTTGTTTTGACCTCTGCTGTATGCTTGGCCCCTTAACATCTGTTTTCTACCATTGCCGTTTTTCACACCAAATTAAATGTCGAGGAGTCAGATAAAATAAGTTCAAAATATGTCCAAATTATTTTTGTTGACTTCCAACAAATGTCTCAGTAACTCTTTTCACACAGAATGATACCATTTAAATGCCAACCTAAAAAATTATTTTCCTTTCAACATTTTAAGATCCAGAAAAGGGAATTTTGAGGTGTACTTAAACTTGGGAAATATTGCATTGGCCTTTTGGTAACTTGGATGACTGTTTCAGACTTGCTGTAAAAGCCTATTCCATCATGTGAAGTTGCATATATTTGTTGGATAAAAGTTCCAGGAAATTGTTTAACAACAGCATCTAAAAAGCCATTATTCATAGCTGTTTCATGCTATAAATACCAGTTGGAATAGAAAAGTTTCACTGTTCAACATGTATAAAATAATGTGTGCTTGTTTGTCTTAATAACCTCTGTATACTTACATGTGCATGCGTGTGTGGAACACAGGGTAGAAGTTAGGATGGTAATGACTTCTGTCATAAGGATCCTGGCCGTCATTAGCCTATGGCATGAAAACAAAAGAATGACATTGCGTTTTCAACTTATTTTCCAGTACATTCTTTAAAAATAAGCTGTCTTTAAGAGTACTACCTACTTTCAAGATCCAACATATCTATCAAGAATTGACAACTACTACATGGTAAAAATTTATTAAAAATAATTAACCCCCCTGTATTATTTATTGGTATTACTTGACTAATATTGTAAACGTCAACAGTTCCATGCTAGAAATGAGGCCATCCATGAGCTAGTTCTGTTTCCCTTATGAACAATACATTCATCATGCTAACATTTGGACCTATTAACTACTATGTTAACTTTCTAATTGAACCTTTTTTATAGCCTGAAGAAAACCTGTATCTGATGAGTAACCTGGGAAAAATAAATGATTTTCACTGTGATATTAAGCAAGTCTGCTAATAATCATTGAAGATGACTGGCTAAATGAATTTTGATTAATCACCTGTAAAAATCATGCCCATAAGACACTCTACATTCTGAGTCATGGTGCTATCAGTGCAGGCTACAGCTATTCCTGTATAGATGTTGTGTTTTGTTTTCAATCACCTGGAAAAAAGAGAAAACAAACCTTAGTTGAAAGATTTTGTCTCTAAAAGAGAAACCTCTTTTCATGACTGTCTCTCTCCCTCCCTCTCTCTCTCTCTCTCTCTCTCTATATATATATATATATATATATATATATATATATATATATTTTTTTTTTTAGAAGAAATGCTCAATTATTATTTGTGTTGTAGTGTAAAGGCTGGGTCTGTATAGGGCCTGAACCTTTTCAAAGAGGAGATAGCTTTTGTTTTTGTACCCCATCAACACTGATCACCTAATTAAATCTGATATCTCTGGCTGAAGCAAAATGATCTGTAATAGTTCTTTGGAGTTTACTTAATTAGTTTCCATGTCTTTTGCATGGTAACTGTGGCAATTTTTTTGTAAAATGGAGCTAGAAAAAAAAAAGAGGCATTAAGTTTAGTTTTGAGAGTGATGGGAGAGGTGAAGGGGGGAGGTTGACCCACTATGACCAAGCCACAAAGTAAGGTGTAGCTCCAATACAAGGGCTTACAGGCCAAGTCATTCATTAGCTGAGATCATCAAGCAGATCCAAACTGGAAAAAGGCTTTCTGTCAAATGTAGGCCTGGATGGCTGTCAGGCCCCAGATTCTATACCTTGATCAGCCAAGACACTGACACCATTTTCTTTAACAAACACCAACGGTCTTTTTTTCTCCTTCATTTTAACATTTCTCAGGGGTTGGATTCCCTTTCTTCTCTTGCTCTGTGGAGAGTAAAGGGAGCTTGTTAACTTGCTTAGATATTTTGACTGTGGATGCTCCTTGGCCACTTGCCTGTGGTAACAGTGTCAAAGCGTAACTTGGTCTAATTGCTGTATTTGCAGTCAGAAGAGGGTTCCGTCTTTATGTTACAGCTGCTGACTAAAAAGGGAAATGTCATTTTGGAAAATCCTATAAATTATCCTCAATGTTCAGGCAAAAGTTAATGTGTATCATACCTGGCATATCTTGTTTTCCTTGCCAGGACATAGACAAGAAAACTGGGGGATTTTTAACTAAGTCAATTAAAAGCTGTCAAATAAAATGTTTCTAATTGTGAAGTTGGATAATAAAGAAATAAAAGTTTAAAAAGCAGCAAAACTGTGCTCTTAATAATTTACAAAGTAACTAGAAAGTATTAAAATTTTAATTATCCACCATCTCAATGTGTATATAACAGGGCTGACATGACAATTTTGATAGACTTCCATATAACAAAGCCATGCATGCTTTCCAGGTATTAGCAATACCTGTTCTTCAAGTAGAATTTAAGGTTATTATGGAACTCTATCTTATTGATAAAATAGATGGCAATCTTCATGTTTATGATGAAATGCACTTTCAACATGATGTACTTGTATGTGTTCTGTAGTTAGGATGTATTCAAAGAGTTATTACAGCAGAAAAAAACCTGCCAATGTGAATTATACATTCCTTTCCCACTATTCAGTGTGAAATTTGAGGAAATAGTGAAAAATGATAGAAAATTCTGAATTTCCCACTGGCCATTTCCACACAAGATGCCTGTATGTGCATCTTTAAGGGTGATCCTTATAGAAAATGAGCCAGTTATACATTACATCACACTGGTGGGCACTGGGCTGCCAATGCTGGCATTCTTTAGTCTGAGAAAAATGATCCTTGCAGTTAAGTACACCTCCTTGTGCCACACAAACTGTACAAAACTGTGTACTGCTGGCAGGCAACAACTTGTAATTAGCATGGCAGGCAGGTAATGACTTGAAATCACCTGCCAATTGTTTCTAAGCCTTTTCTCTGTTTCAAAACTCTGGATGAGTGGGAAAGTCATAGGGGGCTATAAGGATGCAAATAGAGAAAAGGGTGGGGGGAGGGATACTACCCAGGAGTCTCTTTCTGAATGGTTGTTCCCTCTATTTGTTTCTCATTTTGCCCCCAGGCTCTCCTTGAGTGGCTCCAAAGAGGCACAGAGAATTGGCAGGTTCCTTTACCTGCCTGCTGCTCCTACTGGGAGAGATGGTGCCTGTTGAGAAGTTCTGAACTGTTTTGGATGCAAACCAGCCTGCTCAGATTCAGCATGTACACTAGAAAATTGGGATTGAGGACATGGCAGTTAGTTTGTTTGAAAAGAACCATGAATTACTCAAAGCCAGATTTCACTTCCCTGTTATGACCTACTTCTTTCTCTTTCGTGAGCTTTCCTCAACTTCATGGAGAGCTGTTGATGCTGAAGCAAGAAAAATTGGGCAAGGAGCCTGTAGAAAATAAAAGCTGGATTACTTCTGTAAGGATCTTGTAAATGCCTTATACACATGCACACACTCATGTGTGCGCGCACACACACACACACATACACACACACACACACACACACACATGCACACAACATCCTAGTAAGCACCAGAATCAAAATCAAATGTTTAAGGAGGCAAACAGGGAGGATGGATAGGACATGGCCTCTGTAACACTGAGGGACATCTATTTTGTTCTAGCCAATTGCTACATATTAGCCCAGGGTGGTGGGATTTCCTGTGTACTGGGGAGGAGACATGAATCTGGAATTTTATGAAAAAATATCAAAATTTTAAATCATTTAAAGAAAGTTAAATTTTGTGTGGGTGAAATCAACCAGTGGCTTGATTGCAGGCTTTTGACTGACAGAAGATAATTTCTGTTTGCAATGATATTTTTCTATTTTCTGTTACCTTTCTCTTTTCTAATTCAATTAGAATAGTATCGAAGAAGAGGGAGTGAAAAGATTGTAATCACTACAGGATGAGAAGGAGTATCCAGAGGCATTGCCTGCACCTCACCCTGACTGACTTCTCTTACAACTCATAACCCACAACCCCATCATGAATGCCAGCACCCCCACTGTGAAGGTTCCTCAGTGGAGTGGGGTCAGCAAGGAGGGAAATTATGGTACCAACACATAATGTGTCCATACAAAGTTTCTACTTAATATAAAAACAAAACAGAAGCAAACTTCCACATACATTGGGATGTTTCTTGGGTTTTAAAAGTTTCTTCTTATGTCCAAAGGCTTAGAAAAGGGTCATTGGGGCTGGAGAGATGGCTTAGTGGTTAAGCGCTTGCCTGTGAAGCCTAAGGACCTCGGTTCAAGGCTCAGTTCCCCAGGTCCCACGTTAGCCAGATGCACAAGGGGGCGCACGTGTCTGGAGTTCATTTGCAGAGGCTGGAAGCCCTGGAGCGCCCATTCTCTCTCTCTCTCTCTCCCTCTATCTGTCTTTCTCTCTGTGTCTGTCGCTCTCAAATAAATAAATTAAAAAAAAAAAAAAGGTCACTGAAGGAATCCTTCCCCCTACAATGTATGCTTGGTTGAGTTTTACCTGCATGCCCACAGTGTCCTTAGGACAACTAAGGGTTCTTTCAAAAGAAAATTTCTAGAGAAGAATCTCTCTAAACCCAGGTTTTATGACGGCAAACTCACTGGCCCAGGCTTCTCTTGTCGGCAGTCACACAGGCTGGGAGAAGCTCACGTTAAGAGGTGGGAGGGTCTGGATTTCACCCAGTTTTGACTCCATCAGCTACTACTGCTACAACCTTGGGTATAACACTTCATCCAAGAGAACTATAATTTCTCTTTTTTCTTAAATATGTTTTATTTATTTGACAAAGGGAGAAGGAGAGAGAAAGGGAGACGGAGAGGGAGGGAGAGGGAGAGACAGAGAGAGAGACTGTACACATGCCTTGGCCTCCAGCCACTGCAAATGGACTCCAGACACGTGCACCCCCTTGTGTATCTGGCTAGTGTGCGTCCTGGGGAATTGAACCTGGGTCCTTTGACTTTGCAGAAAAAATGCCCTAACTGCTAGGCCATCCTTCAGTCTGAGAACTCCCATTCCTTTTTATTTTTATTTTTTCACATCTTACATATACTTTATTTTAACTGGAAGTAAATAGAGTATTTGCATTTTGTATCTTTGTTCCTATCATTAAATAAAAAGCTTTGTCTTTTTTTAAAATTAGTTTTGTATTCAGTGAATACAGTCAGGTTCGCCTCTTCCCTGTCCTACCCCATCCACCTGGCCCCTCCTTGTTGGGGTATATGGGTCATGCCTTGTGGGGTTATCCCTCAGTTATGGGTAGGAGGAAATGTCTCTGTGTATCATGACCCAACATGTGGTTCTGACATTCTTTCCATACCCTCTTCTGCAAATTTCCCTGAGCCATGTTGGCTTCATTTTAGATCTGCTTCAGTGATGAGGTCTTGGGAGCCTCTGTGTTTCTGGATATCTGATTTGGTAGGAGTTGATTGTTCTCTGTGTTGATCTCCTTCATCCTTGTACTGGTACCTAGTTCACCAAGAAAACAGCACCCTTGCTTGTTTCGCCAATTATTCTTAGTTTCAGCTGGGGCCCTTTTGAGGTATGATGGGGTGGTTCTGTCCTTAGGATCTGCATATATCTGTAAAAGAGAAGAAGATTCTCCAACAGAGAGTAAAGTTAGCACCAAATAAATGGGATAACCCTTATTTTTTTTATTTTTAGAGAAAATTTAGTAAGTGTAGGCCCTCTTGTAGCCCACAATTAGTGGTAGCTTGATAATGGAGAGCAGGCTCATTTTTGGGTCTGATTCTGACTTGTTTCCAAGCTTCAGCTATTGGTCCTGCTCCACTGAGCAGATCAGTTAGCCAAATCAAGAGCAGTTGGTTTCTCACCATGGTTGTGCTCCACTATTGCACTTGTGTGAGCATTACAACAGGTTATTTGCTACTAAGTAGGTTAGACCATGAGTTGCTTGACAGATATTGGTCATTTTCCCCAGTTGACCATGTAGCACCTTCTGGCACTAGACATGCTGACTGTCTGGGGACTGACTCTCTTCCAACTTCCAGCCATGTCACTCCATGTTACATGCCAATTTCATATGGTGTCTTCAGCAGTATGGTCTTACCACTAACTTTTGGTGGGTCATCAAGTACTCTGACAGAAATCTGTCATTCTTTTAGGAAAACTTGTAGGTCTCTCTGATCAAGAGCTCATTGTGGATGATAGCCACCTGCTGGTACTGGGAGATACAGGTCAGTGCCCATGAAGAGAAGGAAGAAAAAGATAAGTAATATAAAAGAGAGATAAAGGGGTGAAGGTGGGGGAGAGAGAGAAACTGTAGAAGATTAAGGTCAGTCTTCATCATACCCTCTCCAGGGACATGTGACTCAGATGTTCCCTCTAAGGGCCTAGTGAAGGTTCAACCATTTGGTCTGTCTTTTAGGATGTAGAATTTTACAGTACCATTGCCATTTGGGTCCAGATTTTTGTCCTCCCCTCCCTCTCCACCCACCCTATTGTCTGGGCCTCGAGATGATTGCTGGGTATGTCAGCATCTCAGGTAGATTCAGGTTAGGTGCTGTAGATGAGTGAGACTATGTGGTGATTATCTTCCTGTGATTGGGTGAGTTCACTGAGAAGGATCTGTTCCAGGTTCGACCATGTTTCGTCAAATTTCACTGTGTTATTTTTTTCATTACTGCTATGTAGAATTCCATCATGTAGATATACCACATTTTAATTATCCATTTATGTAATGATGGACATCTGGGTTGATTCTAGCTCTTAGCTATTACAAATTGAGCAGCTATAAACATGGTTGAGCAAATCTCTCTGGATAGAGGCTTTAGGTTTTAGTGTGCATGCCCAGTAAGGGAATAACTGGGTCTGTTGGTAAGTCTATAGTCAGCTTTTTTTTTAGGAATCACCATACTGCTTTCCAAAGTGGTTGTACCATCTTACATTCCTACCAACAGTGGATAAGGGAGAACTCCCATTTCTTGCAAGAAGTGTTTACCTTGTAAGATTGTGACTTACAGAAAAGTGCTTAACCTATTCCTTTTGCTAAATATTCTTATAACTCCAAAAAATAGATTTTAGTCACTGGAATCCATAGACACATAATACACTTTTAATGTTTGCATGAATTTAGACTCTTTGTTGAATTCCCTCAGACATGTAAAGAAAATTTGAATAGTATCAAATAAAATCACACTTTGATGTCTAGAGTACTAACACAACCATATAAAGAGGTTTTTTTTGGTGGAGGAGAAGAAGCCATGTTCAAAAGCTAATCTTAGAAAAATAATTTAACTTTTCTATGTAAATCATGAAGAGAGAGTTTGCTGTCATTTGTTTTGGGCTTACATTGCATAAAATGTTGGGAATGCTGTCATATACAACTCAGAAATTATCCAGCATATGAAGATTAGGAGAGATCGATTATAGCACTAAAGAATTTACTGGTTTTCATGCTAGTGACAGGAGTGAGTGGTTTTGGTGATTCTGAATATGCTAATGACCATAGTAAAAGTTCTAGAAGATGTCTTCTAGGCAGAGAAGAGATTTTGGGGGTGGCTTCAATGGTCTTAATATCATCATGTTCACATTTTGATTTTCTTTCTATACCTCAATATTAAAACAGAGGTTTCGGGCTGGAGAGATGGCTTAGCGGTTAAGCGCTTGCCTGTGAAGCCTAAGGACCCCGGTTCAAGGCTCGGTTCCCCAGGTCCCACGTTAGCCAGATGCACAAGGGGGCGCACGCGTCTGGAGTTCGTTTGCAGAGGCCCATTCTCTCTCTCTCCCTCTATCTGTCTTTCTCTCTGTGTCTGACGCTCTCAAATAAATAAATAAATAAATTTAAAAAAAAAACAAAAAAAACAGAGGTTTCTACATATATTACTTTAAATTGCAAAATTATCTGATTATTTGTTCATGGATGCTTTCCTTCAGCCTCCACCAGAGGAAGCAGGTGACTTTAGCACTAAAACCTTTCTTGTCACTCTGACAGGAAATTGGATCTACATAAATGCCTTTGCATGTATATACACTTGGCCACATATTATTTTCCCCAAATGCATTTTATCACATTTTTCACATATAGGCAACATATATCACATATAGAAGTTCATGGACATCTGTATCCTCCTTTGACTTGTCAATAGTTTTGTATGACAAGTTCCCTTTTAAAATAAATCTAATTTTGCTGGGCGTGGTGGTGCATGCATGTAATTCCTGTATTCAGATGGCAGAGTCCAGCCTGATCTACATAGAGTTCCAGGCTAGTAAGACCCTGTCTCCATAAATAAATACATAAATAAATAGATAAACAAATTAATAAACTGAGTTTCAAATTTACTACTGGCTTCCAGATTTTAGATTGTAATTGTTCAATTTTATGCTAAAGAAGATAAACTTCTAAATCTAAGTGTTTTTTTGTTTTTTAAGTTTCTCTTCTCAGGGTAAATTCAGGACTTCACTTGTTGTAAGATCTAATATAACTTACATAAGGCAAAACTAAACCACAGTCACAAAGACCTGTGATAAATATCATCTGGATAATCATTTGAACGTTGTGTTTTGCAAAGGCAAAACAAGTTTTGTTTTTTTTTAAACAAAGCATTACTCATTTGTCTGAATTCATGGACTCTCATTGCCAGTACTAAGTGTAGTAATGTAGTCTAGAGAGATGGTTTAGCAGTTAAGGTATTTCCCTGTGAAGCCTGAGGACCCACATAGGCCACATGCATAAGGTGGCACATGCATTTAGAATTCGTTTTCAGTGACTGGATGCCATGATGCACCATTCTCTCTCTCTGTGACTCATTCTCAATCTCCTTTTCTCTCTCTCAAACTATAATATTTTTTTTTTTGAAAAAAGAGTAGTAGGGAATGGAGAAATATCTTAAAGATTAAGGCACTTGCCTGCAAAGTCTATGGACCCAGGTTCCAATTCCCCAGTACCCATGTAAGCCATATGCACCAGGTGGCACAAGCGACTGGAGTTCATTTGCAGTGGCTGGAGGCTCTAGAGCTTCCATGATCTCTCTCTCCCCCCTCTATCTCTCTCTCTCTTTCTCTCTGCTTCTTTATCTCTCTCTCTCAAATAAGTAAATAAATAATATATTAAAGAGTAGTAATGCATTATGTTTCCTTATTGTCAGTACTGAGTAGTAATACATTATGTTTTTCTTTGTCAGTACTAAGAGCAGTAATATGTTTTCCTCATACTGTAAAAGCAACAGATCATGAAGTGTCACTCATTCTCCTCACCTGTTTTCCTTATATGTTTTTATATGTAGGCTGACTAGATTGTTAACTGATATCTTGAATGTTCCATAAAATAGAAGTTAAGTTGAATCCAAACAGAAAAATCTAAAAACACATTTTTAATTGAATGCAAAACCTGTAATTTGTAGGTGACTTATCAGCATGAAAATAAAAAGATAGTGAATCATAGATTTCTACTGCTACCAGGATTGTAAAATGTTAGGAAAAATCCTTTGTCAGGTCAGATTAATTATTTTGTTAAGAAATCAGAATTTTCTACTGTAATTTGTAGAAAGTAGCTGAAATGATACCATGCTTAAAAAATCTCTTAAAAATCATTCATACCCAGTTTTTTATGAGTCCTTCCTTATGAGGCATTGTGAATTTTGTCTAATTAAATTATTTTCTTTTAAAAAGCTAGTCTTGGTAGGACTAGGGCGGGGGGAAGTGGGTGGAAGGAGAGGCAAATTCAAGAGGACATACATAAATTGTCTTAATTTCTGCCAAGCGTGGGCCTGGCAATCACTTAAGACAATATAGTTGATATGGCTGTCAGAATGGACTCTTTTCAAAAGAGTGTTTTTATAGAATATCATTGTGACACTTTGCTCAGATGGATGTCTTTAGTAGTATTTGATTAATGTAATGTAATAAAAGAGATGCTCACCAAAGTGTCTGTACATGTCTTGTTAAGTATGTTTGATTCATTATATGTGGCTCTCAGTTCTTTCCACTTTCCACAGTTCATTTTTTATCATTTCAATAATATATCTATAAATATGAAAAAGTTGGCACTTTCAAAGTATTTGACATATATAGCTATTAATTCATAACTCTAAAAAATTGTATCTTTCAACCTGTCATTTTAAAGCTTGCAGAGTTTATTACAGTAAGTAACCTGTGTTAGAAATTAGATTTTGAACTTTAGGGAGAAGATAAATAAGCTTTCGGACCTAAAAATTAAAGAACAGACACCTAAAACAAAGAAGCTAGGCATAGTGGCACAAGCCCATAAGCACAGCACTTAGAAGGTGGAGTCAGGAGCATCAGGAGTTCAAGGTTGTTCTTGGCTACATGGCTAGTTGGAGGCCAGGCTTGAATAAATATATACATACATCTGTATACACACACACCAACATCACCTTTTCGTAAAGACTACAAGTCTCTGAAGATTATATTGCGATTTATATTGGCTAGTAACTTCCAACTATTTTTTTAATCTCTAAGTACCAAATTATTGATTAAGCTTGTCTTAAGTAGAGCTATCCAAATATTATTTCCACAATCATCATTGTTGTAATGAGTTGATGGGATACGTTTCATCAATGACATAGATGATTTCAAGCAAAGAGACTCTGTAAGCAAAAGGTTTGTCGTGCCTGTCTGTATACACATTTGAGCTATTACTGTTTCAGCCATGGCAAGGTGCTAATGGAGGATGCTATTTCATTTGTGTTTACTGATGAGGAAGAAGCTGAGGCAGACGTCACAAGGCCAGGGCACCCTTTTGCCAAAGGGCAGAGTTGGGCTGAAAACTCAACAGTCCAGCTCCAGATCCTTTGATCTCTCCCAGGACTGCCAACCTTGGCTCCTTTGGTTGTGCTTCACATCCTTCACCACATACGTATCAGTGTGGCCCCCTCACTTCCCATGCTCTTTTCCTGGGTTCAATTAAGAAAATCATGGCCAAGCATAAGAAGTCTGGTGTTGGGTATAATGAGCTCTGACTCATGGATGAACTAGGGGGTTTAGGTGCCAGTATAGGACAAGTGTGAATAAGCCTGTGGCAGGGGTTGAGGGTGAGGCCTGAGGACATGGTTTATGTTGGAGCCGCTCAGTGTTCTGGGTGACTCATGCACACTCAACAGCACAGTCATGAACCATCCACACACCCAATGTCAGGGTCAGGTTGAGGCTATTCTCCCACTGCCCTTTACAGCTCTCACTCTAAAAATCACACAACTTATTTTGGCCTTTTTACTGGAGGATGGTGAAGGAGAATTAAAGAACAGATGGCCCCAATGTCCGCCTGCTCTCTTCCTGGGAAGACTGCTCTTCCCTTTGATATTCTGAGGTCACCTGAAGCTTCTTTCCCCTTTACCATGTTGGAGGCAAGGGATAGACTTTGTGAGCCTCTGGGTGCTGGCGTAGCTCTCAGTAATGTCCCTACCAACTCTGAAAGTGTGAGCAACCTGCTTATTAGGTCTTGGAAAAGTATAAAGCTTACAGAATAAGATGGGAGCAGTTTTATACATTTATGGGAAATTAACACAGAAGTTTTAATATTATCTCCAGCAGTCACTTTGGTCAATTCCTTCAGCTTAGGTATGACCAATGGCAGAGTCCTCATTAAGAATGATAATTTTATACATCTTTGTATCTGTTTAGTATCAAAGAAGAGGGGTTTATAATATGCAATAATTTTTTTTTCTTTTCTTCTTCTTTTCTAAATTAAAGAATAAGCACGCCAGGACTTCCAGTCACTGCAAATGAACTCCAGACATATGTGCCACCTTGTGCATCTGGGTTTACATGGGTCCTGGGGAATTGAACCTGGGTCCTTTGGCTTTGCAGGCAAGCACCTTAACTGTTAAGCCAACTCTTCCAACCATTAATAATTTTGTCTTCCCATAAAACTTAAAAACTAGACACAAAGTCAAGAAAGTAGTATAAGGGCCAAACAGAAAGGGGTGAATAATGTAAACCCCAAAACATACCTGTCATTTTCCAAGAGAAGAGAAAATATGGAAGCACCATCCACCATGATGGTCCAGCAACAACACCTTCAAGCCACTGAGCTCTTCTGCTCCCAGGACCTACTGACACTTGTTATCAATCAGTCCTGCTGGATAGGGAAGAGGAGGGAGACATAAGGGACTGGACTGTGTTGCTTAGGTTTGTACATTTAGGGAGCATGTTGAAGAAAATGAATTATAAAATTATAGGTCTACATGACCTACTGTTCTCAGAGATGGAGAGGGAGGTTGTATCTAGACACTTAGGGGTCCAGGTAAAGCACTTCCACTCATTGTGTGCTTTGCAAACTCCCTTTGCCTTGGGAGTCCAACTTTCTGCACCTGAGAAATGAAGACCTTGACTTTGACTTCCGCCCTCCTAAGCCCCACAAAAGCTCGCCTACCATGAGTTGGCGTCTCTACATAAACAGTCAGTAAACCCACAGTTACTAAGGAGAAGGATTGTGTCCTTGCTCATCATAGCAAATGTCCACTATGTCAAAATGCAAGATGATAAAAAGTGAAGTTTAAAAATGAGGAACGGGTGTGACAGGGTGTAATCTAGATTGTTTTGAAGGGTGTGCACTTTTTAGGTTGCTGAAAGTCAGGTTTGGAAAATATATGTCTTCTGCTCCCTTACTTCCGAGTTAGCCTAACTAAATTTTAGTCCAGAAAGACAAAATATGATAATTAAAGCAAGCACAGTTGCAGAGCTTAGGTGATCCTTTTTATCTTGATAGATAGTTTTGGATGATTTTTATCTCATTGAGCCTTTTAAAGAAAAGGCCATACCACAGGGCCAAGAATCTATTGCGGAGGAGGATGAGAAGGGACAGACTTCACTATTTTTATTATTGAGACGTATATAAGCTTCTAAAATATCCCAATTATAGTGAAACTGTAACAAATTCCATGTTCCCACTATCAAGAGGTAACTATCAATTCATGACCAATCTTGGCCTCATCCTTGCATTCATTATTGTTGTCTACACATCATTCCTTTGAGAAAGATCCTTCAAACAATTTCACCTGTGAATTTTCCCACATGTAGCTCTAAAAGTAAGGATTTTTAATTAATATTTTAATTTATTTATTTGAGAGAGAGAGAGAGAGAGAGAGAGAATAGTAACACCAGGGCCTCCAGCCACTGAAAATGAGCTTAGATGCATGTGAAACCCTTTGCAGCCAGTTGGAGTATTGAGGAATTGAACCTTGGTCCTTTGGGTTTTTAGGCAAGCATCTTAACCACCAAGACATCTCTATATATCCCTTTAAAAATATTTTTATTTTTATTTATTTATTTGAGAAAGAGGCAAAGGATTTTTACTTGAAAGTCAACACACCTAAAACTGCATTGCTTTGCACTCCTTTTATATATCCAGTAGCAAATTAAGGTTTAGATTTCATCAGTTAATACCATATATTGTAAATAATTTGCTTAATCTCCATCCTAGGAAGGTCCACAAATATAACTTGGTGAATATGTCTCTTATGTCTCTTTTAATCTATAAGGTTCTTTCTACTTTTTTCCTTAATAACTATTTGGCAAAGAAACTGGGTCATCTTTCCTGTGACTTTTCTGATTTTAATGATTAAACTAACATGTTATCTTTTGACATGTTCCTTAGTCTCTTCTATTTCCTGTAAATTGGGACCTAAAGGCATGATTTAATTCAGGTTTATTTATTTTTGTGGTATGATATATAATAATGTATAATGTTTCTATTAGGATAAATGCAATGTCTGATTATCTTTTTGTGTGATATTTGTGGCCATTTTAATCATTGTCCAGATCTCTTATTTCATTCAAGTCTATAATATATTAATCTATTAATATAATTCCCTTTTAACCTAGTAGTTGAAATATTTCTATTATGAGAAACTTCCCCATTTTGATTACCCTGAGGGAATCCATATTCATTATTATTTGTATAAGAAACTCAGGAGAAATACTCAATTTAACCCTTTATTTTCTAGTTTTCAGCTTTTTTTTTTTAGTGTGCATCAAGGAAAGCTACAGACAACTGAGACATGTATATATGCTTTTAAACTGGATGGTTTTGCACTCTTGAGTTAAAAAATAAATAAAATAGTGGGCTGTGAACATTCCAGACAGAAAGTTGTGTTTAAATGCTGCCTGTGCTCTGTTACACCAGGTCTTCCTTTTATCCCATGGTCATGTCCTAATTGCTTTGGCTTTTGAGTCTTTTCTGTAGGATGCTTATCCTGGGAAAATTAATCCCCACTGACTCATATAGAAAACAGAATCAGTGTACTAATGCTATGACATAATGTGAAAATGAAATGAGATAAGGTTTGCAAAATACTTGATTTACTGTAGGTATGAGAGGATCTCCATTCTCATTATTTCTTTGTACCTGATAATATATTTAAACAAAAAAAAAATTGCCAGAATTCAACACTTTTCTGTAGTGAATTACTTTGCTGGCATCTCTACCTTGAATATATTCCTTAATAATTATAAAAACATAATTGTCTGGTTCTGTTGATGAACATGCTAATTGTGACGCCTAATTAACAGCATGTATAGTGGCCTAAAATGTTTTTGAAGGTAGAAGAGGGAAAAAATGGTGTAGTGGAGGAGTTAAGAAAATAAGAATTGTATAAAAGTAGATGCAAGGAATTTTATGGGAAGTTTGGTGAATTAGTAGGATGGGCTGAATGTCTGGGATGAGTCTTCAGGGGTGCTAGATTCTAAGGAAGAGGAAGAACATTCTTTGGATGAGTTTTTGCCAGACCAGGGGGAATCCTGAAGTTAGGGTTGGTCTTACTTCAGAAAAGGAGGTTGTTCCTTTAGGAGGGTGACTAGAAACCCTTACAGTACACACTTGACTAAAAATATCTGTCACATTGGCTTTAGGTCTTAACACCAACCCTAGAGCCCTGCTTTCCCTACCCCATGCCATGCAAAGTGCTGCCTGCAAGGTTCTGCTTGTCCTCAGGACTGTCTTTCTCTCCTCTTCCCTCCATACTCCCATTTACTTTACTCATGCCATGTGTAACACCTCTGAGGTTGTCTTCTCAGCCTTCCTGAACTTCCCCAAGGAGGTTAGGTCCTTGACTGTGTTCCCCTAGTCCATCCTGTATATGTTCCTATAACATGGTTGACCATACTGCTCATATAGGCTGACTGTTGAATTCTGAAAATCTCCATGTTGAGGGCTCTCTAACTCATCTTTGTAACCTTAGCAACGTGTCCAGCACACACTTACTTTTTAAGATAAAATAAGTGTGCACTTGAAATTTTACCTTGCCATTTTTAAATTTAAATTTGAACACACCATTTAGTTACTTGGAAGTGTAGACTAGTAATGTATTAACATGTGAACTTAAATTAGTCTATTAGACTGACCCTTTCCAGACATGGAAGCACAGCACTAGGGAGTTAGTATGGCCAAACAAGCTATCATGGGGTTGGATAAACAGTGCAGGATGGCAGATAAGCCCAGCTGAAATATAGGGAACTTCTTTGCATTTATTATTATTATCATTAGTATTATTAAATTCCTTAGTAGCCTCTATGTGAAAAAATAAGAGCAAGCAAGAAATGTTTAGAGCACAGAAATTAGTTTTTTTTTTTTTTTTTAAACTACATTGTGGAAGCTATGAAGAGTCACACTACATAGGACTTAAGTATCCTGGGAAATTGTTGGCAATCTTTAAAACATAATCATGTGACAAGGTTGCCTATAGAAATGTCCATGGTAGACATAGATATGCTCAGTAGTCATTGCTGTAAAATGACATATTAACCATGTACTTGTATAGTTGCACAGAGAACTCACTCATTTGTCAAGGTTCTCAAAACAATTATATGCCTAAAATATTTTTCTGATATAAACAACTGTCTACCTGGTGTCAGAATTTCTCAGTAGATAAGACATACTTGTGCTCAGGAAGGAACTTCTGCAGGCAGATAGCACACAAAACTTTTATTGTTAATATGGGAAGAAAGGCATGTAGCAAAAAAACAGGAAAACCTATTCTGGTGTGTGTCTGTACCTGAGGAGGAGGAAGGTACCATTTCTGTCAGGCACACTGACAATAGCCTTCTGGCAGCAAGGAATGTTCAGAGTTGATTCCTTGTTGAAACTTTTAGTACCACAATGGATTTGAGATAAAATCCAGAGTTATTTCAGACAGTGGTAGAAATGAACAATAAAATGTTTATCCTTAGAATCAAATTTCTCTGGTATATTTTGTAGGGTTTAGCACTTATCTCTGAATACCCATCTAACTAAATGTCTCCATCCATAGCATATGTTTCTTCCTGGGTGGAAAAATGGGGAGGAGTGGGTCTTTTCTCAAATTTTTTCTTCTGTCATGTTTAAATGTGCACAGTTTTACAGACCAACATTCTCTAATGTCTCTGTATTTGCTGAATAAATCTGTTTAAATATAAAGATTCACAAGTGACATTTCGACTTCTGAATTCATATGGAATCTTAAAATAAGATATTATATCAAATAAACTGAAATTATACTGATTAGAAAGTCTGAAAATTTTTTCTCAAAAGGAAAATATTTTTAATTCCCTTTTTAAAAATATGCTTTTGCTTTTGGCATTGCCTTAGTGTTATGGCAGAAAGATTAAATTAAGTGCAAATTTGTAGTAATTTTTTACATTTAAAAATTTCTCATTCTATACATGCATGCAGAGATATTTCCTGGGAAACTTTATTTTCTTGCTTTTCTTATTTGCATTTAAAAGTGTCATTTTTCCTCTATTTCCTTTCATTTTCAAGTTCTATTAAACAATTTAACCAAATAGATATTAATAGAGCTGGTAAAGCCTTTTTATTATTCTTTGTAGTAATTATTTGTTAAGGAGTCCCAGTATTCAACATAATTTACGACCTGAGGGAGTGGTCATGGAAGTTGACAGTTTAGAGCACAGCCAGTTGGGGCTAGGAGTAGAACAGGCTGTTCATATATAATGGTTCTGGCCTTTGCATTATTATGAGTGTTTGTTTGTTTCCTTTTTACAGGCCTTCCCCCAAGAACTTTAGACAGAAAACTTAAAGGAGGTGTATTTTTAGGAGAGCTTAGTGGTGACATTGGAAAGAAGTCTAAGTGAAATATGGCTGAGGTCATTATAACATGGCCTTGAGACTCCTTACTGGAGGAAATAGGCAGGAGGTGGTGGCAGAGAGGGAAAGATACTGAGGTGTCTGTAACATGGGCACAGGAATATGTGGCAATAATAAAATATTACCAACGTTTTCCTCTACAATGGGTCATTGCCAAATGTAAGTTGAAGCTTTATGCAGCACCAAGAAAGTAGCCATTTGTATTATTTTTATAAACTTGCGCTTTGGAAACTCTGGCAAACTGATATGCAATGAATAAATGCTCACTGATTTCACAAAGTTCCATTGTGGCTTTAATTTAGCTTGATGTATTACCATAGTTAGTGACATGTGGATGTTTTTTGCAAGGGTCTCCTTTGTTTAAAAATAATTCAAAACGAATTAACAGATAACAAAATATCTTCAGCTGAAAGAGGAAGCAAATCATACATTATGGTTCAAGAGTTGATAGTAGGTTTTTAAACACAAGTCAAGAATCAAATCATGCTAAAAAATGAACTTGGTTGTGAAGCTGCAATGATTACATATAATAGTCCACAATGTAATTAGAGATAGATGTACCTCCAATGTAATAAGCTCCACACTGCTAAGTATCAATGCTAGCATTTCTTTTCATCAGCCCTATCCAAAATGTATTGTTACTGAATCTGTAGAAATATTTGCTATCCTCCTCACTGGTTGAGGTGGGTGTATTGGGCAAGGACATTTAGAAAGGTGATGTTGAAACTGCTGTTTTACTAAAGGGGTGAATGGTGACATTTTAACCAGTATTCTTTTCATACATGAAGAATTTCTACTTCAAAGAAAAACAAAACAGAGATGCAGATATTTGTTCCTACATTAATTCTTTTTCTATCACTATTAAATATGATTAACTATAGAAATAATTTAAAAATTGTGATATGTTTGCAAGAGCTTGGTATTGTGGGGTGGCTGTTAAACTAACTTGGCTTAAATAACATTGAAAATAAAAGGCACAGGCTACCTTCTCTGCACAGGACCTAGAGCAACACTTTGAAAGGACAACTGTCAAATATAGGCATAAGTTCCATGTTAGAGATATATTATTGTACAGACATAATCAGTAATGCCATGCAGTTTATTTTAAAGAGTTTAGTGACTAAAGTCCTTTACCTTCCCTTTCCATCATGCTCAACAATTTCTTCTATGGGCATCGTATAATACTTAATCCTTTATCCCAGGAAGAGTCGCAGACTCCCTCAAGATCATGCTAAACAGAAGGGACCTAGTTTTCTTTCGCACACTGCTAGTAACATGGCTGCCTGAGCATCTTCACACGCTTAGTTCAAGGGAGACCATGAAAGACTCCACTATGTGCAGTGGATATTTAATTACTTTAAAATGCCATTCATCTACTACCCATTGCAATATCCTCGTGATCCTTAGGAAAACCCTGTCTTCAATTTTGAAATCAGGAAATAAAAACTGTCCACTATGGCAGTTGAAGGGCATGCTAGATGCTAGGGCCACTTCTCGTTGAAATATGTTATCAGCCTAAGTTTTGGGATATAAGGCAGACACTCTTTGAGTTTGTTGAGCCAGAGGAAAACGACAGCATTTGCAAAGCTCATAGCAAGGGCGAAAGCAGACACTGATCATTAGCTCCATAGAATTGAAAAAGAGGACCAGGGTACTCATTGGAAGTCTGGTTGTAAACTTGACAAGGCAGGGAAAATGGATTTCACTCCAGTGACAACCAGCTCATCACTTGAATGTAGAAACACCCAGATTTCCCTCTTGTTGAGTTCTGTGAACAGAGAGGAGGGCAAGAAAGAGAAGCTACTCAGAAGGGGGGGTTCAGAGACCAGACTGCAGATTTCCAGGGAAAGAAGCTGTTTTTCTCAGGGTGTTTGAAAAGCCACTTTTAAGCTATTGCTTTCAGTTTACTTCAATACTGAAGTAGCTTAGAAAGAAATCTTTGATATGCCAGATCAACCAAAAGTTTTAAAATATCCTTTTGTGTCTCCATTTATAATGCAAATAGCAAGTTGGCATTTTGGGTTCATTTCACTAGAGTCTCTGAAGTAGGTTAACATACACAGGACGAGGAAGAGAAGGCAGTCCCCAAAGACTGCACATCTTTGATAGTTGAATAATAACAAAAAAAATGTATTTAGGTCTTTTTAAAATACCTTTAACCTCCTAAGAATATTTAAAAAAATGAGAAGAAGACATCTGAGAAGAATGCATTGTGGCTGTCCTTGGCTGAATGGCTGTAGATACTGTCCTATGGGTTACCCAGTACTTAAACATTTCTTAAGACTAGCCTTTATGAGCTCATAAAAAAGATTTTGCTTATGTGTCTAGGAAAGTCCATATCTTTATATGCTGTCAGAACTGAATTTAACATACTGTTTCAATATGTTTAAAAAGACCAACAGATATTTTGTTATAGAAAACAAGCTGGGCAATTGCCTTAAACCCACGTTTACATTTTAGTTTTATCATACATAAACATTACCTAGCTGAAATAGTTTTAAAAAGTGGTAACTTATGTTTGAGAATGATGGGAAGAGACTGAATTCTGCTTGAAATGGTGCTGCCACTGTAGTTTCGCATGAGAATCCCCAATCTTTTTTCAGACACACTAAAAAAGCCAAAATTAATTAATGTCAGAAACACAAATGAGGGCTGGAAATGATCATAGGGCCACGCGAAGGAGGAAGGCGGAGTGCTGACACTCCTCTGTAAAGCTTCCCATATATTTTGAAGCCTCAGATTTTTTTTTTTCTAGGTAACTGAAGTGAAAATGCACTTGACAAATACCACCCCCCACCTCCTCACCAGTGCCACCAGGGCGCTAATGTTTCAGGAAGCTGAAGAAGTGCTCCTAATAACCACTGGATAAACAGAAGTTTTACCATCTTGTGTTTCTTGATGGAGCTTTTCAAAGGTAAACAATTTGTAAGGAAAAGAGTGGGCCCTGTCAGATGTGAAAGCTGGGAGAGGCCTGATGGCAAGAGCTCAGAGGTGCGCTTTCTCGGGGATGGAGTTGGGCCCGCCTGCCATTCTAAACTGTTTACATAGATTCCTGTCTTCATTGTTCCTCTCAGGCGATGAGTATCTCTTCGCTTCCTTCCTCCTTTCCCTCCTGGGCACAACGGGGCTTTTTCCGCACTGGCTTCTCTCAGGGATCTTCCCGTTTCCCCCACTCCTCCAGACCCTTCTCTTAGGCTTGGTAGAAGCACTGCTCTGTGAGGCCTTCCATGTGTGAGCTCTGCTTAGGGACCTTTTATAGATTTCTTACTGGCTGCATTTTTAGGACAGTTTCCCAGTGACACCCTTCCTTACTGATTTGCTTTAAATTCAGTTTTGCAACTCTGACTAGAGACAGTGTCTTTTTCCACATTGCCACCCTCTGGCGTTTCGTTTACCAGGGTTGCTATCTAAGTGACCAAGTACTAGAACTGTTTGGCATATCTAAGTCACACACATGTACACACACACACACACACACACACACACACACACACACACACACAAAGCTTCATGAAATATATAACATGTAGTGGCTGGTACCTACCTACAGTTACCTCCCCTTGCTGGTTTGAGTGTGACTGGTCGCCTAGCTCATAGATGCCCCCTTCTCTGAAGGCTTGTCCTCTGGTCGATGCCTGACTAGGAAGGAGTCAGAGAAGCACAAAAGGGGCCACCAACTTGGCCTTAAGGTGCAGCTAATGCTGTGGCATGATTCTGTGGCCCAGGGCTTCAGGACCCTCAGTAGCCTGCCTCTAGCAGAGCCCACATCTTTCTAGGCACTCCTCCCTTCCTGCCTCTCCCCTTCTCCCATGAACCCTTCCTTAGCCAAATTACTTGGACAAGAATTCCTGCCTTAGGCTCCGTTTCTAAGGAAGTACACTAAGATACACACTTTAATAATAAAATCTTACAGCTCGAGGGATGGATTGCTGGTTAAGGAACTAGCCTGCACAGCCTAAGGATCCAGGTTTAATTTCCCAGTATCCACATAAGCCAAATGCACAAAGTGGTGCATGTGTCCGGAGTTTGTTTGCAGTGGCTAGAAGCCCTGGTATGCCCATTCTCCCTCTGTGTCCCCCCCCCCCCCAATCTATTTGTCTCTTTCTCTATCTCAAATAAATAAATAACATATTTAAAAAAGAAAATCTTAGAATTATTTGACCTAATTTATAATGAGCATTAATTTTTTTAAGGTAAAGTATTAAGTTTTAAGATGGACATTGATAGGAAAAAACATTAGATTTAGAAAGAAACAACATGAAAGTTGTTTTTCAATTATGGAAAAACTGAAAAGTAGAAGACATAATAGTTTTGTATTATAAAAAAGAAGAAATACTCTTCAAGAAGGTGTGTAAATATTTAAAATGCTACTAGCCTGGAGAAATTCCAGTATGATTCTAGCTTTCTCCTTAGTTATTTTTTTTTTTTAAGATATTTATTTATTTCAGAGGGAGAGAAGAGGCAGATAAAGGGAGAGACAAAATGGGTGTGCCAGGGCCTCTAGCCAGTGCAAACAAACCTTAGATGCATGTGCCATCTTGTGCATCTGGCTTATGTGGGTACTGAGGAAATGAACCTGAGTCTTTAGGCTTTGCAGGAAAGTGCCTTAACTGCTAAACCATCTCTCCAGCCCAGTCTTTTAGTTCTTACTGTGGCTGGTTTTACATTAGCCAAAACAGTTTTAGTCACATGACCCAAGTGAATCTTAGGACGGTTGGGAGAAGCAAAGGTAATCATAAGCCCATATTCCACATATGGAAACTGTGTTTCAGTGACAGTTTTCATGGTTAAATGACTTGCCCTATCTTCCATCTACTAAGTACCTGACCCTAAGCTGATTCTCACATCTAAGATTCTGTGGGAAATAAAAGGTAAGTTCTGCAAATAATTTAAATGACATTCATATTTTTATCACAGATTGGTCTTCAGTCTACTGTTAAATATATTTGAGTAGCCTTAACAATCCACTTATTAACCTAGCATTAATCTGAGTTAAAGTAGTCATTTCTTTTTAATTTAATTTTTTTTTTATTTATTTGAGACAGAAAGAGGCAGAGAGAGAAAATGGGTGTGCCAGGACCTCTAGCCACTGCAAACAAACTCCAGATGCATGCACTACCTTGTGCATCTGGTTTACGTGGGTTCTGGGAAATTGAACCTGGGTCCTTAGGCTTTGAGGCAAGTGCCTTAACTGTTAAGCTATCCCTCCAGCCCTAAAGTAGTCATTTTTATATAAGGTGTACACGTTTTGTACAAAATTATCCCCAAATTTAGCAGTTTGAAATGGCAACATTATTGTAGTACAGTTTCTGTGTCTAAACACAGGTGGCTCAGGTGCCTGTATTTCAGTGACAATAATAAAGCATAGCCAAGTATTGGCCACAGGTGTGGATTCACACATCTCAGTGGGGGAGCTTCAGAGCCTCTGGCCCACCAGGTAGTTATCAGGAGTCATATCCTTGGGAGCTATTTGGGAGGGTCCTCACTGGCTATAGGCCAGTGGCCTCCCCAATTTCTTACCAAGTACCTCCTTCCATAAACACATCTTAGTATAGCAGATGACTTTTCTCAGACTGAAAAGTGTGGAAAAAATGAGAAAGGGCCAGCAGTCTGGAAGCTAGATCCTTTTTGTAACCAAGTCTTGGAAGTGGCAGCCATTGATTGTACTGTATTCTTTTGGTTAGAAATGAGTCACTAAGCCCAACCCATGCCCACCCGCAAGGAGTGTGATTCCACGTGGACGTGATGGCCAGAGCCAGGGAGTTTTGAGAGCCATTTTAGAGCTGCCTACCACAATGTGTCACTTGGCTTCCTGCAATGGGGACCTGCAACTTGATCCAACCACTGTTTTCTCTATATGGAGGCACTGGATTATTTTCAATATGTTAATTTCATGGGTTTAGACATATGTGCTGTAGTTTAATGCTTTTCTCACTTGTTCTTCCTCCCACCCACTCTCCAATTTCTCTTCTCCTTTTGTCCTTCCTGTCTTGCTTCCTCTGCCCTTTTCATTCTAAGTCTACTCACTTCTCTTTCAGGCTCCACTTTGCTTTCTCCTCCTTTCTCATGCTCTCATGGTCACCTTCATTTGAGAATCCAAATTCTCTCTTTGCTCCTGCTACCATGGCCCTTGCTGTTTCTCCATCTGCTCACAGGGATCATGGCCAACCAGCAATTTTAGATGCTAGCTTTTAAGTTTCTAAAGTGATTCAATTCAACTATTGGGTCTAGTGTTTTTACCAAGTTCCTCTACAAAGATGACACCATAATGAAGTGAGACAAAATTTTTTTATAGAACATTGAAAATCCCATTTTAGAAGGTCGAGGGAGGGGGAAGAATTTTCCCCCTGCTATTTCTCTATGCATAAGTCAGATTTGAGTTTTATCTCATGCCTTGTCTTGCCTAATTTATTTTAATTATTTAAAATAATATAAAACAAAGCCATATCCTAGGATGATGATGATATTGATGTTGATACTAACATTATTATGTCCCAAGATGACAATAGCAATGTTGATAATGATGTAGAAGAAAGCATAGTATTATATCACTTATCTAAAATTACTTGTTCATTCCTAGAAACAAACTTTACCACTCACTTTATATGTAGCCTAATTTGAATAAAATGAATTTAGCCTTAGAGCAGATCTAAGAAGATTGGATAGTTAATAATTTCAGCCACTACACTTAAGACAGGTAAATGTTTCTCCTGTTTCTGATATGAAAAATATTAGTAGTATTAGTATATTTATTTTTTAGCCATAGAAAATACTCTCAAAAAGAGGAGACTAATTTGCTCCAGCAGAGAGCATATTTCATATGTGGGGTTTGTGTGAAGCAAGTGCTTATACAACTGACATTCCATGGCCTAACTTTTGTTTTGTTTCTTGTTTTTGCATCTTAGGCAAAGATTCTTGGGACAAATATGTGATTAGAATGTGTTCAACTTGACATGTATGCTAAGCCAGTTGGCACATTTTGACCAATTTTATTGCATGACTTAATGCTAGCAGACATCAAAAAAGAAGAAGTCAAATCATTTGAAGAATAGTTGTTTAGTGAGTTAGAATGAATGAAGTCTTTAATAAGTGCTGGCATCAATCCTGTCCTCATTTGTTGCTTGCTATGCCCTGCTCTGCATCTGGGATGCCCCAGGCACTCTTTCTGAGGACACTTGACCTACCAGTCATATTTCAGAAACTGCAGATTTGGTACTTGTGATTGAGTTTAGACTCTGAGGAGTGTGGGCTGTTGGATTACATGCAGACGAATGACCCATCATATGCTGAAGGCATAAGCTTAAAGTGCACTAGTGAATTAAGCCATAGCATTTTTGGAAAGGGAGAATTTATTATGTCATTAAACTTGATTTAGTAAGTTTTGCTTTTTTACATATGCTGCACAAAGGGAAAAGTAAGAAACAAATTTTAAACAATTATTACCATTTTTCTTCTACTTTCTCAGGTTAAGGATACTCACATGAAATTAAGAGACAGAGTATTTCCTTAGGTTTAAAACAAAACCATTTAAAACAATGATAAATTGTAAAAACTGAGTATGAATGCCCGGCCAGCCATAAACTTTGAAGGTCTGAAACCATGTGCTTTAGTCTAACATAGAGGAAAATGAGGCTTACCTAATTTGATGATACCCTGAGTAAAGTTTTCACAGCTTGGCATGAAATCTCAGAAGCTCATGATACAAAGATGTCAGCAATAATCATGGTTGATGGTCAGAGTTTAATGTGAAACTTATGTGGGAATGAAATAGCAATCACAATGGAGACTTTCAGCTCCAAATCTAGCAATTGCTATAATGTGAAGAATATTCTCTTCATTTAGAGATCACTGTCAAACATAAAAGACTTGATACTGGTGCTTTATACTTATAGCTTGCCGCTGCTTTACGGCGATAGATTATAAAGAAGTGAGGCATGGCGGTGCACATCTGTCATGCCAGTGCTCCACAGGTGGAGGCAAGAGAATTGAGAGTTGGAGACCAGTCTGAGAAACATAGGAAAACTATTTCAGAAAACCAAAAGAAAAAAAAAAAAGTAGTTTATATTACTGTCCACAAAGATAATTGAGGAGCTATATCTTTTATTATTTATCCTTCAAAACTAATTTGACATTCTTAGGTGTTGTAAAATGCATCCTAGTAGATGGTTTAAAAATAGACTTTTTATTATGTTTATAGTGTCAATTCTAATAATGGAAGCTCTGAGTATGTGTAATCCAATTAATCAAATTCTAGATAATAAAGTACATTTTGTATTAGTAATTAGTATGTAGCATTATTTTAGAAAGTGTGTAAACCCTCTATAGAGTCTGGTAGTTTTGTTTTAAGTAAGTTGATTTCATAGCATTGACTGAGGTTAAATATGAGAGTTTGAAATCAGTCTTGTCCGAGGAATTAAACAAACAGATTTAATTATAATTCTTTCCTTTCACAAGATACACAATCCTCCATGCTCAAGATGAACTTAGTAGAAATGAGCAAAGGGGGTTTTTCTTTTTCTTTCCTTTGTTTCTAAAAGGGGATCACTTCTTATCATTATTATGGTTTGGGAGCTGAAGAGGGTTCAATGGTTAAGAGTGCCTCCTGCCCAAAGCAAGCATGAAAACCTGAGGGGGCCTGAGCCTACCAAAGTTCAAATCTCTAAAACCCAGTGGATTTCTGAGTGTTCATCAAAAATCCCATCATACACATCTCTAGTTATTAGAGGAAGTATGTTTTTGTTCATAGTTTCAAACCTACGCTTATATATCTACCTCACTGAATTTATTGTGGGATGAATTCTGTGAATGCAGATAAATTCCCCAAACAGTGCAGGGAGGATAGAAGAACCTCTTTTCTCCCTCTTTTCCTTCCATCTTTCCCTATTTTCTCCCTTCTTTTTCTTTCTTGGTTCAGTGCTTCCCCAATTTTAATGCTCACAAGAATCTGTGGTTCTTTTCAAATGTAAATGCCAGGCAGCTCTGGGTGGGAACTGGGTTCCTGGGTTTCTAACCAGTACCAGGTGCTGTTAGTGTTATAAGTCCAAAGACTGTTATTATAGTTACCTTCAATAGCTGAAACAAAACACACCACACAAATAAGCTGATGGGAAAAATGGGCTTATTTTGGCTTACAGTCTCTAGGGGAAGCTCTATAATGGCAGGGAAAAGATGGTAGAGCAGAGACTGTGCATCACTCCTTGCCACAGTTAATTGGAAAACAGCAGCAGGAGAATGAGCTGAGTGGCAAGTGGGAGCTGGCTGTAATACCTGAAAGCCTGCCCCCTAGAACATACCTCTTCTTGCAAGGCTCCACCTCCCCAATTGACACTATCTAGGGATCAAGTCTTCAAAACACATGCGTCTATGGAAGACAGCTGATTCAAACTTCCACAACTCTACTATGGATATCAAAATATTTGCATATTGTCTTCCCTGGTCATTTAGTGACATCTGAGTTATGAAGTAAAAGTTTGCATCTTAACTGAGCCATTGTTCTCTTGTACTGGTGGTCTAGAAGCCTATGTGAGACAGTTGCATACTCTTATTTCATACATCTCTTGCCATAAACACTCTTGCATTCCAATGATTTGTCACATAAGTACTTTTAAAGGGTAATCCACAATAATTGCACTAATCTTCCAGATTATTATTCATTGGGAACCATTAGGGAGTTTAAGAGAAATGTATCTTCTAACGTAGTAAAATTGATAATGTACATTAAAATCATATGTTATTTTAAATTAAATAAATTTTTCAGGATGAAGCTTACATGGCACATCTCTGTAGAAACACCTTAGGATTTCGACTGGGGAAGGTATTTGGTGATTGTTACAGTCAGGTTCAGTATTGCTGGTAGAAATCATCCAACCAAGAGCAGCTTCTGGGAAAAAAAAACAAAAGGTTTATTTTGGCTTACAGGCTCAAGATGAAGCTCCAAGATGGCAGGGGAAATGATGGCATGAGCAGAGGGTAGACATCATCCCCTGGCCAACATAAGGGGGACAATAGCAACAGGAGAGTGTGCCAAACACTGGCATGTGGAAACTGGCTATAACATCAATAAGACAGCTTCCCCTCGAGCCTACAAGCCAAACCTCTCAAAGTTTGTAATCTCTCAATTTGCAGGTGAAAAGGCAGCAGTTTAGGCCCAAAGATTTCATTCTTTTTTTCTGTGCCATATCCCTCTGCTTATACCAGTTCATTTCTACACAAAGCAGCCCTGCACAAATTCTTAGAACTGGGGCATAACAGCAAGCTTTTCACACAAACAGCTACACCAGTCCAGTTAAAGCTCTTTCTCATCCTCATAATCCAAACCTCACAGTCCATAGTTCTTATAGTATTCAGGCCTTTCAACTCTGACCAGAATAATCCATCAAGCTGTACTTATAACACTTCAAGGTATCTAAGGTCAAGGTTTCAAATCCTTCCACATTCCTCTTGAAAATCAGCTCCAAGAGGCCAAAGTCACACAGTCAGGTATCTAGCAGCAACCCCACTCCTGGTACTACTTTACTGTTGCAGTCAGGTTCAGCATTGCTGGCAGAAATCACCCAACCAAGAGCAGCTTGTTGGAAAAAAGAGGTTTATTTTGGCTTGCAGGCTCGAGGGGAAGCTCCATGATGGCAGGGGAAAATGATGGCATGAGCAGAGGGTGGGCTTCACCCCCTGGCCAACATAAGGTGGACAATAGCAACAGGAGCGTGTGCCAAACACTGGCATGGGGAAACTGGCTATAATACCCATAATCCTGCCCCTAACAATATACTCCCTCCAGGAGGTGTTAATTCCCAAATCTCCATCAGCTGGAGATCTAGCATTCAGAACACCTAAGTTTATGTGGGACACTGGAATAAAACCACCATGGAATGATGTTCACTTCTTGTACTGCACTATAAATGCATCTTGCCATGAGCTTTAACCTACTGACCACTGTTGCCCATACTGGTTATTCCAGTACATGCTGTGAATAGCGTTCATTTACCTTTCTCTTTCTCTCCAGGATCTGCATCATTTTTTGGCTGTGTTGCACCTATTTCAAGATACCAGTGCTACCTCACTTTGAGTTTCTTTCCTCGTGGTGTATTTTCTCTCTCACTGGACTCTCTTTTTAGCCCCATCTGATTGTAATCCTATAAATAAAGGAACCACTTGATTTAGAAAAGCAACCAAATGAAACTTGTGAAATAAGAATATTTATTGGTGTGATCATGAGTCTCTAACAATGAATGAAAACAGAGAAAACTCAGTTGGGAATTAAGATGTTGGAATTATTGCCCACTATGAAAAGTAATAAGCTTGCCAAGACAAAGAAAGAGAGGGAAAAAAAAAAAAAAAACCAGCAGCTCTACTGTGTCTTCTCTTGAGTGCGATCTTCTTACATGTACCTTAAACATATTACTCTACAATATAGCCCTTAATTATGTGTTGCAGTATGGATTATGTATATATAGGATATTATATATATATATATATATATATATATATATGAATATATACATATATATATATATATGTTTATATATTCAGATTATCGTGAAAAATGAAGCAGCCACAGTGTTAATATGTTTTGTGTGTAAAAATTTCATGCAGACCATTGACTTGCAAAAATTATAGACCCTTAGCAAGCATGGAGGTTTGTGCTTGTATTCACAGTGCACAAGAATCCAAGTCAGGAGGATTGCTGTGAATTTCATGCCAGCCTGGAGATTCTGTCTCAAATGGCCCTGCCTTAAAACAATAACAACAACAACGAATCCAACCAAACAACCCCTCCCCCAAAACAAAAAAGAAGTTTAGTATTCTAGCTCAGCTGTCTGGTTTCCTTGGCTAATATTATACCTGACGAATTGAGTAAAAGTTACTTAAAGGATATTATGACAGCTGTCAGGGAGGAAGAAGATATAAACACATACAAAGTCAGGGGCTGGAGAGATGGCTTAGTGGCTAAGTGCTTGGCTGTGAAGCCTAAGGACTCTGGTTTGAGAGTTGTTTCCCCAGGGCTCACATAAAACAGATGGACAAGGTGGTACATACATCTGGAGTTCTTTTGCAGTAGCTGGAGGCCCTGGTACACCCATTCCCTCTCTCTGCCTCTTTCATTCTATCTGTTGCTCTCAAATAAATAAAAATAAAAACAATTAAAAAGCCTATAAACTCAAACACAACACCAAAAACAAAGTATTGCAATATTAAATTCAGAGATGGTAGTGCACACCTGTGATCTCAGCACTCAGCAAGTCGAGGCAGGAGGATGGCTTGTCAAGAAAGCCTAGGCCAGAAAGGGTAACCCTGACTCCAAAAAAAGACAAATGAAACAAAAAAAATTAAAAAACATACTGTGATTTTTTAAAATCAATTTGCTCTGGGGGCAAATGGCTTCATTATAGGAAAGCCATGTTTGAGCCCAGTGCAGATGTAAGTATCCATAGCAGTATCTTGGTGCCTTTACAGCAGGTCACATTTATCTGTAGCTTACTCAGTCCACAGACTATTAGCATGTTTGCACCACAGTTTAAAAATATTTCTAGGGGGCTGGAGAGATGGCTTAGCGGTTAAGCGCTTGCCTGTGAAGCCTAAGGACCCCGGTTCCAGGCTCGGTTCCCCAGGTCCCACGTTAGCCAGATGCACAAGGGGGCGCATGCGTCTGGAGTTCGTTTGCAGAGGCTGGAAGCCCTGGCGCGCCCATTCTCTCTCTCTCCCTCTATCTGTCTTTCTCTCTGTGTCTGTCGCTCTCAAATAAATACATAAAAAATTTAAAAAAAAATATTTCTAGGGCTGGAGAGATGGCTTAGCGGTTAAGCGCTTGCCTGTGAAGCCTAAGGACCACGGTTCGAGGCTCGGTTCCCCAGGTCCCACGTTAGCCAGATGCACAAGGGGGAGCACGCATCTGGAGTTCGTTTGCAGAGGCTGGAAGCCCTGGCGCGCCCATTCTCTCTCTCTCCCTCTAACTGTCTTTCTCTCTGTGTCTGTTGCTCTCAAATAAATAAATAAAAAATTAAAAAAATATTTCTATAAACATTATTTAAAATTTGGTAGAGAACTTTAGCCCAGGCTGACTTGAAATTCACTATGAAGTCTCAGGGTGACCTCAAACTCAGCAATCCTCCTACATCTGCCTTCTGAGTGCTGGGATTAAAAGTATGCTCCACCACACCTAGCTACTTTTTAAAAATATATTTTATTTAGTAATTTGAGAAAGAGGGAGAGGGTGAGCAAGAGCTAAGTAGGAAGAAAGAGAGAGAGAGAGAGAGAGAGAGAGAGAGAGAGAGAAATAATTGCCTTGCCAGGGCCTCCAGAGACTTCAAATTTGGTAGAGGTAATTTTTAAAGAGATGTACCTTTTCCTTGATTATGCTCAATGAATCAAGTATGAAGGTAATTCCAATCTGAATTTTTGTTTTCCAATCTAAACCAAAGCATGGAATATGAGTGAAAAAGAGGGGGCTTAAGTATTTTAGTTTCATGGGTGTTTTTATTTATATTCATACTTTTGTGGAAATGCAGATATTATTCTCCTCTTGGAACATGGAGAAAATGGAATTAGGAAGAAATTCTGTTACAAAACTGGAATTTCTAAGCTCCACAGGGTTGCAAATGGACAGGATCTGTGGGTTAATATTTATTCTGTACCTTGATACCTGCAGGTAAGAAGCACCACAGAAATCGTAAGCACTGTAGCACTGTGAACTCAGTGGAATGTCTAATCCTCAGGTTTGGAGCAGCAAACGGCTCAGGGACTGTGGAAGAGGCCCCGGTGTAGGGCCATGGAGCCTGTTCTGCTGGTGCTGTTTCCTCATAAAATCATGGTTCTTACCAGTCCCTTTTGTACTACACCCAGGTTTTATGGTTTGAGTAGCCAAGGTGAAGAATAGATTGCTATAACATTAGTGGAATTCTATGGTTTAAGTATATACCATCTGGTGTTGGTTAGCTAAAAGTTGACCTTGGTCCCAATGCTGTGGTAGTACTCTCTATAGTGGGTTTCTAAGGCAGAACGTGATGCATTTCCTTAACTGTCAAACACAAGCAAAGAATGCCAACTGAAAAGAACCTTCAACTATCTGGTATTACTGGGGAATAAGATGCAGTTTTTGATTTAGCTGGAAGATAATCAGTAATGTACAATTCTACTTAGAAAGAAAAATCACATAGAAGAAAGCTTTCTCAGTTCTCCAAGAACAATAGTTGTGCTCAAATATATGTATGTATGTATATACATAAACATACACATATAATCAACATGTAATATTGTAATAAGTATTTTAATGGCCACCAATTAACAATATAGTCTTTCAAACATCAAGCCAGTGAATTTTTATAGGTCTCTCATAGAAATAAGATGATGATTTCAGCAGAAAACAAACAATTATGTAACCTCTCATATCTTGTCTCTGTCTTTCACCACCACACATTTACATACTCATGGACATTGTTTTTTGGTCCAAATTTCACTTAGAATACCAAGCTTAAGGTTCTCCTGAGAAATGACAATTATTTTTTTTTGAGCTTTAAAAAAAAATTATTGATTTTTTTATTAAAAGGTTGCATAGGGCCTCTCTCCTCTACCCCAATTCTGCTGAGGGCATTTGATGGGGATAAGGTCTCAGTCTCTGCAGGGATGGGGGAAACATGGTATCTCAGGTTATTCCTACCCACCCTGAGGCTCTCACAGTCTTTCTGCCCACTGTTCTGCAATGCTCCCTGAGCCTTGGTGGGGAAGATAGAGACCTGATTTAGTGCTGCTTTCTCTGCAGACTTTGGCTCACTATTTTTGTGAGGTCTGACTGGCCACAGTATCTTGCTATTTCTCTGGAACTTGTTTTCAGGCTAGAAATGAGTGCAGTATTTATGTTAGCATTTCCCCTGTGATGACTTCTGGGTCTGTGCTGGTGAGGTGAAGGTGGCCCATTTCTTGTTAGAAAGTTGGCTCTCTCTTCTTGATTTATTGAAGTATCCTTGTTCTCCCCAATATTTCCCTCCATCTGTAAAATAGAACAGATTCTCTAACCAAATGTGAGAACAGTTTGAATAAAAGTATTAGATAAGCCTAGTCATTACAAGATATATTGATTATATACCCATTCTTCTTAGAGAGCAGTGGAGGTTTTTTTCTGGAGCCTATTGGTTTCCTGTGCTAGTGAATCTGGCTTGGTTACTATGAGCTAGATATGAGTTCTTTCCCACTGAGCAGGTCTCATGAATCCATGAGCAGTTGGTTACTTACAGCAGCTGTGTGCCACTACTGCGTAAGTGTATACTTCTTGCTTGGTTGGATGATTTTGTAACTGGCAGGATCTTCTGTTTAATCAATCAGCTGGCAACTGTTGTTCTCCAGCCTCTCTCATAGCATTTTCTAGCACTATGAGGGCTAGCCAGGAGAAGGGATTAATACATAAATGGTACATTGATAGTAATTTTGTAGTGAGGTTTACCTGTATATTACATAAACTCCCATTCCACTGTGACTACCTTAGGTGCTGTCAATCTATCCTCACCCAACTTCAGAAATTCAATTATTTTCCTCTTCAGGCAAAAAGAGTTTTAATAAAATCTTCAACATGAAAGAAATGGAGAAAAGAAAGCCTCAGTAACTCAGGAAGAATAATTATTGAAGGTATAACAATCAATTCAATTGACATGAGAAGTATTTACTGCCCTGCCTCCTCCTTATACCTCTGTCCTATTCCCTATACCTGGCATCACTCATATAAATTCAGCTTTTATTATCTTTGCTTTTAAAATAACCCATAAATCAAGTCATGATCTTTTCTGAGTAGAACTTTTGAAGTTTTCAGTGTTTTGTGTTTTTCTTGAAGATTTCTTCTCTTCCTTCCTTCCGCTTTCCTTCTCTCCCTCTTTTCCTCTTTCCTTTGAAAGCTTATGAATATGAAACTGTTAGCATTTGAGGCTCTATTTTTTTGTCCCAGTGTTTCTAAAATTGTAATGGTAGTTATTGAAGAAGCTTGGGGTTTTGCAGGTGGTAGTTATTAACTGACGTGTTATGGTTCATGGTGAACAAGCAAGGTCAACAAACTTGTTTTTCATCATGGCTGGTTTTAATTTGAAACGAAACTTGTTACCTATTTGATAATGCTTCACTGAAGTTCACCTATTTCAGGTAGATTAATAGCTTGTTCAAGGATGCGGAGCCTAGAGGCCCTGCTGTAAGTATGTGCTTTGGGTTCAAGGTTCAAACTTCAGAAAGTATAAAAGTCCTTGTTTTTCTTCTACCTATTTGCCTGTTCATGCCCTAGTGAACATTTATACTTGGAAACACTTGACCAATCACAGGTTTAGGATCTCACGGTAATATTGTGAACTATATTATGTAATTAAAGAGAGAGATGTACTCTAGTAGTACTTTAAAGTATAGAAGGCTTTTCAGTTTTAGAGACTATCAGGTTGATGGAGATGTAAAAAGAAATATAAACAGATATGAATGTTCCCAATTATTTACTATTAAAAGATTATAGTCTCTCTAATATAGTTTTAGGGCTTGGGAAACTGCTTAGTGATTAAAAGGACTTGCTTGCAAAGCCTGGGTTTGATTTCCTAGTACCCATGTAAAGCAAGATGCACAGTGTTGTACGCTTCTGGAGTTTGCTTACAGAGGGCTCTGGCATGAACATACTCCCTGTCTTTTTTTTTTCTCTCCATCTCTCCTTCAAATAAATAAGATAAAATAGAACAGAATTTCAGTTAAATCCAAATGCTTATGGGTAGAAATAAATGGTTGGTAAGTTGTTCATACTTGGACCAGTTCTCAATGCTGACAAATCGTCATTTTCTTAAATTACTGTCAACATAAATATGTTTATAATTAAGCTTAAAATTTATGGTGAATTACTAGTTTTCAAAAGTTTCTTAAGCAAGGGTAATTGTACCACTGTTGTTTTCTTTGTCATCAATGAAAAAGATCACTGGCACAGTAAGTCTGTTGGCTAACTGTCCATCTGGAGAAGAAAAAAAATCAGCCCTGTAGCCTGATCCTCGTAAATTTCAATGTAGCTGAAGTTTCCACTCTGATTTTGCTTCTCAGGCATTTAAATTCAATGCTACTACTTGAAGATTAAACCACAATGGAAATATTAATGATGCCTCTGTACTGAAAGCAGCCTGACAATCTCTTAAATTGATAGGTTTCTAAAGAAACTGCATTTTGAATAAGTATCTGATATTTGGATCTCCTAACCAGTCTGAAATGTAGTTTACCTACATAGATTGGCTATCTAGGAGCTTGTAAACAAACTCATAAATTTGTCATGCTGATTATAGTGTTGGCAAACACAATGGCTGATCATGTTATAAATGTTTATCAACACCCGCACTCACCCACCTGCTAAGAGGTGCTATGCTTTAATGAAATTGTTTGAATATCAAGGCTGGTTGCTAAGATACAATGTTCTTGTTACCAGGGATGTGATGCTTGAAGATTTCTGTTATCAAATAATGATTAGAGATGTGGTAACCTCAAGGTGCTCAGTGCAGTGAAAGGTTTACTGAGCTACAAATTAGTAAACTGTCTGCTTGATCAAGTACTGGCAGAAGAACCTGGCACCTCATTCATATACGACTGGCATTTTAAAGGAAGACAAGAGAAGGGCAGAGCGTGTGGCCATAAGTGATAGTCTTTAAAAGTTTTCCATGGAAGATTTCAGCTATTTGCTTGCCAGGTATGCTATATAATTAGCCAGTTGGGGAGTTTATTAACCCATTGCCAACAGCTCCTTCCTTTCTTAGGAAAAATATTATCCTTACATTTCCAACTGATGGGTTGGTATAGGGTTTTTAACATTACACATCCCATGACTCTGTGACAAATAAAACTAAGTGAATCACAATCCTACTAAATTGAAACACAGCTTAATATGAGCACATTTTTAAGATGATGCCAGGTTCAAGAAGTCTATTCTACCAATAAAATGCTATAGTTAGTATGGTGGATTCTCTAACTAATGTGGTAGCCATGGCTTTATTGGGATTCAGTTTGCCATAAAATTTCAGGGCACATCAAATATCTCCATGTAAGTGTCAAAATATTTTTCTTTACTTTTATATAACCAATGAAGATATCCAGAGCCAAGCTGTCCACATTGGCCCTATTGTTTTTCTTGTCAATTTTTCCAGGCCTACTTGCAGACTTTGAACACATGTCCATCATAGTGAAAATATTCACATGACTTTAATCTCTGTCATTTTCACATGCTTTGCATATGGCTAGTCACATTTCACAAGCATGGAAAAACTGTGTTGCTATTGTTATATATGCATGCTTCTTATATTTGTTACCTTATCAGAAATTTCATTTATTAATTTTAGATCTGATAGCTGTTAAATTGATTCTTGAAAGTTATCCTAATAAATATTTAAATTATACATATAGATTAATAAAACTGCATCTTCTTTATTTTGCACACTTTAATTTCATAAAAAAATAAATAATAAAATCACAATACACAGCACCCAGGCAGGGAGGGGTTTCCTGCCTAGACAAGGTTAAGAGAGAAAGAAATCACTAGGCTTTAGCAGAGAGAGCCAGGTAGGGCAGGGCCAGTCAAGGTTACTGCAGGAGCTTGGGGAAACTACACAGAGGGCAGACTTCCCAGTGAGAATTCTATTCTACTTCTTGCTTGATGGATGCATCCTCATTGCCATCCACTGGGGGAATCTCATCAGGAAGAGCAGTACTGGGTTCCTCTGTGGCCACCTCATTGTCTTCAGTGCCTAAACCTAGCTTGATCATGTGGTAAATGTGGTTCGAGTGGGTCTGGGGCTCCTCAAGTGAGAAGCCAGAAGAGAGCAGAACTGTTTAAAACAGCTGATTTTTTTTAAAAAAACAACTATAAGCTCTACTTTTTAAATTTTTTTTTGTGGATTTCATTAGGTCAGCCAGGTCTGTAGATGTTATTTAATTGTAAGACACACTTACTCACTGGCTATACCCTGTGGGACTGAGCTCTGTCTTTTCTAGCCTGAAAAACATTTCTGAAGCTTAAGTTTTGACTTTTTAGTAATACACTTGTTTTTGTAATATCAAAATTTGGGTTAGGGGTGCAGAGATGGCTTAGCAGTTGAAGCTCATGTCTGCGAAGCCTGAGAACCCTGGTTTGATTTTCCAGGTCCCAAGTTAGCCAGATACACAAGGGGGAGCTTGTGTCTGGAGTTTATTTGCAGTGGCTAGAGGTCTTGTCATGCCCATTCTCACTCTCTCTCTCTCTGTCTCTAACAAATAAGTAAAATAATAATAATAATAATAAATTTGGGTTAAATGACATGATTTTTGTTTATTGATGAGCAAAACAAAGGCATTGTGAAACCTTTCCCATGTTCTTATTATAAAACATTTGTACTTCAAGTAGATTTGTAAGGTGGCACCTGAGTAAGAATAGCTGTGAAAAGATGGATATGAAAGTCTCACTTGGGTGGGATTGTGCTGGCACAATGGGAGTGGCCTGAGCTGGGAGGTCCTCTGAGTAGATCCCTATTCTTACAGGTTCTCATGAGGTCTTCAGGAGAAGACAACCCTGTATGTCAAAAGTGGCCTACAAAATCAAGGTGATACAAATTAGAACATTAAATTACTTTGTATTCTGAAGAGAAATGAGTAAATAACCAAGTGATAATAATAATTATTATCATTAATAATGATAAAACAAAACCACAGTGTTCTCAGGACTAGAGTTTGTGCTAGTGATACCATGCATATAGACTTTTGTTGGAAATTAACTGATTTTGGTTTTAATATGTATATCTCTAATTTCTCCCACTTCTTGTTTTCTTGTAATTCAGCATTATTTTCCTCCGCTGGTCTTTCTTAATGCTATATTTGCAGAGCACTTTATCTTTAGTCTAAATAAGAATATTTGGCTTACTGGCTCAGAAGCCCGCTCATCTAAGCCAGAAAAGGTCTGTATTGTCTAATTTTTGAGGATATATTTTAAGAGGTTTCTTATTCACTAGTGAGAAATTATAAGGTGGACTATTAAAAAGGAACAAGAGGTTTCAGCTACTTAGAGAATGTATTCTATGCACCATTGTTCATATTTAGAGATGACCCTAAATATAGATGTACTGAGCTACCTACATATAATTCAGATCATGTCAAAGCACAAACCCCTCTCAGTGTGGGGTAGTGTAGGCATTTCGTTATGTACAGCAGCTGTTGCCTTTTTAAGGGGAAAAAACCTACTCCTGTTTAAATTTATGTTGCATTGAGCAAATTGTGTTGCTGGTGATTACATGTGGCTCAGCTGTGTCACGTGGCCTGACCTGCAGTAACCTGACTTAATGCGGTCCACATGTTGTCTGAATGACACATTAAAACATTCCACTTCTCCACGGAACTGTGTGAGCAGGTGATTTCTGTAAATGGCAGACACACATACTTGTATTTTAAATCTCTAGTAGCTCAGCTAAGAATATCTTCAAAAGCCCACCCGAATCACTTCCCTTGGTTATTTTTGCAAATTGTTGGGTGACTGACAAAGACCAGGAAGAGATGCACAGGGGGAAGTTTTGAATTATTTACATAATTTGACAGGATGGAGACTCCTTTAAAAAAAATCTGCTTGGTGGAAGTTACAAACGAATTTCACTTCATGTAATAGGACTCCTAGAGAGGTGGCCCAACCATATGATGATTAGCTTACTGCTGTTTGGATTCTAACTAAACCTAAAATAACATAATAATAATAAAAGTTACTATGTCCCAGCAAACAACTCCCATAGGAATGGAGACATTTTTTCCCCCAATACTTTTATCCCTCTTCTTTGAGAACAGTGAGTACCATTAGATCTAAATTCACCTTGAAATGTTTGGCCATCAGCGATAAAATTTTACATGGGGTCACTGATTCCTTGAATGACCAAAGGAACACATTACCAGGACAATTGGCAGTGGAATTTTCTTTTGCTATGAAATAAACTGGCCGAATGGGAATTGAACACACAGTTCTTGTTTCTCTAGCATCATACTGACTTCAAGTGAGGCAACAAACAAGGCAGATGACTGGAAAAAGAGAGGTTCAGAAGCTATCTAGCCAGCACAGGTGTGGGAGTTGGACATACTGCTAATGTATCTGTTCTAGAATGTGCTACCTGCTTGACTCACTGCATTACTAAGTGTTTTTTTCTTCTGTATAATGATATACTACTGCGCTACATGAAATGCCCTACAGAATGCTTGATATAAAGGAGATAATCAAATAAGTCATCCGCCATTAGTTTTGTTAAGCTCAATTAGGAAAAACAAAAAACAAAAAAACTAACTCATATAAAAACAAGCCAATACATTTACATGATAATCCAGTTTCTCCTTTGCTATTCTTCCCTCCATGGATGTGGCTAGGTCCCTACGAACCCTTCATGTCCATTACAGGTACACATATTGAGACACTTTTGTAGAAGAACATAAAATACTATAGTAAAGATAAAAAACAAAACAATAACCCTCCCCCCAAGACAGCAACAACAGCTACACAAAAATATTGCTTCTGAAGACATTAACTTTCATTATAATGTAAATAGTTTAGGCCCAATGCTATCAAAATGTGTAACACTATTTGACTCCATCACTGAAGATGAAATGTCAGGCTAAATTTTAAGAAAGGTGGTGGTTTCTCAGTACAGTATCCATTTAACAATTGAATAAGTTGTCATTGGAAAAGTGCATTTCTATGAATGCTTGCCCATATTGAATGAAACATAGGGGATGACATAAGAAACCATAAATCTAGTGGCTTAGATTTGATGGTTATTTATCTAATTAAATTATGTGTAAGATAATGGTTCTTCTCTATTGGAAAATTTACTATTTGCCTTTTAAGAACCAGGTTTAACTAACTTAATCACTATGGCTATTTCTTTCACACAGTGTAAAAGCAATAAAGTAATAAATGGTGAGCTGTTTTTCAGTCATTCCTGAGGCCATGACTAGATTCATATCCTTAGTCACCATTTTCCTCTGCATAGATGTTCACATTTTCCTTTTTTCCCTCTGACTTTTAAGGAATGTTGAAAAAGTTGAAATAAAGCTTTTCTGCTTTCCTACATACTTAGATTTTTACTTAGGCTTCTGTTTTCCTATTTTTTTCCCCCTATTTTGAGATTGGGTCTCATTTTAGACCAGGCTGATCTAGAATTTACTATGTAGTGTCAGGCTGGTCTTGAACTCATAGTAGTCCTTCTACCTCTGCCTCCTGAGTGCTGGGATTAAAGGCCCAGTGATGCTTCTTTTTTACCTTAGCATACCATGTTCTAGAAATAACAATGATTTAATGCACCTCCTTCCACGTGGTGAAATTGAAACTAAATAGCCAGCATAGTTGTTGACACACAGTAGATGAGCAAGTGGAACAATGAATTTAGGACAGCAAGTATGACAGAAAAAACATTTGGTAAAAAATGCTACATTGCACTGAAATGGTTAGCACACTTCTTATGGTACTAGTGTGCATTATTTTGTGGATTTTCTGAAACATGTAGCTTTATATTAAATGTATGTATTTATTTCCTAGATTAATAGAAAACCTTACCAAGTTTTCTTTTTTCTTTTTTTTTAAAGGTTTTTTTTTTTTAATTTGTTTGAGAGTGACAGAAAGAGAGAGAGAGAAAGAGGCAAGGAGAAAGAGAATGGGTGCGCCAGGGCCTCCAGCCACTGCAAATGAACTCCAGACACATACGCCCCCCCCCTTGTGCAACTGGCTAACGTGGGTCCTGGGGAATCGAGCCTTGAACCGGGATCCTTAGGCTTCATAGGCAAGGGCTTAACCGCCAAGCCATCTCTCCAGCCCGCCAAGTTTTCTTTAACAAATTTGAACCCACACCCGACTTCCAACACATGAACAATATAAATGAAATCTACTTAAAACATATAGTATAAGGGAAGACAGGTTGGTTGGAGAGATAGGATTGAGTTTCACCATGTTTTACATGTGGACATACCAGTTCCCTCCTAGAATATTACACATAGGTGCTGGGCTGAGTTTCAGAGCAGGCAACATTATGATTTTCACTAATAAATCACATATATAGAAACATGTAATCAAATCTATCAAGATGGGTGGGACTTTGTTTTAGGAAGCCAGATCAAATTTGAAAAGAGTTTTCAATTATTGTCAATATTGTCCTACTGCATCTGTTAAACCTTCTCAATGAGATGGAGGTAACATAGGGAGAATTGCTCCTGAGATCAGAGCAATATGGGTAAACCTGACTGAAAAAGTTTAGGGCTGCAATTAAAAATTCTCTTTTCAGATCCACATTTTTTTTTAAATTGTTTGTTTATTATTTATTTGAGAGTGACAGACAGAGGGAGAAAGAGGCAGAGAGAGAGAGAGAGAGACAGAGAGAATGGGCGTGCCAGGGCTTCCAGCAACTGCAAACAAACTCTAGACACTTGAACCTCCTTGTACATCTGGCTAACGTGGGTCCTGGGGAATTGAGCCTCAAACTGTGGTCCTTAGGCTTCACAGGCAAGTGCTTAACTGCTAAGCCATCTCTCCAGCCCCAGATCCAAATATTTAAAGCAAGTAAGGATGAGCATTCCATTTATGTATTGTCTCATTGGAGCCTGTTCTTTCAATGCTGAAGAAATTGAGATGTGATGTTATTTTTCTTGCCCCACTTGGCACAACTAATTTATGACACTGAATGTCAATGAAGTGCTTTGATTGCCAGTTGGATATAATTTTTAGTACATTATATTGCCTCTCAATTTATTATAAAAGTCAGATGATAGCATTTACCACAACAATGAAGCATTTGTGCTATATGTATGTCCTTTCAACATTGAAGAGAAGTACTGAAGAATTCAAGAAAAGCTAAAATGTAAGAATGTACAATGCTATGAAATTATCTAACTAGACAATGGCACAAGAAAAACAATACCCCAAACTAACATGCTTACAGAAACTAAATTGTGTAATTCCCATTGAGAGAGGGAAGTGAGACTGCATGTAGAAAATGACTTTTGAATGGAGAATACTGTTTGCATAGTTAGGGAGGAAGTATATACAATTAGAAGGGAAAACCTGATGTGAAAGTATGAATCCTGTAAGGTTGCCTGCTGCAGTGAGGCTTTCTGGTGGCTGGACAGTGTCCAAGAGTTTGAGAAAGAAAAAATAAATGTTAGTGTGTAGAGACAAGTAAGATTAGGCTCTTTGGTATGTTGAAGAGTAGGTCTACCCTGAATTTGAAACTCAACCTATTATATACCAACTAGATAACTCTGATAAGTTACAAAACACTGGAAGCTTCAGTTTCCTCATCTGTATAGTAGACACAGTACCCACAGAATATCTAGTGAGATAACATGAAATGGTAGAACAATCTCCCACACAACAGGCTGTCATAAACCTACCTTCTGTCCTTTTCTCTTTCTTTCTCCTTCCTTCTTTCCTTCCTTCCTTCCTTCCTTCCTTCCTTCCTTCCTTCCTTCCTTCCTTCCTTCCTTCCTTCCTTCCTTTGTTCCTTCATTCATTCCTTCCTTCTTTCCTTCCTTCCTTTGTTCCTTCTTTCCTTCCTTCCTTCCTTCTTTCTTTCCCTTCCTTCCTTCCCTCCCTCCCTCCCTCCCTCCCTCCCTCCCTCCCTCCCTCCTTCCCTCCTTCCTTCCTTCCTTCCTTCCTTCCTTCCTTCCTTCCTTCCTTCCTTCCTTCCTTTTCTTCTTCTTCTTTGTCTTCTTCTTCTTCTCCTCCTCATCCTCCTCCTTCTTCTTCTTTCTTCTCCTCCTCCTCTTCCTCCTCCTTCTTATTCTGCTCTCTCTCTCTCTTTCTTTCTTTCACTGGTTTTTATAATGTATGACATACTATTCTAAGAACTATATGTCAAATACATATATGAAATATATTTAAAGGAATATATGTGAAATTGTCTAAAATTTATGTAATGTGTGTGTATATAGAGCTAATTGCTATGTCTGTGCTGGGATCATGTAGTTAATAGTGTGGAGATCTACTCATGATTTGATTTAGGTTCTATAGCAACTAAGAATACTGAAGCCATATATGTTGTTAGAGAGTACTCAAACCTCAATCAAGTTAGTATTCTGTCCAGATGAATTAAACCATGTTGGTAGTATTTTGTACAAATATCATTTGACTCAACTTTTATTTTAGCCAGGAATTATCTTCACAGTATGTCACAAATGCTTAGCTAAGATCTAACTATAGAGCATGGCATGAGTACATTATATTTCCAACGGTGAAACTTAATGATTCCAAGTACATGGGTTACTATTATTGAATAGTCAGCTTTATAGGCACTTAAAGTCTATGAGGTATATCTGTGGGCCTTCTCTGATTGATCCATGAATTTCTGTTTCTTGCTCATTGGAAAAGTGAGTATAAGGAGTCATGAACAGTAGAATTGTCCTATCTTGATCTTGAACTGTATTGAAATTATTTATATAGAAACACTTTAACTTGATTCAAAGGGGCTGTGATATTTATAAAATAAATTTTATGATATTAAAAATTGTCTTCGTCTCTTGCTTTTGGCAAGTCATCATCAATCTGTGTTTTCTAGTTGAGCCTACTCTGCATTGTAATCACTACAAGCATGCATTGTTCACATTATAATTGGATGACAGCTGAAGGATTTTGGATAATACCTGGAGCTTGTGGAGACATAAAAGTTTTCTCCCTGAGTCTTGAAATAGAAACTCCTAGGTATCCTCATTGTCATCTCTGACTGTGTATCTGGGTTTTTGCAAACCAGGGGCTATTATGCAATCCTCTTCCTTTTGACGTGGAATGATGGATAGATTTGCCCCTAGGATCATGAAATAGATATTAATGCCAGACTAGCTTTTTATGGCAAGAGGGTAAAATTTAACAAAAATCCAAACACATCTTTAAAAATCAGAATTAAGAATTATTAGAAAGGCAAATTTAAACTAAATAATAAAAATAGTTGCAGTGTACAACCTTTCAAGACATCAACTTTCTTTGGTCCTTTATATTGGGGTTCTTTGAGTTTTGCTATAACATGTGCATCATAGAAGGTGAAGTATACCTGTGTTTTGATCTTTTAGCTCTCTTGTGTATGTATAGTCTTGATTATGTTTGAAAATATGGTATAATAAGCATTGTTGTGGTAAGGATCTTTCCCTCCATGGGAAGTAATGAGACCACATTTGTTCCTTTTTCACTTTTCATTTGGACAATGCAAATGCAGGTGGTATCTGGTATTCTTGAGGCCTTTTCTCTTTCTGGCTCTATATATTAAAGATGACCCATCATATTTAGTGCCAATTTTTACTTTTTTTCAAATATTTAAATATTCAAGCACATAGCAGATGTTCAGAGTCTAATTTTTGATTCAGAAGGGGATCATTTAATGAGAAAAATGATCAAATAATTGGCAGAATAAACTGTGAACTATTATTAGTACAAGTTGGTTCTAAATGGAGCCTCATTATGTTCCTAAGCTGTTTTCTAAGTACTTGGCTTAGGAGATCCTCCTGCTTCAGCTTCCCATGTTGCTGGGACTATGGAGCCATGCCACTGGAATGGCTCTTGAGTAATACTTTTAGATTATACATGTTGTTAATTCCTGCACTTAGCACAGAGAGAATAATCTGAACTTTTTCTAATTGCACACATTTTTTTTTTTTGTTACTGACAAGCACTTTAGGATGCTATTTCTCATAATAACATTTTTCTTTTCCTCAAAACTCTCCGTGTGTGTTTTTACTTGCTCCGAGTATATTCTTCACCAGGTATGACATGGTTACCTCTTAGATGGTGGAGTACACATCTTTTAATTTGTCTTTACTACCACATCATTAGGAAGTTTCTATGTCCTAATGAAAGCAAGATCAACCTTGTAAGACAAATTTTCAAAAAGTCCATGAGGAAGTGCTGGTGTTCTTCACCCTCATTCTCCTGCCCTGTGATGGATCAGAGGGGCTGGTATTACTGTCATTTTTTACTCACACTGAAGTATCCAGGCTTCATAAAAAGGGGGGCAAAAAGTTCCAAAAGCTCCTTCTGTTTTGCTTGTGTGTGTGTGTGTGTGTGTGTGTGTGTGTGTGTGTGTGGGCAAGCATGTGCATGTACACACATTTTTGTGTGTGTTTGGGTGGTATATGCTCATATATATGCCCTGGCAGGGCCCCATGTGCTTGTTTGCAATGCTGTAGGGATAGGCTGTAGTGGGCAAAACAAAATATTGGATATCCTACTCCATTGCTCATACCCCTTATTTTGAGCCTGTTTCTTACTGATACCAGAACTACTAGGTTTTGCTTTTCTTCCTTTTTCTTTTTAAAATTTAATTATTATTATCATTTTTTTATTTTTGTAGTCAGTGGATACAGTCAAGTTGGTAACATCATTAGCCTCCTCCCTGTCCTCCCCCCTCCACAGGGACCATCCTTGTTGGGGTATATAAATCGTGCATTGTGGGATTAGCCTTTAGTTTTGGGTAGGAGGAAATGTCTCTGTGTGTCATGACCCAACATGTGGCTCTGACATTCTTTCTGCCCCCTCTTCCGCAAATTTCCCTGAGCCATGATGGGTTCATATTAGGTCTGCTTCCGTGTTGAGATCTTGGGCACCTCTCTTTCTCTGGATATCTGGTTCTAGGGGTTGATTATACTCTGTGTCTATCTCCTTCACCATTGTGATCATTGTGCTGTTCTTTTTTTTTTTTTTTTTTTTTTTGCAAGCCAATAGATTTTCTAGTTTCTGCTCCCCTTTGCCCAACTGGGTGCTTATAGCCATGCCTAACTATTTATGAGATTTACAAAACTCAGGTGGTTTCAGGCCCCTCGTGCATATTTGTTTGTGAAGGAAACACATGTAACCTCTGAACCATCTCTCCATCCCTTCCAAAAGGTTCTAAATTAGAAAGTAAATGTTTCATACAAATAAAAACATATTTATGATCACAACACCCTGGGAAATACTAGATACATATATAACCAGTGGGGTGACAGGAAGCACAATCCTGCCTGGCAAGTGTGGGACTGCACAACAGAGCAGGGCAGTGCGGAATCCTGCCTTCATGTTCAGTACAGGTTAGGGGTCCCAGCAGGAGGGACAGTGGGAAGCCTTGCTTTGTTTGCCAGCTGTGAAGATGCCTGAGGTAGGACAGTGGCACCGTGTAGCCTGCTATGATCTAGCATACATGGGGCCAGTTAAGTCAGACGCCAGGCTCCATTCTGCAAGCGTGGCAGCAGTGTAACCCTAAAACAGTGAGCCAGGCTTTGAAGGTAGAGTCCTGCCTGCCTTTGAGTCCTCCAGTCTGCTATTCACTGCCAGTGTCTTTTTGTAGATCATTATTGTATTATATAATCATAAATTTATTCAACTTTGAAGTAAAGATGTTAGTCAACATCATCATTATGAATACCATTGGCTCCTTCCCCACCCTGAGAAAAATGTAATCTCTAAGAGGACAATTTTCAAGTTCTCAAAATACTCCCTGGTACAAAGAAGATACTTGATCTATGAATAAATAAAATTAAGTAGTGAGGATCAAATGAGGGTATTTGTATATAAAGTCCACCCCACAGAGATTAATATGTATCTAGGCCTTAAAAATCTAACTTCTTTTTATAATGATGGAGAAAAATTAAGAGATAAGTTGAAACTTTCAGATAACAGAGGAAATCTTTCCGAGGTATATTTCACTGCAAAGAAAGAGCTAAGGATAAAGTAAATTGTGGCAGATTTAGAGGTCTAATTTGATTTTAAATTAAAAAAAAAAAAACAACATTTCTGCTCTACAGAACTTCTGAAAATTTGGAGCATTTCTGTGGCTGACATTGTTTTGTAACTGTCTGGCACCACTCTGCTAGTTATTTTGGGGTCCAAATACATTGAAGGAAAGTGAAATATCTTGGGGCTTCTCCAAGGCTTTGGGTAAATCTCTGGTTTGATAATTCTGTATCCACCTATCCAACATTCAATCATCCATCCATCCATCCATCCATCCATCCATCCATCCATCCATCCATCCAGTTCATTAAGATTTACTGAATATGTATTTTATGCCAGAAATGAAACTTATCTTTAAAGTTTATTTTCTGAAAGTATACCAAGCAGTTTAACATTGGTACTGTGAACAATGATTACAAAGGCCTATAGTTGAAATCACAACAGTAACTTTCTGACAATCAGATAGTCACATTAGATGATAGCACAGTCATTCCCATAGAATTATGTTTTATTTTGTATATTTTTGTGGGTAAAATAAACTCAATCAGAGAGCCTTCTATAATCCTAGGAAGGGTAGGTTGGTTATGAGGCCAATCCTTCTATTGGCATCACATCTAGTCAAAGTGTTTGTCCTGATTAGCTAAAATTTTGGTGCTAAATGTAGATACTTGTTAGTCCATGGGTTTAAAACAAATAATTTTAGAAATGCATCTTTCTCTTTATTCTGAATATTTGCAGATGGTTTAGAGAAATACAAAAAATCTCTGTTGTATTTATTTATGGTATGTCTCTGTTGTTTCTTAATCTAAATTGAAGTGCAGTGTACCAATAAAACAAGTCACAACATAGAAAGAAAATTTTCCTTGTATAAATAATTAACTCTTTAAGATTTATTGGCCTTTCTCTATTTCCCCATTTCTCTGAGTGGTGTAATCCAAATAAAATGTTGCATTTATTCTTGTCTGATAAAATATTCATAAAAGAAACCACTACCTTTGGATTTGGATTTGGAAAGCAGAGAAAACATGATTATGAATGTTGACCCTTGCCCAAGTACTACCTAAAGCCCATTAGCTGAAACCAGACATCTATAGGGAATCTAATTATCCGTTTACCTTTATTAGTATTATTATTTATTTATTTTATTTTTTTTGCTCCTTGGTCCTTGTTAAGGTTTTCAATGCCTTTAAACTAATACATGATGATTTATAAAGAAACAAAAGCAAGTGATTATGTTTATAACACACATATACAATGATAAGCAAGCCAATGCTAGCTAGAAAATCTTCTTGACAGACCTAGATGGCTTTGGAAAAATTGAGCATAATCAGGAAAGCAGATTCAGTTCCTGATGAACAGATCGTATTGCCAGAAAAGTGAAATTTAAAAAATTTTCTGTTTATTTTTATTTTTTTATTTGAGAGAGAGAGAGAGAGAGAGAGAGAGAGAGAGAGAGAGAGATAACGGGCGCGTCAGGGCTTCCAGCCACTACAAGAACTACAGACGCGTGTGCCCCCTTGTTCATCTGGCTAACGTGGGTCCTGGGCAATAGAGACTGGAACTGGGGTCCTTAGGCTTCATAGGCAAGCGCTTAAGTGGTAAGCCCTCTCTCCAGCCCCAGAAAAGTGAAATTTAGAATTGAGAGTTAGATTTTTAGTTTGGTGCACTTTGCTATGTGGGGATAAGACTGTATACCCATGTACAGGGACAACACACTACCACATCCCTTGGCTTTGCAAGTGTTTATGTTTATCTTCAGCATAAAGGTGTTCTTGTACCTTTGATATTTATCTAAAAAGTTCCATCAAGATCTAGGACATTCTAGTGTCCAGGTGGGTTACATGGAGTAAGCCTTCTCAAGATCCCAAAGTCTGTAATGGTGTATAATAAATATTAAGAAAGATTGGCCTCTGACACTCTCCCACCCTTCCTTTTGTTAAAGCACCCACAACCAAACTCAGGGCCTTGTGCATGCTAAATTCAGTACTCTGTCAGTAAACCACACAACCCGATCTTAAGGTACATTTTCCCTTACTCTTCGGAAAAATGAAATGTTTGAAAGTGGATGATCACAAAATTAATTGCTTGGTTGTTCTTTGAAATATATATGTTTTAGAGCAAAAACAGTTTTGTGACTGGACTCAGCAATGCAACCATCTTTCTGTATAGGGGAGATTAAAAGGGGAGTCCTTGGTAAACTATCTTTGGTGATGTTTTCACTGGATGCGTTACATGATTTTGGTGTGTGGCTAACATTTTTTTTTTTAAACTGATTATTTTGAAATCATACTCTTTTTAGTTTTTCATTTTTTATTATTCTTTTTATAAAAAATAAAATAATAATAATTTTTTAAGTAGATCAGTTCACAAAACTTGAAATTCTGGGAGCCAGTGAATTGAGCAACAGCAGGTCTGCAAAGAGGCTATTCATTTGAAGTCACCTATTGGCAAAGCTCCACAGCATCACCTTTCCTGTCCCAGCCCAGACAAATAGCTCGTTACAGGAGTTACGGGGCACATTTCTAAACTGAGTTCAATTTGACCAGAACAGCAATCCCAAAGAGGATCTGAGCCAACAGGAACTGACAGGCCTTTGCAAGCGAAGTGTCAGCATTTGACTGCCTTACTGTGGCACAGACACATTTCAGTGTCAGCACCAGGGTTTTGAGTCATTCTTATTTTCTGACCTGGAAGAGTCTGAGTATTTCAAGCTAATTGTTTTTTCTTTGTTATATAGTGGTTGAGTCTTACAGGATAAGTTTCTTCATTCTACTTAAGAAATGATGACATTTTCTAGTTCGACATTGTAAGCCCTGGAGAAAGATATAAAAATTCACAAACATCTGTGTATTATATGTTTCAAAATTATGTTTCTACTGAGATAAATTAGGCAAGCATGATCAAATGAAAAATAAAATTATGTGTTTGACTTTTTGTTACATCCTTTATATTAACTTGAGATCATGGGGATGGTAAAATTTTGATATCTGATACATTTTTTATGTTTAACAACATAGGATGGATGTTCCTTTCGTGTTTTTTTTTTAAGTGTGTGTAATGTAGTGTGTGTGTGTGTTTGGTGTCTTGGCATGCACGTACTCTGGCAGGATGTACTGGGATGTGCTTACCTGTTGTGGTTGAAGCAGTCCTTTTTTATTGCTCTTCCTCCATTTCTTGATTTGAGTCAAAGTCTTTTACTGTTCTCAAAGTTTGAGGTTTTTTTGTTGTTGTTTTTATTTCCTCATGAGTTTTGTTTACTCTTTGGTCTCTGCTTCTCTATGGAATTGGACATGCATGGCCATCTTTTTATGTGGGTCCTGGCTATTTAACTTGAACAGTCTCTCAGGCCTCCTCAGAACATGCTTGCTGAGGAAGTGCTCATAACTACTGAACCATTTTTTGTTTCTGGCCAAAGAACATGATTTTTTAATGACTGTATAATCTGTTTTACTCTGTTTTAACATGTTACTAGGTATTTAGTTTGCTTCTAGGATTTTACTTTCACAAATCATGTCTTTAGTTTTACAACATTCATCTTTAATTTTTTTCTTTTTTATAGTGACTCCCACAAAATAGAGTTAACATTATACTTTTTAATAAAGAATATAAATATTTTTAGACCTGGAGAATGATTTGAAGATTTCACTGTAAGGGACACTAAGAAATTCCTTGTGCTGGGAGGCAGAGAAAAGAGGATTCTTGAAGCTAGTTGGCAAGCCAAATAAGTGACTCAATAAGAGACCTTGTCTCAAAAAATAAGGTGGGCTGGATGTGGTGGTACACATCTTTTATCTACTCCGGAGGCAGAGGTAGAAGAATTGCCCTGAGTTCCAGGCTATCCTGAGACTACATAGTAAATTCCATGTCAGCCTGGGGAAGAGCAAGACCATACCTTGAAAAAACAAAACAAAACAAAACAAAAACTACAACAAACAAACAAAATAAGGTGGAAAGCAATCAAAGAAGACATGCTATGTTGAACTTAGATCTCCCAATGCACTTGTACACATGTGCATATGTATCCCTCTGTTGCTGTCAGGTTTGCATTGCTGGTAGAAATCACCCAACCAAGAGCAGCCTGTGGGCAAAAGAAGTTATTTTGGCTTACAGGCTTGAGGGAGAAGCTCCAAGATGGCAGGAAAAATGATGACATGAGCAGAGGGTGGACAAAACCTCCTAGCCAACATAAGGGGGACCATAGCAACAGGAGAGTGTGCCAAATACTGCCATGGGGAAACTGGCTATAACACCCATGAGCCCACCCCCAACAATACTCTGCCTCCAGGAGGCTTTAATTTCCAATTGCTATTAGCTGGGAAGACTAGCATTCAGAACACCTAAGTTTATGGGGGACCCTTGAATCAGCCCACCACACCCTCCATGTGAGGCATATAAAAATATTTATATACATATAAAAATATTTATACATATATCAATAGCATACACACACATTTAAAACTGTGGGGGCAACAAAAGTAGGAGGTTGTTCATTAGACATACAAAACAATCAGGAATAAAGAGCCGACCAGAAACACATTTTCTGGTAGAACTCCTGAGAATCCAAGAAAGGAAATAATATGGGGAAATAATATAAAACTGATCTGTGACATCCATGGAACCAGATAGGCAATTCCATGCTGCTGGGATGAATGTCTAAACCAGATACAGTTTATGGCAGGAAGGGATTTATTTCCATTTACAGATCCAGGGGTAGCTCCATCTATGGTGGAAGAAGCCAGCTCCCATTCATAAATCCAAGGAGAGAGAGAGAGAGGGAGGGAGAGAGAGAGAGAGAGAGAGAGAGAGAGAGAGAGAGAGAGAGAGAGAGAGAGAGAGAGAGAGGGGGAAATCACCACCAGCCAGGAAACACAAATGTAGCAAACACACAACAGGTACCAAGCAAGACCCCTGCAGATCTCAAATTTCTGTGCATACCTTTGGGCTGGAATTCAGGTCCAGGTCCACCCCGCCTTTTCGTCCCTGCTCCCACTCCCCCCACCCCATGACATTCTCCGCTAGCTAGAGCATTGGAGTCTCCTGCTACAAGCTATAATAAAACAACTGTGTCTATAGGGGAATGCATTCAAATTATCACAGCATGTGACTCAGTAGTTTTGCCAAGAGGTTAGAAACTATTGACTCAAGTGATTACACATCACATGACTACGATCTACCTTATAATACAGAGGAGTTGAAAAGTGTGGACTCATAATTGTTGTACAGTAATGATTGAATTACTTTATATTTATACCCACTGAAGAAATCACAGTTTTCACCCGATAAGATTCTGTGTGCTTCACAGAAGTAAAAATTAAGGTTTCATGATATGGTTGGAAAGAGTTAACTATGAATTCAGGTGATAAGGAAGGTTTTGTTAAAGGAATGACTAGAAAAAAAATGTATGTCAAATATCAGGTTTTATGTAATTTGTATCTTATTACTTTGTGCAATTTTAACTTGCAGTTTTTCTACCTATACCTTAACTAGTGAAACATGATGAGAGGCCAACATGCTGTGTAAGCATCACTCCAGTGCTTACTGTTCAATATGCAATCCCATCACACCTCTGGCTCTGTGAGTTGTAGCCATGGCTTTCAATTAAATCACCAGACTGACACAAATCTGATTTGGACTGAATTTCATATATTTAAAATACTAAACCACTATTTACAAATCCCTAATGAGACATAATCAAATAATTCAAACAGCCATGCAAATAGTTATATTTAACTATATAGAGAGCCAAATTAAATAGAAGTACATTTTTATGAGAAAATATGGGTAAACACAGCTCAAAAGCATTTTCTTTGTTCTATTCAATAAAAAGAGGGAAAAATTGCAAATTTTAATTTTAAACATGTATTTTATTTTGTTTTATTAAAAATTATTTAAACATGTTTGAAGACATGTAAAATTTAAAAACTAAGTTTATAGCATACATAACTTAAATTCCCTTGTCGTAGTTAACAATCTTTCTTTGGTAGCCCCACATGATCAGGAATAAAAATCCACTCACGTATTCTAGTCTCTGTACTCTATACTGTCTCTTTTGGATATTTGTGTCCAGGTGCTCCAATTAGGTGTGCATGTAGCAAAGTCTGGCACTGGTTTTTCAAACTCCTGTTACAGATAGATTGTGGAACTTGCTAATTGGATGAATCCTGCATACTGGGTACAATACAGAAGCACATAAAGCAATTGAAATTTACCTGATTTCTCATGAGGCTCTATGGTTATTTAGTTTCCTTTTCATTTCTTATCTATCATCAAAGATGGAAAACAGGTATTATTCCATGTCTGTAAACACAGAAGAAAATTTAAAAAATAGTACCATTAGTACATACAAATTAGAAATTTTCAACAATTCAGGAAACTTTTCTATCCCCTTATACAACTCAAAGTAGAAGTACCTTTCCAGTAGAAAATTTAAAGGCAAATAGATTGTATTTTGTGAATTATGTGAAGTGTTATGCTGTGGTTTTATGATAACTAACTAGCAGCATCATATGTGTTCTTGAGTTGCAGGGTACAGCAAAAGAGCATGGGCTTATCAACTAATCTCCCAATTCTATTCCATGTGTAATACATATTCCTACTTACACTTGAGAATCATTAACCAGAAGGCATCACATGGTTTCAACCAGACTTCAAAGGAGAACAAGAATCCAGTGATGTGTCAAAGAAGGAGAAGTCTTGGATTTGGTGAATGCTAGTCAACTCTAAAATGTAAAATAAAAATGGAAAGTTTAAATTATGAGATCAACAAATAATTTCCAAACATACAAGCAGCATAAAAATATAAAGTGAGGGCTGGAGAGATGGCTTAGTGGTTACGCACTTGCCTGTAAGGCCTAAGGACCCTGGTTCGAGGTTCTACTCTCCAGCACCCACATTAGCCAGATGCACAAGGTGGCTCATGTGTCTGGAGTTCATTTGCAGTGGCTGGAGGCCCTGGTGTGCATGTTTTTTTTTTTTTTTTTCACTCTCTCTCTTTCTCTCTGTCTGCCTGTTGCTCTCAAATTATATATATATGAAGTGAGGCCTGGGTAGATTGCTTATCAGGCAAGAGTGCTTGTCACTTAGCCATAGAGCATGAAACTGCCAAGTTCAACTCCCATAACCCATGGAAAAAGTTGGGCATGGCCATGAACATCTGTAACCCTGTTTCATGGGGGGGGGGGGAGGCAGAGACCAAAGAATCATCGGGGATTACTGACAGAGAAACTGGGTTGAGGGAAACACCTTGTCTCAAGGAAATATGTGTGTGGAGATAGAGAGAGAGAGAGTTAAATAAAATTCTTTACCTAATTTAGATATCCTGAGTATTGCCACTTTAAAACACAATTCCATTTTTTAGTCTTATTTTTATTTTTAAATGTGTAGCCCAAGTTGGCATCAAACTCCTGATCCTCCTGCCTCTGGCTCTTCAGCAATTTCCTACTGGCATATGCCACCATGACTGGCTAAAACAGTTCTTAAATTATTATATAATTCCATGTATACATGCAATATGCACACACACATATATATAATAATGGTATTGTATTAAATTAGGATTCTAGCATTGATATTTTTTCCTAAAAGTTCTTTAATTTGACTAGGTCTATAATGAGAATAGTTTTGTATTAATTCACTATATATTCTCAGGGTGGCCTCGAACTCACAGAAATCCTCCTCCCTCTGCTTTCCAAGTGCTGGTATTAAAGGCATGCACCACCACACCTGGCTCTATTTCTTTTATTACTAATTTTCCATTTTGAAGACAGAATTATAATATGCAGTGGACTGATAGTTATGAGGATGGGATGGGGTAGAAAGAGGAAAGGAGAAAGAGGATGACAATATTTGATATGAGTGAAGTATTTTGAACTGTGAGCCAGCCTCTGTGCATTAGTTGTCACTGTTTTTAACATTTTGCAGAGGAGGAAACTGAGGTATGATGAGGTTAAAGAGCCTGCTCAAGATCACATGGCACAGCCATAACCGATATGGAACAGGAAGGCTGTTTTCCCTTCAGGGTATGTTTCTTTAAATGCTGATATATATTTAAAAATTCCTCTAAAACATTTTAATGCTTCATTGTAGTGAGAAGTGTCTATATCCTCTATGTTTCCTTACCTTGAGTTGGTTTAAACTTTACCATCATGGCATGAAAAAGTTTCATGTGTTGGTGTGTGAATAACTCCAGAGCTCTGAATTGGAACATGAATAGAAGCAAGAAAGATGCTAGATACTTTTGGAGCATTATACTTATTTTCCAAGGATGCCATGCAGTCACATTGTCTGAGAGTAAGGATTTGACAAGAAGATTAATTTGCCTTTTATCCTACCTAGTCATGTATTCCCTTTCATTTGAAGCAGAGTTCCTTTCTAATGTCAGCATCATACTCAACCATCCTGTTACTTTTGTTTTGGGATCTTGGGCAGGAAAGATAAAGCACTGCTCTTAATTCCAAAGGACATTCACTGTAAGAATGATTCCCAGGGTATGCAGGGTGAGTCATGGGTTTTGGTGTGCTGTGGCTGTGTATTGAAAGCCATATGGCAAAGATACTCTCATATGCTTTCATTCTACTAGTATGTGTGTGTGTGTGTCTATGTGTGTTTGTCTGTGCACACATGTATGCAAGGACTTTGTGTAGAATAAGGCACTAGAGGGCTATGATAAGTGCTAACTACTTCCATGCTTAAAGGCACTAGTGAATTTTACAGTATCTATTGCAGCAACTATGTTTATTGGTTCCTGTGCCAACCACTCAAAATACACTGAAAATCAAGGGATTTTATTCTAGAATAGAAGTGATGGAATTCATAGGTTGGTGGAAGAGAAAAAATATAATTAAATTATGATACAATCAAATGTTAGTTGAGCCAAGGAACAAGTTAGAGTAATGCCTGGAACTAAGAGATCTCTGTAGCACTCTCAAGTATGTTCCCACAGAACAGATGTTTTGTTGAGAGCCGCATGATGGAGTCATTGCAGAGGCTTCTTTCAGAAAGGATCATATATCCATCCCTTAGGAGAACCAAGAGAAGATGAGGAAGATATTGCAGAGACAATGATGTCCAGGTGTTAGTAGCAGAGATGGAGAAGAACCACCTTTCAGAAATGTTTATGAGAGAAAGTCAAAGAGACTTGTTGGCTTTGATTTGCTGATTATGGCACCCAGTAGGATCAAAGATCCCCTCATAACCCTGCCTTGTATATGTGGTGGTGCCCTTCTCAGCGGTGGGGTCACTTAGCCAGAGCAGCATTTGAAGTAGGAACACCTCCGATTTGGATTTGTAGTATTTGAACTATCAATGTTTGAGATATTGTTCACTGTTGAATCTTTGGGGCTTAGAGGAGTTCCTATACTTGGGTAGATAATAACAATTTTTTTAATAATTTAAAGAAGATTTTTTTTCCATTTAAGTTAGTTTACCTCTCTTAGTAGCATTTTAACATTTTATTCATTTAGCTTTTACTTCTTAACTTTTTCCTATAATGTTTGACATATTTTATTGCTGTCATTAATACGTTTCCTAGTCTCCATATGAGTTATATTTCCCAAAAAGGAAAGCTATTTACTTTTAGGATAAATATAACCAACTACTTAAGTTTTTACTTAAAAAGAGATGCTTTCTGTTTTCACTTAAACAATTCTCTGGGTTCTTTTGGTTATTGATTCCATTATTTGAAAAGAGAGATAATTTTGTCTCATTAGAACTACTTTTTAAAATTAAAAATACTTAAAAACATATAGCATTTAATTTACATGACCTTAATCAAAAAGTTAGGATGGGCTTCTTTCTCTAGTAAGGAAATGTAAAGTTTCATAGTACAACAAATTACATTCCATTTTGATATAAATTTGTCTATAATAGATGCATAGAAATTGTTTTCTAAAATTTCAATCTGTACACCATATTAAGAAAAATCAAAGATAAAAATGAGATTATTCATCTTGCATATGACACAAGGCCTGAAGGCATTCGTTCATAATTATGTACTTAAAATCTAGTGGATGTTTGAAATTCTACATTCTAAGGGTGGAAATTATATTCTATCATGGATGACAAACAATAACAAAGAAAAATGAAAATCCTTAGTATTTTAGATAGCAATAGTTCTGTGGATAAAAAATATATAAGAAGACAGGAATGCATGGTATCAGGGAGGAATAATGACATCTTAGATGGCAAGAAAGGCCCGATTGGAAAGGGGAACAGGTTAGAGAAGCAAATTTCAGACAAACCATTTAGGAAGCACCTCTAAGTAATGTGCTCATTTCCTACATTGAGAGGACAAGGGACAAGGCCTATTCTATTCTAGGAAGAGTGCAATGGCCTAGGCACCTGAAACAGAAACATGGGAGAATTAATCAGTTCAGAGATGTGATGTATGCTGGAGAGAGATAATCTAAGACTTTTCAGGTTGGAAAAAGAGCATTGGCTCTTCCTTTGAGTACTTTCATCAAATGTATGTGGGCTCACATTGATGGAAAATAGGGGCTTCTGGAGAGGATCACTCTGTCTCTGCTACTAAGAACGCACTCACTGCAGGTTGGCCAGGGGACCTGTTAAGACCTATTTCAACAATCTAACAGGAAGGAATGATAACTTGTCCTAAGTTGTTTCTGAAGAGTTAATGAAAAGGGATTTAATTTGGAGATCTTCTGAAGATAGAATCAATAGGATCTCCTAACTGATTTGATGCAAGCTATGACAGAAAAGGTGAAGTTAATGATGTACTATGGCTTTTGGCTTGAGGAACAAAGAATGGACATGTTCTTACTGAGACTGGGTAAAACAAGGGAGGAAAGACATTTACTTTTGGAGGGATGGCATTAAGGACTTAGTAACACAATTAAAGCAGAATGTTAAGTATAATCAGATAAATCTTTCAGGGTTCACCACCCAAATACTTCCTCTTTTCTAACCCTTAATATTCCAAGTATGACAATGCACAGATGAACCAGTGGCATTGCAGAAAATGTAAAAATGGGCAGGGAAAGAGGTTGGCCACCTGATTGTGTATAAGAGCTTTAATCATCTTTGCTATAATATAACATTATTCTAGAATATGTTTTGCTGCAATAGAAAATGTGTTGTACTCATAGTCTTCAAAAGAATAAGATTTTAGTTCATGTAATTTATTGATTGAACAAACACAAATATGTCATTTGAGTTAACTTTTATACGAGAAGTGAGAGTGACAGGGAAGTATAAGATTCAGTTCCTGCTCTACTATAGCTCATAGCCTGGAGGGCAGATAGACATAACTAAGGAAGAGAGTCTTATCACAAGAGGATGGTCCCAAACTATGAGAATGGAGAAGAGTGATGATGAATTTTCAAGTGAGCTGGGCTGTGGATTTCTCCTTTAGTACTTCTGAGATTCTGTTTTGTTGGTACTTATTTTCTTTTATGAATCAGTAGTTTAAGTACTGAGAGATTGCAGGATTTTGTATCATAAGACTCTTCATTATCTGAACTACGTTTCTTTTAGGACTTGCAAAATATTTGGTCATGGGATTCCAACCTAATATTAAAAAAAAATGTCCAAAGTTTCTGTTCCTTATTTGTAATTCTCCTAAGTATGATTATCTAACTTCTTCTCTAAGAGCCATGACAAAGCAGAGCTCTTTCAAGAGAGTATCTATGGAAGCTGAAGGTGTCTTTTAACGTCTTTGTAACCAGGTGTTTCAGAAGAAGTATGATTAGCATCATTTGGCTTGAGGAGAACTTCCCCATTCATGAAGAGTTGAAGACACTTGTGTATGTTTTACTTTTATTGTGACCTGTTGAAAGGGCTGTGTAGATACCTACATTCTTTCTCGAAGCTTGAACTTGTGTAGTTAGATGTTTCCTTTTGCTGTCTTGATGTAGATTGGAGTTTCTATAATATGTACCACACTGGACTAATGGTTGCCAACTGGGCAGTTATACCCTTCTCAGAATTTATCAGAAGATATTAATGGAAATAGATAATTCATCTTCCTACCTGTAAATTTATGCATGTGTAGCAGTTACTTTGGATTCATAAAGGACAACTTGAGTAATTGTCTACTGAACCCAAAATTGTTTTATGTTTGAGTTTTCTTTTTAATGTCTTTTGATTTCTGAAATGTAGCAAAGGGTAGGGAAATAAATATGAAAATATGGGGACAGGGGTTGAAGAGATGGTTTAGCAGTTAAGACATTTGTCTGTGAACCCTAAGGACCCAGGGTTGACTCCCCACTACCCTACATATGCCAGATGCACATTGTATTGCATGCATTTGGAGTTTGTAGCTGTTAGAGATACTGGTATGCCTATTCTCTCTATCTGCCTCTCTCTCTATCTGCCTCTCTCTCTCTCATAAGTAAATAAAAATAAAATATTTTTAAAAATATTAAAGGAAAATATGGGGATAATAAAAAAATGAAGTAATAGATAATAACCCCATTCCAAGTGAGAGTCACTTCACATCGTTAATTTGGGAGGGCTGAACATTAAGGTTTTTATTTGGGGCAGGTTAAGAGGAGACTTCACCCCACTGATTCTGTGTTTGGGGAAGTGTGACTTTGCTTGAGTGTTCCACCACCCTTATGGAGCCCACACCCCTGCAGCTACCAAGAATTATAGAAGTCGTGGCTTAATGTTTTTTCTATCTAAAGTTCTCCTCCCACCACCTCCCCATCTGGAGCTAACCTATGACTACTGCTATCTGATCCTCTGTATCTACCTTCAGTCACCTAGTTAATGTTTAATCGTAATTACTAATAATAAAATTATTTTATGTGTGCAAACATGTTCATGTGTGTGTGAGAATGTAGTCCACAGTACACATGTGTAGGTCAGAGGATCATGTTTTGGGTGAGTGGACATCTTTTAACCCTATTTTGAGGCAAGATTTCTCTCTCTGTTTCTCTCTTTGCTGTTGTTCTTTGCTGTGCTCACTGTAGCTTCTATGAAATTCTCTGGCCTTTGCTTCCCATCTTGCTGTTAGAGTGTTGGGATTATCAAGGCCTATCTCAGCTTCTGGCTTTTTATGTGGAACCTGGGGAGGATCAAACTCAGGTATTCAAACTTGAGTAGTAAATGCTTTATCCACCAAGCCATCTCCTGGGCCCCAGTAACATAAACTTCTTAAAACACCAAAGAGCCCAGTAGAAAAGTGAACTTTTTATTCCCAATTACATTTTAGATATGTTCAGAAGCATGTATTCTGAATAGCTCAACAAACAATTGCTAGACCTTACCATGGACCAGCAAGTAGGGTGGGTGATGGATATAAGTATGACTTAGTCATGGTACTTGCCCTCCAGGCACTTATATTCTAGGGAAGAGAATGGATGCATAATAATGAAACATTCCAGGGCTGGGAAAGGAACATGGCTCTGTAGATAAAGAATGAAGGCCTGAATTAGAATCATCAGTACCCATGTAAAATGTAAAATGGTGGTGCATACCTGCAATCTCTGGGCTGCAGAGGCAGATATGGGATCCTGCCCTCAATTTTAGACAGAAATCCAGGGATCAATAAGACAGGAAATCTTAAGGCACACTGCTAGCTTTTGTAGCCAAATTGATGAGAACAAGGTTTAGAATGAGATCCTTTCTCAAAGAATAAGGGAGAGAGAGACAGAAGAAAATACCTGATGTTGACCTCTGGCCTTCCCATGTATGCATTTATACATGTGTGCCCCTGTGTTGCAGTTAACTTTGCATTGTTGTGACAGGCATCTGGCTAGACATAGTTGTGAGAGCTAGGGATTTATTTCAGGCTTACAGAGTCCAGGAAAATACTATCAATGGGGAAAAAAGCAACAACTATCTCCCATTCATAGATCCAAGCAAAGCAACAACACCAACAGCTAACACCACAAGAAAGCCATGAATTTCCAGAGGTCAAACTGTTCTGCCCACACCTTTGGGCTGGAATGATCATCTACCCTCAAGCACACCTTAGGGATGTATTCTAAGTTCTGCTCCTAGGGATACCTCCTCCAGCAAGGTGGCAGGAGATCCACTTCACAAGCTCAATTTTAATAAAATGCCTGAGTCTATAGAGCCATACATTCAAATTATCACATTCAAACTACCACACACTACAAACCACATGCATATGAACATACATGCAAATGCATGTACATCACACCCATAAACACACCCCACCAAAGGAAACATCATGAAACACCATGCTTTATTCATCCATTACATGCCAGGTATTCTATTTGGCTAAAAAATATAATTAATACTCATACTGTGCAAGGCCTGTATTATTCTCCACAGTTAGCAGATGAGAAAGCTGATGCTCTTATAGCTCTCCAACTGCTCAAGGTAACAGACAATATGTGGTTAAAATAGGCCCAATGTTTGTACTATCACATTCCATGTCTTGTTCAATTATTATTATTATTATTATTTTAATATGGAGCACTGTACGAATTTGTGTGTCATCCTTGCGCAGGGGTCATGCTAATCTTCTCTGTATCGTTCCAATTTTAGTATATGTGCTGCTGAGGTGAGCAATTGTTCAATTATTTTTAATACCACTTTTTTTTTTTTACAATGAAGTATTTATTTATGAGAAAAAGAAAGAGAGGCAGATAGAGGAAGCGAGAGAATGGGCATGACAGGGCCTTCAGCTACTGGAAAAAAAACAAACAAACTCCAGATGCATGTGCTACCTGTACTTCTGGTTTATGTGGGTCCAGGGGAATTGAACATGGGTCCTTTGGCTTTTCAGGCAAGTACCTTAACCACTCAACAATCTCTCCAGCCCTAGAATATCACTTTCTAATATGAGGAAAAAGTGTACTTTTAGAGAAATGTGAGATGGGCTAATGTGTTCTTGTATCTATTTCAGAAGCATTAAGAAATTAATTGTTATAATGTATCTTTATCAAGTCATTTTTACTTATTATTTAGCAAGGAATAGAATAAAATTAGAATTCCTCATTTTCCAAAAAAAAAAAAAAAAAAATCAAGGCTTTCTTTATTTCCAGAAGTTTTTATTAATTTATCAGGAAACTAATTCTGGACAAACTTTATATGTTTACAAAGTCATACTATCCCATTAAAATAAGGACAACTTTTGGCATTTGGCAGTTAAAATAATATGAAGGAGGCTCTGATACCAAATCCACAAAGGTTTATAGAGGCATCTATAGGCTCAAGTAGTGGTTTTCTAAAGTTACATCCTAGAAGTGGACAGCACTGGATTATTAGTTCCAGTTCTGATGTCTCAAATGAGTTATATTTACATGTGGGTGAGGTGTGTTTATTGCAGTAGAGTGACTATGTGAAGAGTTCTGGTTATGTGGGTGTACTTGCCTATATTGGGGAGGGGGAAGGTCTGAGTCTCAAATCTTTGGATCCAGGAGGAGGAGAACAGCTTTCTCAGGCAGCACCTTCCAAGAGGTCAGAATTCATTTTAAAGACAGACAGACAGACAGACAGAGTGAGAGCGAGAGCTAGAAAGAGAGAACGGGAAATTATCAAAATGAGGAAGTGATTCCCTCAATTATCAGAAACAGGAGCAAAGAAACAATGGCTGAAATTCACCTCCCCATGGGGGAGTGAATCATCAAAATAACCGGTGGAAAACAAGGTTGTGCAACCTTGACCAGCATGTGTCACCGGCTGGTGGAATTTTTAGAAAGGCAGCAGTTTGGGTTCATCTCTGTGGTTCGTGATTGCACACACCTGTTTGGGGCATGGATTTTGCAACCCCCCAAAAAGGGGAAACTGAACTCACTGCTCCTCCTGAGCTGTGCAAAAAAGCAGAAAACCACAGCTGCTTGAGCAGTTAACAGATATCAGTAAAATACCCACGTTACATAATTAAGGATAACGTTCCTGAAGCATATGGGCTAGAGGTATTATATTCTCATTAAAACTTTAGGTAGCAAACAATTTAGCATGTTCTTACACATTTCTCAGGTTTAATTCTATAATACATGATTGTAATTAGGCATGCTCTAAACAGCTTATTAAATAATACATGAAGAAATGGATGATGAAATATAGACAGTTTTGAGGCTTATGTATGAGTAACATAGAGCCATTGAGATGAGTCCTGGAAGATCAGTTCATACTGACTCAGTAAAGCAAACACTTTGGCCAGCCTAACTAAGACTGGAAGAGGGCCAGCTTCCCTGTAATTTTAAAACATACTAATTGATAGCTTCATATTTTCTTGTTTCCTTTTTCAATATATCATATGTAGCCATCCTTTATGAACAGCTCTCCGTGAAGAGGAAAGAGTGCTTTGAACCAGAGCAATACAAAAGTCGCATGCATTTTATCCAGGCAGGGATAGATCAGCTTGCTGGGGAATACAGAGATGTTACTGTCAGACATGGCCTAAATCAACATGTAGACACTTTCCTGAAGCGTACTACTATCTGTATAGTACAGAAAAGTAAAGTGAAGTGTCTCTTGAGAATCACTGAGGCAGGTGTGTGCTCCCAAGGGAAGAGGTAGGACACCTACCTCTGAGACGATATTAGATAAGGAAAAAACATTCTTTTGGTTCTGTGTCTCTGATTGCTATTCAAGACAGTGTTGTCTACAGAAATGAGTTTTCATGATTCTAGGAAGACCACATTCTTTCCATTAAGGCTATCCAGATAGCTTGCTTTCCAGTGCACATGAAGAGAATAAGCATGATATTTGAAATGCCCTCTAGTACATACTTGGGGGATCTGGCAAGGTTGACGTAGAATTTACTGATTTGTCTGCTTAGTAGGTAAGTGAGACTGCCAGCCTGGCAGTTTGCATTGGCAATAAATCACTGCTAGACATTTTATTTAAAAATTGGCACTGGATTGGTAGAGGTGAGGGATTGTCAATTTGTTTTTATTTTGAGGCCAGGAACAATCATAACACAAACAGGCCACCTGGAAACTTCAGTCTACATGCAAAATCATGGCTCAGGTTTGTGGCTATATTTTTGTATGATTGGAGAGAGCAGCAGGGCTAAATCAGAGCCTAAGGATTCCTGACCAGAAGGACCCAGGCAATCCTGTGAAGCCTGGAGCCAGCCCTGTTGGAAGCAGGCTGGTTCTGGACTTGCCTTGTGGGAATGGTAACATAGAAGTAGTGCAAGGGACAGAATGTGCTGCTTTCATTGATTGGGAGATGCTCACAGACAAACTGTTCACTCTATTAAAAACTCACCTGAAACCACTAAAAATTTGATATCCTCTCATACCTTCCCTGCCTACATCCTTGCCTTCATCCCTCCATTCCTCACTCTCTAATGTCCTCTGTTTTTTTCACACTCTTGCCTTATCTGTTATGAGAGTTCACTTTCCAAGCTATAATAAATACACTTATAATTTTTTTAAGTTTTATTTTTACTTATTAGAAACAGAGAGAGAGAGAGAGAGAGAGAGAGAGAGAGAGAACAGGGAGAGAGACAGAGAGAATGGACACGCCATGGCCTCTAGCCATTGCAAATGAACTTCAGACACATGCACCTCCTTGTCCATCTGGCTTACATGGGGCTTGGAGAATCAAACCTAGGTCCTAAGGCTTTGTAGACAAGCACCTTAACTGCTAAGCCATCTCTCCAGCTCTAGTTTTGAGTGATAAAATATTTGGAGGTGGGCTGGAGAGATGGCTTAGCGCTTAAGTGCTTGCCTGTGAAGCCTAAGGACCCCAGTTCGAGGCTTGGTTCCCCAGGTCCCACGTTAGCCAGATGCACAAGGGGGTGCACACGTCTGGAGTTCGTTTGCAGAGGCTGGAAGCCCTGGCACGCCCATTCTCTCTCTCCTATCTGTCTTTCTCTCTGTCTGTCGCTCTCAAATAAAAATTAAAAAAAAAATATTTGGAGGTATGGGCTCAATAGCAGAGTGCTTCTAGCATGCATGATGATCTAAGTTCAGTCTCTAGCATGCACACACATGCAAATGGGGGAAAAAAAACAAAGCCAAATGTTTACCTTGAATTCTTATCTACTCCAATGGAAATAATTGGGAGCAATCCACTAACTTTTATGTTTCCTCATTTCGTGAATATTATGGAAAGCTTTGCAATACTCATGAACAAATATTTTAATATTTTTAAAAAATATATTTTATTTATTTATTTGAGAAAGAGAAAGAAAGAGAGAGAGAGAATAGGCGCACCAGGGCATCCAGCCACTGCAAATGAACTCCAGACACATGTGCCCCCTTGTGCATCTGGCTTATGTGGGTCCTGGAGAGTCCAACTGGGATCCTTTGGCTTTGCAGGCAAATGCCTTAACCGCTAAGCCATCTCTCCATCCCTATTTTATTCTTTTGCACTTTAAAAATATGAGTTTTTTCCCTAGGAAAGATATTGAACATACTTCCATTTGACAAACTATAGGTCTTCTTACATTCAACTACATAAGCTATTCATAAATAAATCCTGAATGTATTTCACCTTATCACTAAGCAAGCTATCACAGTGGGTCTAATGAGGACAGAAATGTTTTGACTCATCCAAAGATTCAGGAATGGCTAAATTTGTTCACTTTTGGAAATGTCTAATTTCTTGCAGCTTCAAGTATTTAAATTGGACTCAACTTGTCCTGTAAGGATTTTCACCAGTTTTTCCCAGTTTTCAATTGTGTGGTTTTGGTTTATATGACCTACCAAAAAGATAGGAAAAATATATACCTGATTTCTGCTTAGTAAGCCACCTGATGTGAGGTAACCATTAGTAGCAAACAAGGAAAACATCCTAATGGCATATGATGGCATGCTGAAGCATTCAGCAGTTCTCCTGGTATTCAGAACATAGGTATATGTAACCATATGGGGCATCGCTCATCTTAGTGGCTTGTGCCTATAATCCCAGTACTCACGGGGATCACTGTGAGTTCAAGAGAAGCCTAGAATACATAGTGAATTCTAGGCCAGTCTGGACTAGAGTGAGACACTGCCATAAAGTAAATATAGATATGGGGAATTAGTTACTCATAAAAATTTGATACATTAAATACATGATCAGAAGGATACAATCAGGTCATTTACCAACTATGGACCAAAGTTCTCTTATGTCCCATGCTATAATGCACCACAAATTGCTGGCTAGGATTTGACAACATTCATAAAGTGATACAGAGAAAAGAAAAGCAGAAAAATTAGAAATAACTCCAAAGCATTCACAAAAATATCCCACAATCCTGCCAGTTTAAGAATACCTAATGGTTGCATGAAATGTCAGCTCTGTACCTCTTTTGTCAGAGAGCTCCAGATGCAGTATATATGAGATGAAGGAGAAGATACAGTGTTGGAATATCTTGGGTAGCCTCCAAAATGATGCAGGTAATTAGCAGGTGTTTATATTTTTATGATTTGCCTACAGGTATGTTTTGGAAACAGTAACATAAAGATTTTCATCCTGGCATGTGTTGCTAACATTTGTTTGGATTCAATATACAAAGTTATTTGGAATAAAATTTTCAGATGTAGATTTTTCATGCTTGATGGCTATATGTGCTAATAATATGTATTTACAGGGTTCTGAGGTCTTCCAGTTAACCTATTAATGTCATATTGTTGAGATTCTAGTATTTTCCTTTATATTTGTATGGTTGTTAGGGGCATAAATTTGTGTGTGCGTGTGTTAATTTGCATGTGAATTAAAGGGCCATTTGGAAATAGACCTCATTTATATATTCATAATTCGAATATTTTACTGTTCTATTTTTTAATCCATGTATTTTTAAACCTGAAGTTTTGAAGAAGATAATATAATTTGTCTAACTAAAATTAATGCAATAAAAGATACATAACACATAAAGATAAGTTAGGGGTAATATTTTAAAGATATCTTCCAAGTAAAATGTCATTAATGCCCAGTTACTATTTTAAATACAAAGAGCATGTCCATTCAGATCCATTCGAGCACTTGCTCACTGGCTAACTCAGGCAAAAATAGTCGAGAAACAGAGAGAGAGGGAGACAGAGAGGGAACTGCCCCACTGCTGCCAACTTCCCCAACATACCCAAGAATTTCTTTATTTAGAACCTCCCATGTGCTATTTTCTTTTAATCTTTGGCATCTCAGGGATTTTCCCATCCCTGTACATGCTTGAGACATTTCAGGCCTGGTAAACCCCTGTTGGAATACTAACTCTTCTATTTTTAAGGTGTGGGCAGTGACTGATCCAATGACAAAAGAAGGAAGATTCTCAGCATGCACCACAGCTCTGAAGACCAAGATCAGGAGGCTGGAGAAGCCAACTCAGTGAGCCACCAAAGCCTTCCTTCAGGCACACCTGACAGTCAGGAGATTTTAAACAAGATTTCAAATTAAGAACTTGGTGAAAAGGTGAGCAGAGGCTCATATGGTCGCATCAAGAGAACACAGTGTAATTCCTGATGGTTCATAGACAACAGCTCATCTTTGCTCAAAGCCCAAGAAAAGATAAATGTTTAATCTTCCTTTCTTTTCAAATGTTAATACATACAGTAGGCCTGGATTTTGGTAATACATTTGCTTTCCTACAAATAATGGCAATTTGGATCCTTTTGAGCCAGCTCATGATAATTTCTGGAGCAATTATCCTAACACTGCTCCTTTGCATTACATGTGTGAAACTATTAATGTATATTCAAAAGTTAAAGCATATTTACATATTGTATTTGTGATATAAACCCATGATGCCTTTACAATTAAGCACAATTTGTAATTTCAGAAAGCCCCTTTTTACTTATGAACGTCTGAGTCTGAGATTCACACAAACCACACTTTTGTTTGACTCCAAAATGTGGGTGCCAAATGAATCTACTGCACTAGGCTTATGAACACTACTGCAACTGTGCAGCTACGATTTCTCTACTGGGAGAATTGTTTCAGCAGATAAACCATCTGGCTTGAAACACAGCCCTCTTTGAAAATATTCCCCATTATGTTAGCCCAGAAACAATGTGTACAACTATGCTCTGGTGGAGGACATGGTTAACAGAAATTCAATGTCAAACAATATCTGCTCTGTAATCTTTTGCTAAATGTAAAAAGAGAGGTAATCAAAATGCAAGATTTTAATTCTTTAAAGAATAATTTTATGTCTTAAGATGAAGAAAAATCAGGAAAATATTTAATAAAAGAAATAAAACTTTTTTCTTTAAGAATCACCCATGGAAAATGTGGATCCTTTGGTTTCAACTACCATGAAGATATTAATATTTTTCATTCTTTAATTTCCTTTTTACTGCTGTTTCAAATATGAGTTGGTTATTTGTGGTGGGAGAATTCCTGGATTCCAGTATTTATAGCTCGAGATTCAAATGAGAAATTAGGTGGCTCAAGATGATTTATGAACCAGAAACACTATGGGTTAATTAAATGATATCATATAGAAATAGTGCAGTGGGAACAATAATATTGATAACCAGTTAGAGTAAATTTGATAGAACACACTAAGAATCAAAGCCAACACAGTGTTACTATTATGGAAACAAGCTAAAGGGGAAAAGGAATTTTAAAGATTATATTTTTGGAACTGGGAAGTTGGTGCAATGGTTAAAGGAATTGCTTGCAAGGCTGTTGCCTGAGTTCTTCCTTCTCAGTGTGACATAAAGCAAGACACAAAGTTACACATGTGTCTGTAATCCTAAAGAGCCTATTGCAAGAAGAATGGAGCCAGATGCTTACAAATGTTTGTAAGCAGCAGTGGTAAGAGAGACTCTGTCTCAAAGGGAGGTGGAAGGAGAGAACACCCCAAGGTTGTTATTTGACCTCCACACGTACAATATGGCACATGTGACCCTATATGCACATCATATATATACAAACATGAACAAATATATGATCAAACATAGAAGAAAGATCATATTATTTAGATTAGAAACTGTTTAGTGTGACATTCAAAAGAGAATTTGAGTGACATTATAAAGAAGTTACTGAGAGTAATGAGCACCTCTGAGTATGTCTGACTAAACAAATCCATTGGGAGGAGGGCAGTGGGGATTGGGCCATTGGTTGGGGTGATTGTAGGTCCATTAGTATATTACTGAAATAGTGAGGCTTAAGTAAGTCCTGGGAGTTACTACAAAGCACAGAGAATGATAAAAGCCTTAGAAATAGAGCTTCTTGGTCAATTGGTGAGAAAGTGATACCAAAAGATGGTAATTCCCTGAGGCAATAAGAAATGTTCACATGTAGGAAACACTGATATTTTTGTTCACAAAATTGTCTTGTTCATCAAAACTTCTCCATGCTTTTCTGTATTGCTTTCTAAATGGTACTTAACCTTGGTTACTTGTTCTTTCTAGCTTCTTCTATTACCACTCTTGTGTTAGCTATGCAAATATTCACCCCTTAACAATCATCTCAACTTTATTCTTTAAGAAGCTGTGCTGTTTATTTTCAAGATTAGAGAACTAGAATTAATAAATTAAATCACATTTTTGATAGCCAAGTACTGACATTAATCAAAGGCTTTATTCCACATGCTGTCATTTCTAAGTAATGGTAATTCCTAAGTAATGGTTTTCAACAAGGAGGCTTGCTGAATTGCATTCATTGACTTAAGGACCCAGGAGGATCCTGAGAAGGGCCGACCTACAAGGCATTGAGAACATAGAAGTGCAGCGCTGCACTGAGAGTTAGGATAGCAAACAGCACAAAAGAATGCATTCACTCCTCATAATACAATGAAGAGCTACAGATTTAGTGAATGGAGTATGAATATGTAGTAGTCTATATTGATTCCTTACACTCCCTTTAGGAAAAAAGAAAAATCTTATTAATACAGGGGTCAATATCAGTTGTGTTTTACAGAGGACAGAAGGAACAAGAACTTGGTCTCATCACCCTATTGTTTCCTTATACATAGATTCCCTTGGTAGGCTAGGAAAATGAACTAGATGTTACTAGAAGCTCTGGGGTTTTCTTAGTGTATTCCAGGGTCATTAGCTGGAGCAGACACTCTATTTCTATGTTTATGACTAGTAAGTGAACTCTGGATTATGTCTCTAGCAGGAAAAGAACAATCACCAAATTAATATATTGGACTTGTATGAAGTCTTCTTTGTAAAGGTTAATTATCACTGATACTCTAAGGTCTGCTGCTGTGAGGAGAGTGCTTAACACATCAGCATGTTTGCATTCCCCAATTTACCCCCTCTTCCTTTGTGAGTCACACAATTCTATTTGGTGGGGACAGGGCAGAAACTTAGATATTGTTAAATATTAACAAGGTATCTGATTTTATTAAACTTCCTTATTCTTTTGCAATCCTGGAGAGTGTCTGTGGTGTGTGTGTGTGTGTGTGTGTGTGTGTGTGTGTGTGTGTGTGTGTTAACATTCTGGCATTAAAATTTAAATGTTGAAGTTTTACTAGAACCATTCAGATATAGATATAAGGCATCAGATGAACTCTTAAGTTTTAAGAAATAGAACCCAAGGAATTCTCACTGTAAAATTTAAAGAACGACTTTTCTGGAGAATAATTAGAATTAGATAAGGGGAAGTTTTGACACTATATCCATAAAATTGAATTTATTTATGTTTTGGGAACATTTTAAATAACCAACTTTTAGAATGAAAAGGTGCTTTAGCCTACTGACCACAGTTCTAAGGATGGAATTCTAGGAAATGTGAGTTCTTGTCCCCATGGGGATGGGTAAGTGAACGATGGTGAATGATTGACTTTTTTGCTGCCTTGTGGATTTCTTCAGGTAAATGGTGTCTCTTGACCCTTCTAAACTTTATGAAGAAAAGTCAGTGTAGCATATCCAGGTAGATTCCCTCCCAGTCATAGATGAAAGAACATGAAATCCAATAATCCAAACCAGATGTTATAATCTGATGGTCATCACTGTTTTTCCAAGTAAATTAAGCTATCATTGAAGTTTATAAAAACAAGTACAGAAAACCAGCTCCACTAACTCGTTGAGGTGTCAGTGTGGAGGGCAGGTAAGGTAGATTAATAACAGGCCACTCCTCAGAAGGTTTAGGCTCTTACTGTCAGAGGGTAATAATTAATGTTCAAGTGTTAATGGAGATACTGGGCTGTTGATGTCATTAATTCAGCTCAGTGGAGCCAGTTCTGCCCAGGACCTGCCACAGCTGTCACTGCATTTGCTTAATTATTCCAGTGCCTTCAGGCTCTTTTTCTTTCATTTTTTTTCCCGTTACCCTTTTTCCCTTACTAACTATAGGACATTATGTTTTCACTGATGCAAAATTATGAAGAGCATCCTGCTCCCTGGGTAGTGACAGGCCCAAAATACATGGAAACCCAAAGGCACCAAAGGAGAGCATAACTTTTTCTTTTAGATGAAAATATGGAAAATGCTGAAGAAAGGCCATTTTTAAATAGTCTGATTGTGCTGATAAAATTTTGGGGGTTCTTTAAGGATTTGTATGTTGAAAGTGAACTTTGAGCCATGTAAAATGCCAAAGTGCTCATGCTCCCCCACAATCCAACAAAGGGTATACAGAAAAATCACAAGAGTGTTGGTAAAACATAGGGCCACACAATTATCTATCCATGAAGGAACCAGAACGTTCGCTTTGCTAGACGCATTGAGGCCAGGAAAAACATGGAGAAGAAAATGCCGCTCCTATTAAAATTCCTCTGTGGGAGTGTACGAATCTGCTTGCTGTGCTTGGAGAACCTTCTTGCATTTCTTTAGCTTTGTGTCTCTGCCATCTATTCCATTGCTTTGAGTTTAAAGACAACCATTATTTTCTGCTTTCGAAATGTTATTTGGACCTTTTTCACTTTCTGATTAACACTTTTAAAAAAAATATTTCTTGTTTCCTGATTGCAATAGGGTATTTATTTTATTTTTAAAAATCCTTTTATTTTTTAAATTTGATTATTTAAAATAAAATTATATAAATAAAAAAATTGATGCTTGATTTTATGTGTATGTGTGTGTTTCTACTTTTGATGAATCAAACTGGCCCAATGTGTCTTGAGCTTCCAGATGAGAATGCTACTTGATTCACTTCCAACGTGAAGTACTTAAAAACATGCGAGGCACTACAACAATTTTAAATCTCTCTTTACGCTGCACATGGCGATTTAAAATAATTGAAGCTCTTCAAATTTTTATATGCCCTCAAATTTGGAAGTGATTGGTTCTGAGCATGTGCAGGACACAGCGATTTAACATTATTAGAGTCTCTCCAATTTATCCTAAGTGTTTCAGCTTGAGAGTGACAGGGGAACCTGGGCTGTGGCAGTTAAAAGTGATTTAAATTATCATTACCCTCAGATGTTATGCAGGTGATCAGAATTATGGACACTAGTGTACATTTTTTTAAAATTACTTTTAAAATGATTGATTTTTTTTTAGGTCCAAAAGATATTATTAGCCAACCAGAAGAAGCATTTAAATAAACCACTTAAAATGCACCATAACCCCAGCCCCACAATTTTACTTTCACTGCTATAATCCCAGTTGATGACCTGAATGTAATGATGATTTTAATGCCAAATGCTTAAATTTGGCATGGAAAAGAACTACTATCTTCTAGGCCAATCATAGAAAAATAAGCATTCAGTCAAAGCACCTGATGCATTCTGGTGACACTACAGAAAATCTAAAATAGGTTATGCTTATAAATTATGTTTTTTCTTTAGATAATAAGGTGGAGGTTGTTGACTTATTGCATAAATAGAGCACCTTTATTAAAGATTATTTAAGTGAGAAGGTCATTTTATAATGTCTTAAATGAAATATGCATCATTTTAAAGCTCTTTTGCTTTGGTAGAATCTGCACCAAATGAGGAGGTATATGATTATGAAATGTACACATTGAAATTTTAGATGCCTTACTTGATTACTTCATGGTCATTTAACATTCTTAAGATCTTTTACCAAACAAAGTATGTTTTTTGAGTGGGAACATTTAAAATTTTCTGTATGCCCTGATGCCAAGACTCTAACATGGAAGTAGATTTATGATTGAAAAAATATTAGATAAGAACAAATTCAATCATTAAGAAGTCAGCTAAAATTCTTAACAAGTTTTATTTGTGCCTCTAAAAGCCACATGGATGCTCTTTTAGTTGATTTAAAAGAAAGTGACAAAGGTCACATTCCAGCATATTTCTCAGTCACTTCCTTTCCTCAGTAAATGTTTTCATTTTGATAAAAATTAGGATAAGTTGATTATGATTTTTTTTTTTTTTTTTTTTTTTTTTTTTTTTTTTTTACAAACCAAAACCTAGAGTCAAAGTTTGAAATCTTTGGGCACATGAAAAATATTTGATCCTATGAACCAGCTTTATAAATCTTCATATTTTCATTACAGCAGTTTAACAGGATTAGAAATAGAAAGTGCTAATAATAGAAAGTATGTTGTATTTAGGATTTCTGTAACCTTAGGGATTTATGGCATTGAACTATGAAAGTCCCACATTTGGTACAAAAGTCAACCTTTAGACTAAAATTTATTATGACTTTGAAAATTTTCTTATGTTTAGAAATTGTTAAGTATATTTTTATTTATTTATTTGAGAGGGAGGTGTGTGTATGGGCATGCCAGGGCATGCTGCCACAGCAATAAACTATAGACACATGTACCACTTTGTGCATCTGGCTTTACATGGGTGCTGGGGAATCTAACACAGACATCAGGCATTGTAAGCAAACACCTTTAACCACTGTACTATCTCTCCAGATTATGTTTGTAAATTTTTAATCTTCACTATTACCTTGGTTTTTGTGTGTGTGTTAATTTTTGTCCATTTGTTTGACAGGGTCTAGGGTAGCTAGGCTTGTCTCAAACTCATTGTGTAGCAGAAGATGACCTTGAACTTCTGATTGCCCTGCCTCCATCTCTTGAGTGCTGGAATTGTAAGTGTGCATCACCATGCTTACTCTATGAGGTGCAGAAGATATAATGTAAGATTTCATACATATAAAATTAGTATTCTACCAATGGAGCTACATCCCTGGATTCTTTTGTGTTGATTTTTTTTCAAAAATTATTTATTTATGAAAGAGGGAGAGAATGGGTACACCAGGGCCTCTAGCCACTACAAATGAACTCCAGATCATGTGCCACTTTGTGTTGACTCGTGTGGGTAATGGGGAATTGAACCTGGGTCCTTAGGCTTCATAGATAAGTGCAATAACTTCTAAACCATCTCTCTAGCTCCTTGTGTTGAATTTTGATAGGCTTAGAAAAGCTTAGAAGTTTGTTCAAGTATTTACAGCTGTGCTAAATTAAAATTAAAGCACCAGTGTTATGCTTTTAAATAATTTAATTAAGCCTTATTTAGGTCTTAGATAGAATGAGTGGTCTAGGCTGCATCCATAAGAATGCCTAGAAACCTTCTTCTCTCAAAGCATGGCACCACCAACATAAAGTCCTTGCCCTCAGAGTTTCACAATGGCACTCAAAGCCTTCTGTGACCTTCTTATCCTTCTACAATCTAGCCAAAAGTGGGGAATGATCTTATGTCTCCTATTATTTGTCTTATGGCTTGAGTATTAGTTACCTCTTCCATTTTTCTCTTCCTAAAACCCACTAAATGTCATGAAACCTCAAGAGGTTGTAACTGAGGTTCTCCATACTATAAATGTTTGTAAAATATGTGCCTGCCATCTATTACTCCCTAACAGGGTTCATGTTTCTCCTGAAGGTGGCATCACAAGGATCCTTTCCCATACCTCTTCTAAGGGCAGGCTCTGTTTTGCTCTATGACTTTGTTTGACGTCTCTTCATATTCTTTATCACACACACACACACACACACACACACACACACACACACACACACACACATATTGCTTGTTATCTGTGTATAATATAAAATTATTAATACTAGGTACTATATCAGCCACTCTTCATTCAACTAAAGGACCTGAATCAGTCAAACATCTATCATCTCCCTCTCTCTCTCTCATCTATCTATTATCTCTGTTGGGATAGAGTTTTGTGATTGGGAAGACTGGCTAAGCAAGTCTGAAACCCAAGGAACTGGCCTTCCTGAAGGGAAGGTTAGCTTAAAACTTTCAGACAGTCAAAGCTATGCCTGTAGGCAGGACTTCTTCTTTCCTAGGGAAACTCAACCTTGTTTACAAGGCTTTCCAGTGTATTGGATCAAGCACCCAGATTACCTTGAATAATTTTCCTACGTAAGTTAACTGATTGTAGACCTTATTTTTGTCTCTAAATTCCCTTTATTTCTATTATATCTAAATCAGTGTTTGCTTAAATATCTAGGAAATCTCTCTTAGTCCAAGGGACAAAAACACATTGCATTGCATTTTCTGGGACTATATTTTCCAGGGTCTTTTATGGGAGTTTACACTGGCTCAGAAGCATTACATATATATATATATATATATATATATATATATATATATATATATATATATATACACACATACATACATACATACATACATATATTTTTTTTGAAAGAGAGAAAGAGATAGACAGAGAATGCATGAATGAGCATGCCAGGGCCTCTAGCTGCTGCATAAAAGCTCTATACATGTGTTACCTTGTGCATCAGGCTTTATGTGGGTCCTGTTAAATTGAACCTGGATCCTTTGGCTTTACAGGCAAGGGCCATAACCGCTAAGTCCTTTCTCCAGCCCTCAGAAGCATTTTTAAATAGGTTTTGGCTATGAGCTCATGATAAATGCTTGGGGCAGGAGAGCGTTCTTACAATGTTTAAGTGTGAAGGAAGTGCTTGGCTGCCTTGGCATGGGGATGAGGCAGGCAAATCTACTTTCCTGGACCCCTATCTTCTCTGAATCTACTAAAAAATCCCACACACACTTATTTTGAGGTTCAAGCTAGTATTCTTTGGAGAAGAAAGTGTAACATGTCTGCTTTTGGGGAGGAAGGAATGGATAATGGTCTCTTAGGAAACAAGAAAAAGAAATACCACACTGCTGATGAGAAAAGCTAGATACCAATCAACAAATCAAGAAAGAAATCTGTAATCCCAGAAAAGATGCAGGAGCCCATCTTGACTCAGAAATGAATTTGAATTTGTCAATCTGTTGCTTCTTGGGGACAGGTGGAAACCCCCATCTCCACTAGGATTTTGCTGCTATGAGTCAGAACAGAAGGAACTCTGAGAAGGCCCAGGCATGTGGCCTGCTGAGATTGAAGCTGACTTAAATGAGAGTAGCTACATGTCATCCACTCAGAGCTGACACTGACCAACAAGAAAGATAAATTTCTTACCAAAGGGGAGAACAAGGCATGGAGGCAAATGTATAGCATGAGTGCTGTGGCCTTCATGGCTGGCACAAAGCTGACAGGAGATAGGGGTCACTGAGAAAGCTCTCAGGCTGTTGTTATTTTGTCCCCTCTTTTTTTCTTTTCTTTGGAGTGGTGGTGATTTTAGGATTCAAACCTATAATCTCACTTATAGTAGGCAAATACTGAACTACTAAGTCACATCCCAGCTCCTCAGTCCTCACTCTCAACACAAAGTGATATCACTAACATCCTTTTTTTAGAATAGTGATATGAAGGTTGAAGTACACTGAAGTTAATGTTTTCTAGCAACAGTACATCCCAAATTTAGCTCAATTTCTTGCTAAGTTGGCTCAAACCATATTACTATAACCTCATAGTAGATGAGTAGTGGCTATTTCCAGTCACGAATATTATTGACTCCGTAGATCCTCTACCATTCTTCTACACACAATGTGAATATCCCCAATAAGTAAAATTATAGAACACAGAGACAAAAGTAAGAAAAAAAAATCAACCCATGTTATCACGATATAAAACAGCTAACAACATCAGAGTTATAGGTGGCCCAAATGCCTGAGATACTATTTAAAAAGGATCTTCAAATGTGAAGAGTATACAGGAATAGTTGGGGAATTTTTCAGGGAATCTGAAACACTAAATTAAACTAGAAATAATGACGAATAACTTGGGAAATATCCCTAAATTCCAAGTCATAAATACAAAATCTCAAAGAATGCCAACCATAAGGCACTTATGATGGTTCATGCCTGTCATCTCAGCATTCGAGAAGGTACGCAGGAAAAATTCTGAAAGCCCACCCTGGCATGAGATAACAAGACCCTGTTTCAACAAAGCAAAAAAAAAAAAAAAAAAAAAAAAAAAAGTCCAAATAGACCATACCCATACCAGAACAAGTCATAATGAATAAAAGAAAAAGGGAAAACCTTTGATAGATATATATTTTTTTATAAAAAAGTGGGGGCATGGACAAGGGAAAAGAGGATACAAACACATGATGTATTCACATGAAACCTCTTGTTAATAATAACAGTAATAATAAAAATTTAAAAAATTCTGAATACACCTAACTAGGGTTTTTTTCCTCAAAAATGTATGACTCAGAAAAATCATGAAAAAATGCATTAGAATATTTGCAAAAATTATGCAGTATAAAAGCAAATGGACAAACATCTTCAAAGCACCAAAAAGAAAAGAAAGGTCACCAACAACTCAGAATGGTGTACCCATAAAAGATCTTTCAAGAATGAAAGTGAGACACATAAATTTTCAGAAAAGATAAAGCTCATAGAATTTATTGCCAACGTTCCAGAATTACATGAAATTTAGATGTTCTCTAGGAACATGCTGCCAAATGCAAAAGCACATCTATACTAAAGAATGATCAGAGGTAACAATAAAAAGTAAGGAAGTTTAAAAGGTTTATGAAATATTCAATGACTTGAAGAAAATTGATCATGTCCAGAAAAACACATTGTAGTTAAATGTAAAATATATTATAATATACATAGAATATACAAAAATTGATAGAATAACAAAGGATGGTAAAGTGGATTTTGAATTATATATTTATATATTTTTAATTAAACATGACATGGGATAACATTACTTAAGGTAGATTGTAATAAAACAAAAATGTATACTTTAAATTCTATGACTATTCTGAGGAAGACAGATTGAACAAACAAATCCAGTCATGGAGATTAAGTGAAACAATAAAGATTAGTTGAAAATCCAGAGAAGAGAGTGGAAAAGGAAACAGAGTAATTTGGACAAACAAAATAAAAATGTGAAAGATTTTAAAAGTAGCTATATTAATAATTACATTAGAGATAATTCATTTAAGTAATCCTTGAAAAAGGTCATTAAAGCAACAACATTTATGCTTGGAGATGACTCAGCAGTTAGAGGTGTTTGCTTATTAAGCCTACCAGCCCAGGTTCATTTCGCCTGTACCCAAGCAAAGCTAGATGCACAAAATGGTACATGCATCTGCAGGTCGTTTGCAGCATCAAGAAGCTTTGGCACACCCATACTTTTTGTGTGTTTTTTTTATTTCTTTCTGCTCACAAACAACAAAGGTATGTTAAAAACTGCAACATTCACTTCCGGTTAAGATGACGGTGTAGGTACCACGTCAAAGCAGCCTGGGGAGTGGGGGGAAAGCCAAAAGAACCCTCAGCAAAATACACACATTTACTAAAAAGTGAGCTGCATAGGAAATTGAAAAGGCAACAGAGTAGTAGGAGAAAGCCAGAGCATCCAGAGCCCACACAGGCCAGCAGAAGCAGCTCCTCCAGGTCTGCCAATCATGGCAGTGGTGTGCTAGAAAGCTGCCAGGCTTGGCTTGAGCCTCAGGAAAAGCCAGGTGAGGGGAGCTCCCACTGACAATGGAGCTCTCCATAAACTCAAGAAACCTGAAGGGAGAGTGGCAGTGAACAGTGTAGAAGCAGATCACAAGGTAGAAGAACACGTGGAACAGCTAGAGAACTAGAGCAGCATCGGCAGCCTCCGCTCCCCCACTGCCTGTGCCCAGCTCCAGTGAACAGAGCAGTGGTCCAGGGACCCGGCCACACCTACTTGAACTGACAGTGGGACCCAAGCAGGAGCAGAGGTAACTGGGATTACATCAGGGAAGGGTATCACCTGGTCACAAGCTGACTAGGAACCCTCAACAGATCAGAAATCTTAACCTCCTTGTTGTCAGGATTAAGGGTGTGGGTAGGGCACCACACACCCTAAGGGACAGTTAGAGGATCTGGTTGTCATAATACCTACTCATGGATAAATACTCTGAGAGTCTTGAGAGCCACACCTAATGCCTTAAGCTCCTACCCTGAAGTTATATAACATCAAATTGTCTGATACATCTAATAATATCCAGCTAACTAGAAAATCCAATCATTAAATAATCCAGAATGCAAAAATATATACGTTATAACACAAGAAACACCAAAAATCCAGACAATATAAATCCACCAAAAAGAATTAATACATCAGAAATGACCTCCAGTGAGAACAAGTTAGAGGAAATTCCTGAGAAAGATTTCAAAAGAATGATTATAAATATGTTCCAAGGAATCAAAGAAAACACAGGACACCAATTTAATGAAATAAAGAGGTCAATACTAGACATAAGTAAGGAAATAGAAATAATAAAGAAAATTTAGTCAGAATTACTATCAATGAAGAAGACAGTTAATGAAAAAAAAAAAAAAAACTCTGTAGAAAATCTCACCAGTCAAATGGATGAAGGAAAGGACAGAATATCTAAGCTAGAAGATCAGGTGGCAGATCTAATACAGTCCAACAAAGAGAAAGACAAACTAATAGAAAAGTATGAGTGGGAATTTCAAGATATTCAGGACACTATGAAAAGATCAAACATAAGAATTCAGGGCATAGTAGAAGAAGAATTTCACTCCAAAGGCATAGTAGGCATCTTCAACAAAATCATAGAAGAAAACTTCCCCCAAATTGGGAAAGAGGTGCCAATGCAGATACAGGCATCCTTTACAACATCAGCCAGACAAAACCTGGAAAGAAGAACCTCTCCTCACCATATTATAATCAAACTACCAAACACACAATCCAAAGAAAAAAATATTGAAAGCAATCAGAGAGAAAAATCAAGTTACATGCAAAGGCAAGCCCATCAGGATTACAGCAGATTACTCAACACAAACTTAAAAAGCCAGAAGGGTGTGGACTGATGTATTCCAAGTCCTGAAAGATAACAACTGTCAACCAAGGTTACTTTATCCTGCAAAACTATCCATTCAAATAGACAGAGAAATAAGGACATTTCATGACAAAAGGGGTATTTGAAGACAAAACCAGCTCTACAGAAAATACAGAAAATCCTCCATGCTGAAGAAAAAGAAAAGTACACATATAAGGGACCAGGAAAAAACAAACACTTAAATACTAGTTAACACAGAGAGCAAAGGTAAAACCAGAAGAACTACAAAAAGCAGCAAAAATGAATACACAGCTTTTAATATTATCTCTTAATATCAATGGCCTCAATGCCCCAAACAAAAGGCATAGGCACAGACTGGGCTAAAAAGCAGGTTCCTTCAATTTGTTGCCTCCAGGAAACCCATGTTTCTATAAAGGATGGACACTATCTTAGGGTGAAAGATTGGAAAACAGTCTTCCAAACAAATGGAACTAGAAAACAAACAGGGTTTGCTATCCTAATATCTGACAAGGTAGACTTCAGTCCAAAATTAGTTAAGAAACATAAGGAAGGTCACTTTATATTGATTAAAGGCACCCTCCATCAGGAGGACATTACAATCCTAAACATATATGCACCTAACATGGGGGCCCCCAAATTCATCAAACAAACACTATTAGAACTAAGGTCACAGATAACAGCAAACACATAGGTAGTGGGTGACTTCAACACCCCACTCTCATAAATTGACAGGTCAACCTGGGAAAAAATGAACAGAGAGGCATCTGGACTAACTGAGGTCATAGAGGAATGGACCTAACAGATATCTACAGGACATTTCATCCAAATGCTGCAGAATATACATTCTTTTCAGCAGCACATAAAACACTCTTTAAAATAGACCATATATTAGGACACAAAGCAAATCTTAACAAATACAGGAAAATTGAAATAATTCCTTGCATTCTATCTGACCACAATGGAATCAAACTATAAATCAATAGCAAGAAAGGCTATAGAGCATACACAAAATCATGAAAATTAAATAACACACCACTAAATGATGAATGGGTCAATGAAGAAATCAAGAAGAAAATCAAAAAATTTATAGTCAAACGATAATGAGACCACAACATACCAAAGTCTCTGGGACACAATGAAGGCAGTCCTAAGAGGTAAATTTATAGCTTTAATTGCCTATATTAAGAAATTATAAAGGTAGCAAGTAAATGACCTAATGCTTCACCTTAAAGCCTTGGAAAAAGAAGAATAAGGCAAACCAAAAATCAGTAGACAGGAAGAAATAATAAAGATTAGGGAAGAAATTAATGAAATAGAAACAACAACAACAAAAAAATCCAAAGAATCAATGAAACAAAGAGTTGGTTTTTTGAAAGGATAAACAAGATTGATAAACCCTTAGCAAATCTGACCAAAAGAAAGAGAGAAGAGACACAAATTAATAACATCAGAGATGAAAAAAGTAACATCACAACAGATGCCAGAGAAATTCAAAAAATCATAGGGACATACTATAAAAGCATATACTCCACAAAGTGTGAAAATCTAAAAGGAATGGATGATTCCCTTGATTTATATGACCTACCTAAATTAAATCAAGATGAGATTAATCACTTAAATAGACCGATAAAAAGCATGGAGATCTGAACAGTTATCAAATATCTCCCAACTAAAATAAGGCCACCCCAGATGGATTCACTGCTGAATTTTACCAGACCTTCAGGGAAGAACTAATGTCATTGCTTCTTAAGCTTTTCCATAAGATAGTTAAAGAAGGAATCCTACTAAACTCCTTCTATGAAGCCAGCATCATCCTGATACCAAAACCAGGCCAATTTAGAACAAAAAAAGAAAATTACAGACCAATCTCCCTCATGAACATATATACAAAAATTCTCAACAAAATATTGGCAAACAGAAGACAACAATATATCAGAAAGATCATTCACCCTGACCGAGTAGGCTTTATCCCAGAGATGTAATACATTATACAAATGGACCGAAAGACAAAAATCATATGATCATCTCATTAGATGCAGAGAAAGCATTTGCCAAAATCCAACATCCCTTCATGATAAAAGCCCTACAGAGACTGGGAATAGAAGGAACATATCTCAATATAATACAGGCTGTTTATGGCAAGCCTACAGCCAACATATTATAAATGGGGAAAAACTGGAAGCTTTTCCACTAAAATCAGGAACAAGAGAAGGGTGTGCAATGTCCCCACTTTTATTTAATATAGTACTGGAATTCTTAGACATAGCAATAAGGCAAGAGATGAACATAAAATGGATACAAATTGGAAAGGAAGAAATCAAGTTATCATTATTTGCAGATGACATGATTCTATATGTAATGGACCCTAAAGACTCTACCAGCAAACAGTTAGAGCTGATAAACACTTTTATCCATGTAGCAGGAGGCAAAATAACTATGCAGAAATCAGTAGTATTCCTATATGCTAACAACAAACATACAGAGGATGAAATCAGAGAATCACTCCCATTCACAACTGCATCAAAGAAAATAAAGTACCTTGGAATAAACCTAACCAAGGAAGTAAAGGTTCTCTGCAATGAAAATTATAAAACACTCAATTGAGAAATTGCAGAAGACACTAGGAAATGAAAAAACATCCCCTGTTCCTGGATTGAAAGAATAAATATTGTGAAAATGGCAATATTACCAAAACCAATCTACACATTTAATGCAATCCCTATCAAAATTTCAAAGGCATTCTTCACAGAAATAGAAAAAACAATCCAAAAATTCATTTAGAATCATAAAAACCTCAAATATCTAAAATAATACTGAGCAACAAAAATAAGGCAGGAGGTATCACCAATCCTGATTTTAACCTATACTACAGAGCCATAGTAACAAAAGCAGCATGTTACTGGCACAAAAGCAATGGAACAGAATAGAGGACCCAGATATAAGTCCAGGTAGCTATAGCCACCTGATATTCGATAAAAATGCCAAAAATACTCACTGGAGAAAAGACAACCTCTTCAGCAAATAGTGCTGGGAAAACTGGATATGTATCTTTAGAAGGATGAAAATAGAGTCTTCTTTCTCTCCATGCACAAGAATTAAATCCAAATGGACTAAAGACCTTAACATCAGACCTGAAACTCTGAAATTGCTAGAGGAAAAATAAGGAAAAAGCCATCAACATATTGGTCTTGGCAAAGACTTTCTGAATATAACCCCAATTCCTCAGGCAATAAAACCACAGATTAACCACTGGGACCTCATGAAATTACAAAGATTTTGTGCTGCAAAGGACACTGTGAATAAAGCAAAGAGGCAACCTACAGAATGGGAAAAAATCTTTCCCTGCTATATATCTGATAGAGGATTAATATCTAGGATATACAAAGAACTCAAAAAGTTAAATAATAAGAAGTCAAACAACCTAATTAAAAAATGGGCTATGGAGCTAAATAGAAAGTTCTCAAAAGAAGAAATATGGATGGCATATAAGCATCTAAAAAAAATGTTCTACATCCCTAGCCATCAGGGAAATGCAGATTAAAACTACATTAAGATTCCATCTCACTCCTGTTAGATTGGCCACCATCATGAAAACAAATGATCATAAATGCTAGTGGGGATGTGGAAACAGAGGAACCCTTCTATACTGTTGGTGGGAATGCAATCTGGTCCAGCCATTGTGGAAATCAGTATGGAGATTCCTAAGACAACTAAACATTTATCTACCATGTGACCCAGCTATAGCACTCCTAGGCATATATCCTAAGGACTCATCCCATTTCCTTAGAAGTACGTGCTCAACCATGTTTATTGCCACTAATTCATAATAGCTAGGAAATGGAACCAGACTAGATGTCCCTCAATTGATGAGTGGATAATGAGGATGTGGCACATTTATTTATTTTTAATTTTTTTATTAATTAGTTTTATATTCAGCAAATACAGTCAGTTTGGTACCGTTATTAGGCTCATGTGTGACCTACCCCCTCCCCATTGGCCCCTCCTTGTTAAGGTATATGGGTCGTGTATTGTGGAGTTAGCCCACAGTTATGGGTAAGATAAATGTCTCTGTATATCATGACCCAACATGTGGCTCTTACGTTCTTTCCATCCCCTCTTCTGTAAGATTTTCCTGAGCCATGTTGGGTTCATTTTTGGTCTGCTTCAGTGAGGAGGTGTTGGGGGCCTCTGAGGCTCTGGTTCTCTGATTTGGTAGGAGTTGATTTTTCTCTGTGTTGATCTCCTTCCCCCTTGTTCTGGATTCTGGTTCATCAGGAAAACAATACCCTTGCTTGTTTTGCCAATTATTCTTAGTTTCAGCTGGGGCCCTTCTGAGGTATGATAGGGTGGCTCTCTCCTTAGGATCTACATCTATCTGAAAAAGAGAAGAAGATTCTCCAACATAGAGTAAGTTAGTACTAGGACAAATGAGATAACACTTACTTTTTTTAATACAGAGTTGAATAGGTGTAGGCCCTCTTGTACCCCATGATTGATGGTAGCTTGATAATGGAGAGAGGGCTTATGTTTGGATATGGTACTGACTTGTTTCCCAGCTCCAGCTATGGGTCCTGTATGGCTGAGGGGATTAGTTAGCCAAATCAAGAGCAGTTTGTTCCCCACCATGGCTGTGTGCCACTATTGCACTTGTGTGGGCATCACAACAGGTTATTTGCTGCTAAGTTGGTTAGACCATGAGTTCTTTGGGTAGATATTGGTCATTTTCCCCCAGTTGCCCATGTAGCACCTTCTGGCACTAGATGTGCTGACTGTCTGGGGACTTACTCTCTTTTAGCCTCCAGCCATGCCATTCCACTTTACATATCAACCACATAAGGTGCCTTTAGCAGTAGGGTCTTACCACTAAACTTTGGTGGGTCATCAAGTACTGTGACAGAACTCTGTCTGTCTTTTAGGAAACCATATAAGTGTCTCTGATCAAAAGCTCATTGTGGATGACAGCTCTATGCTGGTACTGGGAGTTACAGGTCAGTGAACACTAAGAAAATGAGAAAAAGAAAACTAATATACAAGAGTTAGAGAGGAGAGAGAGAGAGGGAGAAGGAGAGGGAGGGAGGGAAGATGTAGAAGATTAAAGTTAGCCTCGATCCTACTTTCTCCAATGTCTTTTGGTTCAGGTGTTCACTGTAAGGGCATGGTGAAAGTTTAGCCACTTTGTCTGCATTTTAGGAAGTAGGATTTTATGGCGCCATTGCTGTTTGGGTCTAGATTTGTGTTTCCCACCCTTCGATGCCCTCCCTTCCCTCCCCATCCATCCTAGTGTCTAGTCCATGAGATGCTTGCTGGGTATGTAAGGTATCTTGGGTAGATTCAAGTTAGGTGCTTTAGATGAGTGAGACTATGTGCAATATTTTTTTATGTGAATGGGAAAGTTCACTGAGAATGATCTGTTCCAGGTTCAACCATTTTTCCTCAAATTACATTGTATCATTTTTTCTTACTGCTGTATAGAATTCCATTGTGTAGACATACCACAGCTTAGTTATCCATTCTTCTGGTGATGGACATCCAGGTTGATTCCAGCTCCTAGCTATTACAAATTGAGCTGCTACAAACATGATTGAGCAAATCTCTCTTGCTTATGGCTTGAAGCTTTTAGGTTAGATGCCCAGTAAGGGAATAACTGGGTCTGTTGGTATCTCTATAGTCAGCTTTTTCAGGACTCTCCATATTGCTTTCCAAAGTGGTTGTACCATCCTACTTTCCCACCAACAGTGGATGAGTGTTCCTACTTCTAGTTGTGGCACATTTATACAATGCAGTTCTACTCAGCAGTAAAGACAAATGAAGTTATGAAAATTGCAGGATAATGGGTGGATCCCGAAAGGATTATAGTAAGTGAGGTAATGAAGGCCCAGAAAGCCAAGTGCTGCATGTTCTCCCTCATATGTGGATCCTAGCTACAGATGATTGGGCTTCTGTGTGAGAAGGAAAAAACTCAGTAGCAGAGGCCAGTAAGTTGAAAAGGAGATATAAAAGGAAGAGAAAGGAAGGGAAGAGGGTACTTAATAGGTTTGCATTGTATATATGTAAGTAGAAAAATAGATTAATGGGGGTAAAAGGCTCAAAGTGAGGTCAGGGGAAGAGACTGAGTAAAGGAAAGGTTGAGGGAGGGCTAATCAAAATCTAAGAGGATGCAAATAAATCATATGGAATCGTCCAGACTCAAGAGCCATAGATTGCTGTTAGAAAATTTTCAGTGCAAGGGATGGGATACCTCCAGTGAGTTGTTGGCCAGGGAGGTCCCTGATGCCCCCAAAACATTATAGGCCATTGCTGAGGCCTTGGTTTCCCACCAGGAATAGATGGTAAGACCCTATTGCTGAAGACTCTTCATACTTCGGCTGCAAGGCTACTGAGAAATCTTGCTGGAACTGAGCTGATAACCTCCTTCATGTAGACCAGCTGACAGAAAGCTGGAAGAAGCCATTCTACATGTAGTTCAATGGGAGAAAGAGATACCAACAGTGAAGATACTCAACAGTGGACACTGCAAGCCTTATAATTGGCCAGCCAGGCCAAATGATCCAACGCGTCAATAGTGGCACGTCTGCCATGGTGGAAACCAACTGCCCTCCAATTGTACTGGAGGCCCGCTCCATGGGGGAAGACACATCCCTGATACTGAAAACTTAAAACAGGTGTAGTCATGAGCCCTAGGGGTGTAACATTTGCTGATGTCTGGATAAATGTATATACTATGCTTATCAAACTGCCCAGTAAGCACTTCTCTTAATATTTATACCCTTATATTATCACTACTCTCACTTTGGGTAGAGAATCTTCTCTTTTCAGATGGTAGTGACTTTGGGATGACTCAGAAGGTATCATAGTGCTGGAAAGAAGTGACTGGAATACTGAGTAACATCTTGATCACACCTTCCAAGGCTCAGGGTCTAATGCGGAAGAGGTAGCAGAAAGAATGTAAGAGCCAAAGGAAGGGTAGGACTCCTTACAATATGCTCCCTCCAGACATAAAATGGCCTGGATATCCATGACCTCATAGTACCTGACACTAGCTACACAAGACCATCATAAGAGGAGGAAAAGACCATGACATCAAAATAAAAGAGAGACTGTTTGAGATGGGGAGGGGATATGATGGAGAATGAAATTTCAAAGGGGAAAGTGGGGGAGGAGAGGGAGGGTATTACCATGGAATACTTTTGATAATCATGGAAAATGTTAATAAAAATTGAGAATGAATAAATAAATAAATAAATAAGCTGTAACATTCAAGTACATATTGTTTAATAAAATTCATTTTAGATAAAAACACAAACAATTTTATTTTCAGAGGATTGAAAAAGATATACCATGAAAAATTTAATCAAAAGAAAACTGTACTGGTAGATAATATTATCAGGAAAGATTTCTTCCCTTCCTTCATTCTTTTTTTCCACATTTAAGACAGTTATTTTTTGTTCATTATTTATTTATTTATTTGAGAGTGACAGACAGAGAGCGAAAGAGGGAGGGAGGGAGGGAGGAAGAGAGAGGGAGAGAGAGAGAATGGGCATGCCAGGGCTTCCAGCCACTGCATAGGAACTCCAGGGAGGAAGAAGCAAATAGAGAGAATGAGTGCACCGGGGTATCTAGCCACTGCAAACGAACTCCAGATGAATGTGCCCCCTTGTGCATCTGGCTTATACGGGTTCTGGAGAATTGAACCGGGATCATTTGTCTTTGCAGGCAAACGCCTTAACTGCTAAGCCATGTTTCCAGACCTCTTTATTTCTTTTCTTTCCTTCCCTCCCTCCCCCTTCTTCCTCCCTCCCTCCCTCCCTCCCTCCCTCCCTCCCTTCCTTCCTTCCTTACATCATTCCTTCTTTCTTTCCTTCCTTCCTTCCTTCCTACTTTCCTTCCTTCCTTCCTTCCTTCCTTCCTTCCTTCCTTCCTTCCTTCCTTCCTTCCTTCCTTCCTTCCTTTCTTCCTTCCTTCCTTCCCTTGTTTCTCTGTGGTTTAGCAGTCAAATGCAGGGACTCAGGCATACACTTTAGTACTTAGCCATATGCAAATACATGAAGCTGATAGAAGAGAGGACAAAAAAAAAACCAAAAAAAAAAAAAAAAACAAATCATCCTGCTTCCACATGGAGATGTCACTAACTGATACCAAATACAAGTAGGAAAGCAATCAAGAGACAGAAGACACCAACATTATTCACCAACTGGACTTACTGGACAGTTTTTATACAATGTATCTGTGGGAGGTTTTGGGAGTTCAAAGAAAGGTTCTCGAACACAAAACCTCTACTTTGTCTCTTTTTTACCAGAAAACTGGGATAAAACAAGACTAAGAAGCATAATTTTTAACTATTATAATTTATTCCAGAATATACAAGGGAGAGGGAGGGCCCACAAACAAAGGAAGGGAAAACAGCTAAATCCACATGGTCTGATGGTCTGAGAGCCCATGTGGGCAGTGAGCATAGGCCTGAAACATGAAAAGAGATTTAGAGAAGAAAGTGCACAGAGCTCCTGCCAGGAGAGAGCCCATTTGGGAGTAGGTGTTAGGGATCTCCCTGTGTCTCAGCCCAGCTGAGAGGAAACAAAGGGAGGATTACCAGGACAGGAACCTGGAAATTCAGGATAGATGAACAGACAACAAAGAGGACTTGCCCACCTGGCAAGCATCTAGTTAAAACCTTGTGGCGAGCTTTACCTTCAGGCTCAGGTGAGCCAGAGAGAGGGCTGATTGATCTGGGCTAGGAACTGGCTCAGTAAGAGGCCAGCCATGACACTTTTTTTTTTTTCCGATGTCGGGTCTCACTCTAGCCCAGGCTGACCTGGAATTCATTATGGAGTCTCTGGGTGGCCTCCAACTCAGGGTGATCCTCCTACTTCTGCCTCCTGAGTGCTGGAATTAAAGGCGTGCGCAACCACACCCAGCTAATGACAACAATTTTAAGGCTGAGCATAACCAACCAGAACTCCAGGATCAGATTTAAACTTTAATTTTAGGCAAGGGAACTCCTTCCCAGAGAGGGACTTAGGTTGCTTATGGTAAAACAGATTAGGCAAGAGACAATGAGAACCATGAAAAACCTGAGATGCACTCCCAGCTGTTCACTAAATGGCAGGGTAGTGTTTGAATTGGTCTGAAACTGTTCCTATAGGTCATATAAAGCAGATGAGACATTAGCTTAGTTATTAGGAATATTCATATACAACATTTAACCTTGATCATGGCAATGTACCATGTGGTCTGCTGTGAAGATGTCCAAAGCTATGCAATTTTGTTTAATACCTTTTTTAAAAAATCACTTGAACTCCCAAATTAAAAAGGGAGGTTACTTTAGCTGTGCCATTTAAAGCCTTTTGAGTATATTTAGTGAGAGTTCTTATGTGCCAGATTACATTTTGTAAGCCAATAGATGGAATGAAAACCAAGACAAAACAAATGACTGTACCATTGAAGAACACTCCTAGTCCATTAGTGCTTTAAAACTGGTAAATTGGTTGGGTTCTCTAAGTTTTTACTGGTCACCTTTGCATGCAAGGGAATCCCAGAGGACACCTTCCAATCCATCCTGGGGACAGTCAGGGTCAAAGGTTGGTACCACAGAGCCACTGAATGCCATTAGGGGCTGCTCAGAGTAATTCAGTGGCAAAGCATTCTGATGGTTGTAGGGTAAGACTGGTTTCACATAAGTCTGAAGGAACCTGTCCTAGATAACCAGCATTACTGGTATATTTTACTCCCAGCATAAAGGAAGCCTTTTGACCTAAGTGACTTTTGGTCAGAGTCATCCATATTTTTGTCTCCCATATTTGGAAATCACCATCCTGATATCTATGTTGGTTCTTCCTATTGCAGAGGTGGCCAACATACATTAGTAGGGCCTTGTCAGTTTCCTCTTTTGAGGAGCTCTTTCTGTGTCCCTATTTGCTCCTGATAGAGTTGATAGTCCATAAAAAATATCCCATCTAGTAACCTGGTTTAGCATAGGAAAGATACCTTTTTCCTGGCTAATGCATATTTGTAATTGGTTCCATTAATCTCTCTGAAGAAAAGATAACCACCACAGAAGTCCAAAGTGCTAATACTAGGCAGGAGCCCACAAACCCGGCAATTTGTCTTATACTATCCTGTGCAGATTCTTGGGCTCATACAAGAAATGAGTTTTCATTATGAGTATAGACAGGTAGAACCTACAAACTGAACAACAGGAAGGATATAAAATAAGGTATATTTTATGGTGAGAGGAAGAGAAGACTTATTTGTCTAATTTTTGGACTTGAAGTATCCTTTTGTGTTGGTCATAGTTTTCCCTCTAAGTGTTTAAGACCAAGCAGGTAGGCAAAATTTAATAAAGATATAACATTGGAGGTCAATAATGGCTCTCCATGGGAGATTCTGGAGACTTGGGAGAAGCACTATGTCTCCCTCAGGATCGTTGTCATCTGTTAGGACAGTGCTGAACAAGTGCCCTTCCCTGTGTTGGGAAACCTGGAGGACTGATTCTCCTCTCTTGTGACTGTCCTGTTGCAGATTGTACACCAGTTATTTTTGTTTTTGGGTTTTCATGTCCTCCCTGATCTGGAAGACAGGCGACTTATCAGAGAGCCAGTATAAAATGTGTTAGAAGTGTCCCATCATCTACTGGGGCCTTAGACCTGAGAGCAGGGGCCAAAATATTGGCCTTTTTTGCTCCAGTGACTCTAATTGGCTATGGATTCTACATAGCTATTAAAACACTTAGAAAGGAAGTTATACCAATCTTGAAGGATGTTGATAGATAGCACTTCTGGTCAGTGAAACATATTCAGTACAACATTGCATAAAAAACTTAATTATTCTTTCTAGCATCTAAGTTCAGTTGTTCTGTGACAGTATAGCTGAATCTTAAAAAGCAGGTGTGCCTTATCATTTAAATATGCAACAGCCCAAAGTACAGGGAGACTGTGTTACCAGTCCTGAAAATAATATTGCTACTAACAAATCTAAACCAATTAATTTGTCCTAGAAACTGTTGGGAAGACAAGCAAGACATGATGAAGTCTTGGCACCTGTGTTTGAAATCATCTTTGATTAGATTTTGGGAACCAATTACCCAGGTAAGGCTGAAATCAGAACAGTATATTTGAGATCTCTTTATTTTTATTCCCCTCCAGATAAGGCCTATTGTTTTGACATGAGGATGTATCCTGGAACAGGAAGTATCTTAAGGGTTAATTGACTTCTAAGCAATGAATTGAGATACAAGAAATGAGACAGTCATTTAACCAAAGTCTTAACTAAAACTACATATAAAAATTGACTTGACTACATATAAAAATAGATCATAACTTGGTTATTGGTGAACTAAAATAGCTGAGCTTTAATATAACCCTTGACAAATCTGTTTTGAAAGAAAAAACACTTAACTTAATCTTGGACAGCAATTAATCTGATGTATTTTAGAGATTTTGATTAATATAAACCAGTTTTGTGTTTTACCATGACTTAAAATAGATAAAGTGTAGGCAGGCTTTCTTAACATATTTCTACCTAACAGGAGGACAAAAGACACAATGACTGAAATTGAATCATCTGAACTTAAAGGATAAACTTAACGAAATCTGTTTGATAGGATTAGTATAAGTAAAACAGGAGCTACCTTTAAAGCCATAATGTGGTATAAGAAACATATTTTAGGAAATTAAATACTAATAAGTGAACCTTTACTTAGTTACCCATTAGATCCAGTTTCCCAAGGAGTTAGTCTTAATAAACAGAGGAACATAGTTAATTTGGCTATACCTTAAAGCCATTTTTTTAAAAGCATTTTTTTTTTTAAATTTATTTATTTGAGAGCGACAGGCACAGAGAGAAAGACAGATAGAGGGAGAGAGAGAGAATGGGCACGCCAGGGCTTCCAGCCTCTGCAAACGAACTCCAGATGCGTGCGCCCCCTTGTGCATCTGGCTAACGTGGGACCTGGGGAACCGAGCCTTGAACCGTGGTCCTTAGGCTTCACAGGCAAGCGCTTAACCGCTAAGCCATCTCTCCAGCCCTTCCATGAGCTTTTAATGGGTGACCCTTAGCCATTAAGACTCAGTTTTTCTAATCATTGAAGCCTTGGCAAATGGAGGAATATAGTTTCTTTACTGAGAACCTTAAAGCCAGTTTTTATAACCCTTAATATATGAACAAATTAACATCATGAGCTACTAGACTCAATTTCTCTACTAGTTAAGACCATAACATCAAGTAGACATATTTGACTCTATTTAAATGTTTTACTCATTTTAACCATATTTCTTTGTTGACAACTTTTAAAGTCTTTGTTAGAGTCAAGTTTTTAATCAAAGAATCATTTTAGTTAATTAGTTTTTTCTTAATATTTAAAAATGCAGATTTTAACAAGCACAAAGTACATAATGCGGTGAGCTTATGGAGAAGCTAAGCAAGTTGCATAAATTAGGTGATACATGTATCCACTTAAAGGTCCTATATTTCCTTTTTCTTATGTAGAATACTTGTTTATTGTTTCACGTACAATTTTTCATTTGTGTTTTTGAAAGTCCTTTATTGTAAAGATAATCCTTTTGTCTGATGACAAATAACAGCCATAATGATCATTCTGGACTGCCACTTTGGATAAATTCCATTTCTTCTTCTCTCCCTCCTCCTCCTTCTTTTTCTTTTTTCTTCCCCCAAGGTAGGGTTTCACTCTAGCCCAGACCTGGAATTCACTATGTAATGTCACGGTGGCCTCCAATTTAAGGCAATTTTCCTACCTCTGCCTCCCTAGTGCTGGGATTAAAGGCGTGTACCGCCACACCTGGCTAAATTCTATTTCTTGAGAGATGAGTTTCCTTCTGTATTTCTGAGGTAAGATTTTGATTATGTCTGCAGTGTATGCTGGACCCTCATGCATCAGCAAATCTGGTGCTTTACTTCCTTTAGAATGTTGTATAATTATAGAGTGGGGTGGGAGTCCTGCTGATCTCATAGCTTTGGAGGCACTGCATTTAGGATTGTCTCCTCCATTGGGGAACCTTGACAGTGGAGCATGTGGCTTCACTACCTGAACCATCCTGCATCCTGCATCCAACGCCATCTTGCTGCCCTTCATGACTCCCAAAAACTTCTTAGTTTATGAGGTTTTTTTTTAAAGTTATTTGAGAGAGAGAGAGAGGGAGAGAATGTGCATGTCAGAGCCTCTAGCCACTGCCAACAAACTCCAGACATATGCACCACCTTGTGCATCCAGCTTTATATGGGTGATGGAGAATTGAACCTGGGTCCTTTGCCTTTGCCCCAAACTTCATAGCCACTAAGCCATCTCTCCAGCCCCAGTCAATGAAGTTTTTAACTAAGGTATTGTTGACCTTGGAGGCAAACTGTTCCATCTGAAAGAAATAGCAGATGAATAAAAGAATCTAAGAACAGGTTATCTCCCATCCTGTTCCACATCTTTTAGTTGGAGGTGGGCATCCCTCCAGAACTGAATTTGGGGGAGAAGAAATTAGGGTTTCCCATCTCTTGCTTATAGGATCCATGGCCCAATTTTCCTGATTTTTCTCCCCAGTCTATAGGATGCATACTGTGGTCTATGTACCTCCTGGAGCAAGGAAGGTCAGAGCTAGAATATCCATGCTCACCCTACTCAGCCAGGTCCCAGAGTTGAGTCCTTCCTGCCCCTGCCCCAGATATACAGACTCCACAGCATGATCTATGGGGTCTTCCAAAAGCAATTATAGACCCACGTTTAGAAATGGTCTACAATTATTCTTGTCTTGGTAGCCTATATACCCATCTGAGGGCTTATTCTGGGATCTCAGTCTCATCTTCCCTTTGTGGGAGCCTGTAATTTAGATACCCACTGGTCCATGTTTCAGGATGTATTTAAGTCTTTGATGGGATTTCTTTTATGTTCCAGGTGTTTTAAAAACTCAATGATCCTTCTCTTTATGAGGGGCTCTATGGTAGTATCTGTTTTTACTCTGATATATGCTTTAGGCAAGCCTGATGGTTGTCTTACTTAAGGAGTTTGTAACATGGTCAAATACTTTGACTTAGTTTACCCATTTAATCTTTCTGTCTAGTGGAGAAATTTTATCTGGCAGAGATGAATTTAGGTGATCAGAAGAGAGTAACTATAAAGAGAACCGAAGTTATATGCTGTTTTTCACTCTTTTTCCTTGTCAGAGACAATTGGCTATTTTGTTTCTGACCAAGGTCTGGAGGAGACATAGCTTAAACTTGCTTGTAGTGTGACAGCAAGTAGGTACCAATCCTTTTCTCTGAGTCCAGATTGCCATGAATTTAAATATCATATAATAGTCTACCAATTATAAGCATCCTGCAATGCCTTTTCCTATTTTGAATTTTTTCTATTTGTTTTTACTTAAAAAATTGAAATGACCAGGAATTTTATCCATTTGTAATAAACAAAGTGTGTAAATTACATCTGTGCTTATGACCTTGTAAAACACAGGGCAAAATTTTGCCTGTGTCTAATTTAAACTGAATAATTAAGTATCCCTATATGAAAATTTTAGAGCATCTTTAAGAGCATGTAGAAAGACAAGAATCCTTAAATGTAAGCATGGTCCTCATCTTTGTTCATCATGATCATTATCCTTTTGTTTCTATAAAAGGAAATTGATTTTGGTAAAATTTGGTCTTTTTGATTTCTCTTATAATTTTTTTACTCAACATATGCACATCTTCTTACACATACTTTTACTTTCTTACCCAAATACCACTCAGAACAGTCTTTCTTTGTAAGCATTCCATATATCCAGCTTGGAAAATTTCCCTTTCATTTTATCCTTCAACTATCTCATCTCATCATAACCTACAAAACTTTTATTATCCATCTTTCTTATAGGACTATTAAGAGAAATTACACGTCATTTATTTATCTCATTATCAACTGACAGAGAGGTAAACTCATTGGTATAATTTAGTATCAAAGACTTAATCATCCTATCATTGGAAATCTCCAGAGGAACATCCTTAGCAAAAAAAATTCAGAACTAAACATTCTTAGCATGAATATTTAAAGTTTTAAAAGTTTCCCCTTTTATCATTTATGTCACCAAAAAGTCTCTATAAATGCAATCAAGGAAATGTGGCAACCAGACTTGTCTTATAATATTTACTGGTATACACATATAGATTTTATATTACCCACTAATTTGGGACATTCCTTTTCAATAAATCCTATGAAATATATTTCTAAAAGGTATGAGTACAGGGCTGGAAGGATGGTTTAGCGATTAAGGCATTTGCCTGCAAAGCCAAAGGACCCAGGTTCTATTCTCCGGGACCTATGTTAGCCAGATGCACAAGGGGCACACACATCTGGAGTTCGTTTATAGCGGCTTGAAGCCCTAGCATGCTCATTCTCTCTCCCCTGGTCTTTCTGTGTCAAATAATAAATAAATAATAAAATATTTTTTAAAAGTATGAGTACAGGTAAAACATGATAATTGCCCAAATGTAATCCTTACCAATAAATTTAACACAGCTGGAAATGATTTTATAAGGAGAAGCTAAAGCGGAATTTTATCATTTCTGCCTTGAAGCAGGCTGGCCTTTAACTCCTAGTTCAGTTGTCTCCTCTTTCCAAGTTATACAACCATTACAATCAGGAGGATCCTGTCACTCTCATAATCCCCTAAGGCACCTGATGAAGTTATGAGCCAGTATACCTGGTCAAATTCTTTTGTTCCAAATGATCCTTTAAACTTGAAGTATTTAAACTTGGACTATAAGCTCAGAAATGCTAAATCCAATGCACTTATCATATCATGTAACAAATTAAGATGACCTGTTTATATAAAATTTAGCTCTCTCTACATCTCCCTTTAAAAAAATCTCACAGAAGTTCAAGATTTGCATTTTGTTAAAGCTTTAGTAACAGAGAAAAAATAGAGAAAGAAGCGAAATTACATATTGTGGTAATTTTGTTTTAAGGCTTGGAAGACACATGATGTAAGGTCTCAGTTATATGTGTGACAAAAATAAGTCCATGGGGACATCAAGATTATGTCCTGAGCCAGAGCACCCATGGTGCCATAGCAACTGAGGTGGCATAGACCAAAAACAGCTTATGTATAAGGTACTTTAAGGTATTAGCCTAATCGTAGTCATATGCTCAGGTTTTAAGCATGTTTTAAGCCTGAAGAAGTATTGACAAAAAAATTAAAAACTAAAAACAACCACAACAAATCTTGAAATATATAGAATGCCAGCAAAAACTTCTGGAATAAATAAGATGTAAGCGTACCTCAGCTAAAATCTGTTGGACTATTTGGATTACGGCAGTTATACTGTAATTTACCACACATAATAAAGAAACCAAAAGGTGTCTATAAAGAACATCTCATTTCTTTAAAGCAAGGAACAAACCAGGAACTCCTGGATCCCCTGCTCCAGAGGATACACATGGGAGTAAGTAGGCCATATCTCCCTGTTTCCCCCCACACCTCCCAGCTCCCTGGTCCTGGTTCCCCTGTTGCTGGCTTGGGGCTGCCTGGACCCTGAAAGCCTGCTGCAGAAGCAGGGCCCTTGGTCAACAATGGTCCCTGAGTCCCCCACCTCCCAGATCCCCTGCTCCAGAGGGTGCACAGATAGAGTGAATAGGCCAGAGCTCCCATTTAGTTTCACACCTCCCACTTCCCTAGTCCCTGTACCACTGTTGCAGGCTTGGGGTAGCCTGGTCTCTGCATATGCACTGTGAAAGCAGGCCTTTTGCTCTGGTTTCCTGATTGACTCACCTATAGGTACCCAAATCCCTATTTCCCTGAACCAGAGGGTACACAAGTCACTATATAAGCTGGAATCTTGCCCCTGGCTCTCCAGATTCCCAGCTCTTGGTTCTCCAACCCCTGATCCCTGTGTAATGAAGAAAGAGTACATGCAAGTAGAGTGAGTAGGCCGGAGCTCCCAGTTCCCCCCCTCCCAGTTCCCCATGTATCTTTGATGTATTTTCAATCTCCACAACCTGTGCATCTGTGGCTATAACCCCATGGCAAACCAATCTGGTTCACATTTAAAACAGAACATTCACTGAAGTTCATACAAGGACAAGGTATAAGGACAAGAAAATTGAGAGATCTCCACCAAGGATGCCTAGTCCCACAATGGAAGCCTCCAATGAAATCATAGAGAAATCCACAGAAATTGAATCCTAAAATGAAAACACAATGGCCAATGTGACCCTGATCAAAAGAATTGCTGAACTGGAAGCAAGCCATCAAAGAACCAACAATCACATAAATGAAATTGAGCAGAATCATCTTTAAGAACACTCATGGTCACTAGGCTTAACTTAAGGGAAGAAAAGCATGTAAGTATCAAAAGAGATATAAATGGAGTTGAGTCAACAAATTAAATATCTCAATAACAAGCTGATTAAACTTTATACAGACATGATCAAATGCAAGAATGAGTACCAGGAAGTATCAAGAAAATCAGAAATCAAACTGCAATTGTACCCCCAAAAAAGAGATGGACATGATGCAAAATGGCACAATAGAAAGCAAAAAACAAATAGAGCTTTTAAAAACTTCTCTAGGGCTGGAGAGAGAGCTTAATGGTTAAGGCATTTGCCTGAAAAGCCACAGGACCTAGGTTTGATTCCCAGGACCCACATAAGCCAGAAGCACAAAGTGGTGAATGCATCTGGAGTTTGTTTTCAGTGGCTGGAGACCCTGGTACACCCATTCTCTCTTTCTCTCTCCATAGATATGGGATGGCAATCATTAAATAAAAAATATAACAACAAATGTTGGCCAGGATGTGGGGAAAAAGGAAATCTCATTCACTGTTGGTGGGAATATGAATGTGTATGCTGGACATAAGCAGGGCCCGGAGTTAAAGCAAACCTAAGCTGTCTGACACAAAGGCCACAGGCTAGGGAGAGGTTGCAGCAGCCTGAACCACTGGTGCTACCTTGGGGACCAGACTGGCAGGGGAGCTCCTCTCCCCATTCTCAGGGGTTACAGTGAGTCAGGATCCTTCCCCCATTCTTGGGGTTCACAGTGAGCCTGGACTCCCCTGGACAAAATCTCAGACCCCGAGATCAGCAGGAAGTAAGGACACTACCTCTCCAAGCACAGGATACCTGGACATTCAGATAAGACTTAGGCTTTGCCCATAACCCTATGGCCTTTGGCCAGTTGCCTAGGAAACTCCTTATATGGTATCAGCCAGCACCTTTGCACAGCCTATCCCCCTGTACCATATATCATTGCCTACATGCTAGAATGTATGTTCCTATATGCTAATTTGGCATCAGTAAGAACCTTGTACATCCAATCCCCTTAGGACTCTTTTTCCACCCTCAACTGCTTACAAACCTATTTCCTTGACAATGAACTGAGAGCTGTTCACTGAAACTGTCTCCTGAGAGTGATTATCATGCACTCACCACCACAGTTGCCTGGGATGCCTTGGGGGACTGCGGCAAGCTCAAGGACCCAGGAACCCCCACTTGTACAACCACTTTGGAAATCAATATGGAGATTACTGTAAAGGATGAATATAGAGCTACTACCAGACCTGCTTATTCCTTTACTGGGAATTAATCCTAAATACTCCATGCTTCACTACAGAGATATTTGCTCAACCATGTTTATAGCTGCTCAACTCATTATAGCTAAGAACTGTGTGATAGATAAGGTGTCAACTTGATCTGTTTAGTAATCCACAGAAATCCCTTTAGGGTGGGTCTCTGAGGTTGCTTCCAGGAAGGATTAACTGAAGGAGGAAGTCCTTACCCCAGAGTGAGCCCTTCCCCCAGAGCAGATGGCCCCTCTTGGAGGGTACTTCATATAAGGAAGCTCTGGATGAAAAGAGCCCATTCCTTTCTTCCACTTGGCTGCTGGAGCTGCATGCTGCCTTCCAGCGTGGATTGAAGACCAGCGTCAAGTGAAGACCCACATGGATCGAAACCCAGCGGTTCCTCAGGAAGCCTCCAGGCCTTCAGTGCTCGATTGGTACTGCTGAGGCATCTAGTCACTTGGACTGAGAAGCTACTGGGTTCCTTGATTCTCAGGCCTGCAACTGCTATTGGACTACTGTAAGCAAATCCAATAAATTCCCTTTTTAAAATAATTCATCCTAGTGGTTCTGTTGCTCTAGAGAACCCTGACTAATACAAACTGGAATCAACCCAGATGCCCATCATTGGACTAATGGATAACAAAGATGTGGCATATCTACATGATGGAATTCTACTCAGTAAGGAAAAAAATGATACCAAAAAATTTGTAGAAAATTGGACAGACCTGGAATAGATCACACTCAGCAAACTCATAAAATCACATAAAGACAAATGCCTCATAATGTCACTTATCTGCAGTTCCTAACCTGGATCAGTTTGAGTTTCTGACATATGTGACAGTCAACTCAAGGCCCAGACAATAGGAATGGAAGGAGTTGAGGAGAGTAGAAGGGGAGGTTGGGGAAACACAAACACATAACTAAATCCAAAATGAAGTGGTACCAAAGAAACCTTTAATCTTGGAGATAGACTAAAAGATATAACCTTCAACAGGAGTAAGGGGGGAGCACCTGAAAAGAAGATCCCTGGAGAGGGTGGGATAGCATGCATGCTTAAATATTTTTTTCTTTGTTTTTGGCCCATAACTCCCACTACCATAACTTGGTTACTACCTACAATTAGCTGCTGATTGGAGAGACCTACAAGGTTTCCCAAACAAAACAGGTTTCTGTCAAATCACTTGATTACACACCTGAGGCAAAAGGTAAGACTCTTATTGAAGACACCATATGCTGCTGACACAGAGCATGGAGAGACCTGGCTGGAATATGGAAAAGATCTGATCCCCAGACAGTTAGACCATCTAGTGCTGGAAAGTGCTACATGAGCTACTGGGGTAAAGTGGCCAATAATGGTCTGAGCAACCAGAGCTTTACGCCTCTTAGAAGCACACACCCTGACAGGATGTACAGGCTAGTGCCATAGTAGCACACAGCCTTGCTGGGTAATCAATAACTTTCTGATTGGCTAAGACATCCACTCAGTGTAAAGGAACCTGTATCTGGAATTGGGAACCAGATCAGAATCTTAGGGAGATAAAGATTATGTTTTCCAGTGTCAAGCTTTTACTAGTCTTTGGCTAAAAGAGGGGTTACATATCTCAAATTATCCCTAAAGTAATAATGCTTATCTCATTTAGTCTATGCTGACTTCACTGTCCATTGGAGAATCTGTTCTTTTCCAGAAGGTAGTGAGATGGGAGGAGATAAAACTACCCTTCACACTTAACCCAGCTACAGCTGAAACCGCAGAGGAATTGGGGGTATAAGCAAGAGTGTTGTTTCTATGGTGAATGCGATAATCAGCACCAGGATGAATGAGACAGATGCTGAGAATACTCAACACTTAGCAAAGGAGAGATCCAGAGGCTCCTAAGAGCTCACCACTGAAGTTGACTCATCCAACACAGCTCAGGGAATTTTGCAGAAGATGGGTGGGGGCGGGGGCAGGTTTTAAGAGCCACAGGTTGAGACATCATGTCCAGGGGCATTTCCTACCCACCCTCCCCCCAAAAACTGACTAGTACTCCCACAAAGTATAATCCACAATTTCAAGGGGGAATACCTGTGACCACACTGAGGAGGGTTCCCAGCAGAATGGGAGCAGGGATGAGGAAAAAGTGGGTACCAACACATGATGCATCCATACAAAATATGTTACTAATAAAAATAAAATAAACTAAAATGAAGAAAAAAGAGAAACTAACCAGGAAATAGCAGATACAATCACTAATAAGTGTCTTTAATCATTAAGCCATCTGAACAGAAAGTATGGAATTAACAATATGTACTTTTTTTACCAAGGAATTGAAAAGCTACCTTTGGGCTGGAGAGATGGTTTAGCCATTAAGGCGCTTGCCTGTAAAGCCAAAGGACCTAGGCTTGGTTCCCCAGGACCCATGTAAGCCAGATGCACAAGGTGGCGCATGTGTCTGGAGTTTGTTTGCAGTGGCTGGAGGCCCTGGGGTGCCCATTCTGTATCTGTGTGTGCCTCTCTCTCTCCCTCTGCCTCCCTCTCTCCCCAATAAATAAAATAAAAATTAACTATTAAAAAAGCTGTGTGTGTGTGTGTGTGTGTGTGTGTGTGTATGTGTGTGTTCGTGGGATTAAGCTATAAGAGTGTATGACATCTTCTAACGTGGGTTGTGGTTGCAGCCCTGCTGGGTCTGCCTGCCGCATGGACCCCTCCCCTCACTTCCTCTGTATCCTCTGAGGGTTAGGTTCACCTCCCCCATCCAGGCTCCTGGAGCATCCACTCACCAATAAGGTAAAGGCAGTGTGCTAAGCCAGCCCTGTGCTGCCAGTGTCTGCCATTTCTGAAGCCCATGCCAACCTGAGAGGCATTGGTCTCCTCTGGCTCTGGTGAGAAGAGACAGGCAGCAGGCTAAACGGCCTTGATGCCAGCATCTGCCCGGGGACAGGAAGGGCTGCCACTTGCGTTTTCGCCCAATTCCCCATAGAAAAGAGGAGAGTGTAGCCTCCTTGACTACCTGGTGGCCCCTGCCTCCTCAACTAGCAGTGCTAATTCCATCCCACTGCCTAGCAGGTTCTGCGTGTCAGGTCACCTGTGGGTCTTCAGTGAGTGGAAAGGGACTGAAGAAGCCAATCTATCACATTTCAAGCAAGCCCAGTTTCCCAGCGAAGAAAGTAGAGAAGAGAATGTCCACAGAGCCCAGCAGATACTCATGTTCCGAAGCTGGTTCTTAAGCTCCAAACCCTGAGGTTGTGTCTGTTTTACCAAAAACTTGGGATTGAGAAAATGGGACTGTGAAGGTTAATGCATGAAATATTACCCCCTTTTTTTTTTTTAAATTAAGGAATATATGAAGGTGAGAGAGGGTTCGGTAACCAAGGAAGGGAAAATGGATGCAACCACATGGCCCCAGAGCCCAGGTGGGAAGAGAGCATGAGCCTGAACCATGAAGAGGGACTTAGGGAAGAGAAGAAAGTGCAGAGTAGAGCGGGTAGAGAGCCCATGTGGGAGTAGAGAGGGGAGGCTTACCAGGACCTGGAGGTTCAGGAGAGATGAACGGACAAGAAAGAGGTCTTGTCCACTTGGCAAATGTCTAATTTATAACCTTATTGTGGTGGGCTTTACCTTCAGGCTCAGGTGAGCCAGAGTGAGGTCTGCTTGGTCTAGGCTAGGGCCTGGCTCAGTACGACGACAGCCATGACATCTAGTTTAAGGCTGAGCTTAACCAACCAGAATTCCAGGATCAGATTTAAACCTTAATTTGCAGAAAGGGTTCTCCTTCCCAGAGAGGGACTTTGCTTGTTTATGGAAAAAAACAGATTAGGCAAGAGATAAGAAGCAGCTAGATTCTTCTCTGATGTCTAGCAAAGTGAAGACTGCAATAACAGGTCCCAAAACCTTTCTGCTGTTTATTTTTGGGGTCCAGTTACCCTATCTGCCTCATATCCAATGTCATTCTTTACAGGAGGATTATAAGTAATAAAATAAACCTTAGGTCTTTTGAAATAATTAAAATTGCTCAAAGTAGCAGGTTCTTTATGATAGCAGAATTTACAGAGAAATCAGAAAAGAATGATAAACAGAAAATGTCCTAAATATTTGAAAATCAAACACAGTACCTCTACATAACTTATATTTCACAGAGGAAATAACAAGAGAAGTTAGAAAATATCTTACAGGATAGAACAAAGCAGTACTGAGAGAAGCATTTATGGTATTAAAGGCTTTCACTAGGAAGCAAAGAGATTTTAAACAACACAAGCTACATCTGAAGAAACTAGGAAATAATGATGACAAGAACTGGAAAACAAAAACAAACAAACAAACAAACAAACAAAAAGTGGCCAAAAGAAGACTCAGTTGTAGGCTTTAATCACAGTGCACTGGAGACAGAGGTAGGAAGATCACTGTGAGTTTGAGGCCAGTCTGGGACCACAGAGTGTGCTCTGGGCTAGAATAAGACTACCTGCATCTCAAAACAAACAAAGAAAAAGAAAAGCAAAGAAGTCTCAGTGGTTAAAGGCACTTGCTTGCAAAGTCTGTCCAACCAGGTTTTAATTCCCAAACCTGTCACTGTAAGCCAGATGCAATAAATATGTACAAACATCTGGTGTTCAATTATAGTGGCAAGATACTATGGCATGCACTTGCAGGAATTTTATGTTATTTTATGAGGCCAGTGTTATCTTGAAATTCATGCTTGAAACAAAAAATATTAACAAGAAAACAGAACTACAGTGCATAACCTTCATCAACATAGGCCTGTAATACCAGCACTGGGGAGGCAGAGGCCAGAGATCCCTATAGCTTGTTGGTAGCTAACCTAGTCAAATCATAGTTCTACATTTAGTGAGAGACTTTGCCTCAAGGAACAGGACGGGAAGCAATTGAGTAAGATACCTGATATTGGCCTGTGGTCTCTGCACATGTACATGATTATACACACATACAACATACACACATGGATATTTGGATATTTCATGACCAACATAGGAAATTATAAAAACCCACCCCAAATTTCATTAACCTATGGTCTTTAAATAATATCTGTTATTGATTTTTAGGTCTTTTGTATGCATTATCTCACTCATTTCTCATGACAATTCTATGTGGTATTTACCTTTATACTTCTTACAGATGAGAAAACGAAGATTTCAAGGGACTATGTGGGAGGAACATGGTCAGAAAGTTAATGAACAGCAATGGATGATTCACTTGTCTCTAGTCCAGGTTCTCCCCAAAGCACCATGCTTTGATCTTTCCCTTTGAATTGAAACATGGGTCTGGAGTTTTGCTGATGTTTCTTGGTCCATTGGTTTTGGTGATTGTGACCCTCTCAGTTCCCAGTCAGTTTCTATTGGTGCTTACACAGGAGGTAATCCTTTTCCTTCATTGAGTGTGTGCTCCAGTCCATTCTAACTCCTAGCAATCAGACATTCCTGTTCTCAAAACCTATTATCATTTCCCCTGTTGCCTTTTTCTCTAACCTTTCTGCTCAATGTTAAAAATTTCATGCAGTCAGCTTGTGTGTCATTCATCTTTATAACTCACTATTCTTTGAACAGGACAATCTATGTTGTATCAGCACGTTCAAACTGATTTTTGTTTCTCATGCTTTGGACTGAACCTTACTATTCTGCTAACTTTTTTGTCTTCTAGTGCACCTCTGAAGTATTTTAAAGCTCTTTTCTTCCATTATATTTAGTTTCTCCCATTACATACGCAATGAATTCAATGTATGTGGCCTTTGTTTTGGGAGTAGTCAGTTGTTTTAAAATATTTCAGTAGTATTAAATTATATAAATTAGGTAAAATGACAAATTATTTATAAGAACTGTCACAAACAATTTCTATTGCAAACACATGTATCTTGTAACTGCTTAGTGTTTTGTGCATGAAAAATTGGATAAGTGTATTCTGAATTGAAGATTGTATTATGTATCCTTGCTAAAGGGAAGCCATTATATTTACTTTGTAAAATCACTTTTATTGTTTTTTTCGGTTTGGTAAATTTCTTTGATCCAGTACTCAAGCATCAACACATATAGTACCTGTTACACAGAATATGATGAGGACTGAAGCTCAAAGATTAAGTTAGCTAAACTATTGCCCAATAACTATGCATCATTCTGGTCGAATTGGCACAATCAAAATCACTCACAATCACTGAAAACAAGTGTTTTACTTTAACCCTAAGTCCAAATTTCATGAAATTCGTCTCATATTAATTATTTCTGAGGAAGTCAATTCATGAGAACAATTGTAGCATGCTATGATGCACTTGCTGTGAGACTCTTCCTGCCATATTTCGTTTCCCACCAACAGCAAATGATGCTCTGTCCATGCTTCCTCCTTGGATTCTTCTTTTGAGGGAACTGATGCTGACAGTAGATTTGAGGCATATATTCCCAGTTAAAAGGTTAGTAACCCAAATGAAAGATTTGTTGTCAGCCCCACAATTAAAGTTCATTCAGCATCTCCAGTTATTAACAAATGGCTTTTTTTCCATAAAATTCCAAATGCTTTCTATCCTATTTCCTTCCCTTACATATTTTAAGACATGCCAGGAAATTTTATTCACATGCATTTGCTTTCAATATATTTTTGAGTCAATTATTGTCTGTAAAGATTTATATAATATTGACCCCCTTCTAAAGGAGGACCAATGATATGCTTTTAAGATTTAATTTTCGCTGTTAAGTAGAAGTTAATTTTTGTTCAGGGCAATCTCCCTTGTAACCAAAGTTGGGTTATAGTCAAACTAGCACTTCTGAATTGGATTTAAATTTCTTCTTCACTCCTTTACGTAACATCCATATGGAGATGCATGAAGTATACAGCTGGGAACTTTCTCAGATAAGGAATGGCCTTAAGTAACCCCCTCCCTAAGACTTAATCTCCTCCACAGCTACAAGGCTTTCTATAACTGAAGTCAATGTGCTCTAGATTATAGCCCTGACACTGAGCACTTACTCCTCTGTATTGAAGTTACTTGAAAATCCCTGTCCCTAGTTTGGCAAAGATATTACATTGAACACAGGAAAAAAACATGAATGGATAATTAATAAATTAGTTAACTTGTTACTCTAGAATTAGAGTCTGAAACACTTTTTATATTTGAGTTTCCATACTATAACTGTTATAATGTAGTTGATATATGAAATGCAGAATGGAAAGGTTTTTAATAGGAAATATATTTATTTTAGAATTACAAATTTAATTTATTTAAATGCATTAAAGCAGTGGTTCAGATAAATGGCAGATAAAACTTAGTCAAATTACTCTTGATGAATTAAAACTACCTTATGTCCTTTATCTTCTGAATTAATTATTATATTCACACTAATAAGATGAAAGTCCTTTTGCATTTCTAGTTCTGGAACTTGTAAAATTTGGTTAAAGTTGAAGTTTGAAACTATCCTAGAAGTTAGTTAAATTTGATGCTTCCCTCCCTAGGGGGTAAACTTTATAAAACTTTTCCAATAAAATCTTCTTTGTCATCCTCTATCTCTTCCTCTTCTCCTTCATTTTCTCCTATTCCCCTGCCTCTCTCTCTCTCTTCCACTTCCTTCTCTTCATTTTCATTACTAAGTTTTTTTTTATACATGTACATTATTATGGTTGTGTCTTAAAAGATGACATTTTTATATATATTTTACATAACCATATCACTGCCATGCCCCCTACCTTTGACTTTCTCCCTCTTGCTAGTCTCATTTGATCCCTAGACAGTTTTGCCTGTACTTTCACGCAATATGTACTCATGTGATTTTATGTATCTCTTGAAAATCCAGGACCCGTATATTAGAGCAATCATTCGATATTTGTCTTTCTGTGATGGGCTTAATTTGCTTAATATGATTATCTCCAGTTGTATCCATTTTCCTGCAGACCGCATGACATCATTTTTTATGGCTGATAAAAAAAAATTCCACTGTGCATGCATACCATTTTCTCCTTATTCAGTCCTCCATTGTTGAAACTCTAGGTTGGGTTCCATAGTTACTGTCAATAGTACTGCAATAAGTATTGATGTGCAGGTATGTATATGATATGTAGATTTGGAGTCCTTTTGGACAATATTCTGGAATGGAATGGCTGGGTCTGAGGTTGGTATGGTTTTAGTTTTGTAAGGAAACTCTATACTGATACCCACAGTGGATTATTATGTTCCCATGATTAATATACAAGAATTTCCTTTTGTCCACACCCTCACTATCATTTGATGTTATTTGTTTTTGTGATGGCTAGTAAGGTTGAACTTTTTGTTTGTTTGTTTGTTTTTCGAGGTAGGGTCTCACTCTGGTCCAGGCTGACCTGGAATTAACACTGTAGTCTCAGGGTGGCCTTGAACTCACGGCGATTCTCCTACCTCTGCCTCCTGAGTGCTGGGTTTAAAGGCACGCGCCACCACGCCTGGCAGGTTGAACATTTTTTTTTTTAAATATTTTATTATTTATTTGACAGAGAAAGAAAGAAGGGGGGGAGAGAGAGAGAGGGAGAGAATAAGTGCTCCAGGGCTTCCAGCCTCTGCAAACGAACTCCAGATGCATGCACCCCCTTGTGCTTCTGGCTAATGTGGGTCCTAGGGAATTGAGCATGGGTCCTTTGGCTTTGCAGGCAAACACCTTAATCTCTAAACCCTTCCTCCAGCACTTTAAAAATATTTTATTTTTGTTACTTATTTGATAGAGTAAGAGAAAGAGGGAGAGAGAGAGAGAGAATGAGTGAGTGTGTTAGGGCCTCCAGCTGCTGCAAACGAATTCCAGATGCATATGCCATTTTGTGCATCTTGCTTATATGGATCCTGGGGAATCAAACCTAGGTCCTTTGGATTTTCAGGCAAGTGCCTTAATGTCTAAGCCGTATCTCCAGTCCAGGTTAAACATTTTAAAATGTTATTTTTGGCAATTTGTGTTTCATCTTTTTGAGAACTATCTGTTTATTTTATTAAGAATTTTGCTGGTTAAGAATTTATTGGTTTGATTTCTTGTATGTATTTTTGAATATTTTTGTATATTCTAGATATTAACCTACTATTTTTCCACAAATGAATTAGCTGCCTGGTGCCCTGATGTTATGGGAAATGAGATAATATACACTGGTGCAAAATACCATGGTGGGTTTTGAAAAGTGTGTCTTCTAAACTGCATCTTGGTTTCTGTTTGTTCTAAAGAAGAGCTTAAAGATTTGTGTTGTCTTAGAATGCAAACGCCAAGTATGTTAGAAATATTTATACACAAACTAGCAGTATTTTAATCTACTAGGTAAATATTCAGATCAGATTTATATTTTAAAGGCAGTTTCTAATTGTCCATAATAAGACAAGTATACTTAGATTAACAATGGATTTCAAAGTCCTTGATGTATATTTGCATAATCTGCATTGCAAAATGTCCACAAGTAAGTATTTGCACATCTTTAGAACATTTAGGTCTGTCATGCCATCTCCTTTACACTTCTATGAGGAATTTCTTCTACTAAAAAAAAAAAAAAAAAAAACCGAAAAAACTGGGGCTGGAGAGATGGCTTAGCAGTTAAGCACTTGCCTGTGAAGCCTAATGACCCCAGTTTGAGGCTCGATTCCCCAGGACCCACGTTAGCCAGATGCACAAAGGGGGCGCACACATCAGTTCGTTTGCAGTGGCTGGAGGCCCTGGTGCGCCCATTCTCTCTCTCTGTCTCTTTCTGTCTGTGTCTGTCGCTCTCAAATAAATAAATAGTAAATAAACTGTTATAAAAAGAAATGAACAACTTTTAAATAATACTCTCAGAAAAAAACTCTCCAAAGTCGGGACATCCTTAGTGGAGGCTAACAAGTTCTCACCCTTGTTGCTTACTCCTAGGTCTCATTCAGTATGGAAAGAGCCGTATGTGCTTCACTGAAGCGATACAATAAAACAAGTTATGCATGGAGTGTGAGCTCACTAGCCCTCTCCCCAAATTCTTCCCTTTGCCCTATTTCCTGAAAACACAGAGGAAGCACACTTTTGAGGTGTACCCCTATTGCACGTTGCCATGCATCACAATTCCAGTTATTTGGTCATATTATCAGGTGACATGAAATCTATATCTACACAGAAAATATAATCACGTTCATGCATGTGAGGGTTCGTATGTGATTGCATTACCTGGTTAGACATGTTCAGCTGAATTATTAATTTTCTGTCTTGTTAAATACTGGATTCATGACTGCAAGTGAAAATGCATGCAATGTAAAAATATGCTGTAAAACAGTTGTAAAAAACCATCATTAGGTCTCAGTATTGCATGACTTCTTGTGAGACAGAGTGACATGTATCTTAAAACAGGATCAACTGTCATTTTCACAGGCTTATCCAAATAGTTTATATTATTAATTATATATTCTAAAAATTTAGTTGGCAGAAGGCTCATATAAGATAATTTATATATTACAAATGTGCTAATCAGAGGAAATGCAGCTTATCATATTGGGGTAACTGATATTATAATGAACTATTGGCCAGAATTGGAAAAACTCTTTATTTCTACTTCAAATGTTTTGCAACCATGAGTATCTACTCTATATCTAGAAGTTGTATTTTCAGTTGGTTAGTATGTATTTAGCTTTATTGTATAGAAGCTATGCCACAAAGACAGGTAAGAGTTCTATGAGGTTAAGTGTTCTAGAAAGGAATACTTGATGTTCATGGCTGTTTATTGCATTTGGTAAGTTCTACACGAGTTATGATTTTATCATTTATTTTAGAATAACAAATATTAAAACATGTATTAGGACAATATAGATGATAATAAATTTACCTTTCTTTCTGGAAGATTAAAGGTTTATGCAGTCCTAATTTCTATACTGGGAATACAATTTTGTATTCTAATATTGTAAAAAGTTAAGTTTCTTTCCTTCTAACTTGCTCAAGAACTTAGGTTTATGGAAAGAACACCTAATTATGAAAAAATATTTCCTCTTTTCTCTTTCCTTCCTTTATTTCTTTCCTTCCTCCCTTTCTTCCCTTCCCTTCCTTTCTCCTTTCTTTCCCTTCCCCTTAATTTAAATCCTTATCCTCTTCCCTTCCTCCCCGCCCCCTCTTTCTTTCTCAAAAGATAGTAATCAAAGCTTTTTTGGAATTCATTATGTAGCCCAGGCTGGGCTTGAATTAATAATTCTCCTGCCTCAGCTTCCTGACTACTGAGGTCATGTATACGCTGCTGTGATTGGCTTGAACACATGATATTTCACATTCATAATTTTATCCTACCAGAGGACAAATTTCAATTACTGCTAATGAACAATGCATTGAAATTATTGAAAACTTTCTTTCTAGGACACTAAATATACAAAAGTTTCCATTATTGGATTGAAAATGGAGTAAGAAATCTTCATTTACTACATAGATAAAAATAATAAAATATGCTTGCAAGGGTCTTCAAATTTTAATTATAGTTTTTGCACAAATCACATTTGCTTTGAATTGCTTTGAATTTTGGTGTCCACATAAAAGAAGACAGGGATGTGTCTTAATTTGGGGTACTGATAAAGATTTTGCTGGTACCTTTTCTGAATTCCAATGTTATTTGACATCCCTATTACCACTGGCATTGCCAATGTTCCTGTCATATTTTCATTTTTATTAACATCATCAGTGTCATTGTGAATGTTAGGTCCTATAGTCACTTAGGTAGGTGTTCTTTCCCTGATCAATACTTTTTGTGATTATTTACCTTTACTTAGGAAGATTTTTAGACTATATCATTTATTTAGTCAATCACTCCTTTGATATTGATTTAGCATCTACAAATGTGAAGCAGAGAAAACTACAGTGAGTGAAATAGACCCTTTACTGACTTATGGGAGCTTATTTCCTATGTACATGAATCTGATGATTTCACAGACAATTATCATATTATTAAAAGTACCACAGGTGCTAGAGAGATTGCTTCATGGTTAAAGCACTTGCTTGCACAACCTGCTGGCCCAAGTTTGGTTCCCCAGTACCCAAACAAAGCCAATGGCAAAAAGTAGTGCATAAATCTGAAATTTATTTGCAGTGGCAAGAGGCCCTAACCTGCCCATACTCACTCTCTCTTTTTCTCTCTCAAGTATATAAATATAAAAAGCCTTTGAAAGTGCCACAAATTAGAGGTGCACTGATGTTATGAGATCAGACTATGGGAAATATTGTCTAGTCAAGGAATTAATAAAAATATCTAAGGAAGTGATACTGGAGGTGACATCTGTAGAATGATGTGACTGATCTAGGAAGGAAAGAGTGTTTAGTAGAAGGAATGCTGTAAGAGACAGGTGGGGACACGACATGTTAGAGGAACAGAGAAAAAGGTAGATATGCTGCAAGCAGATTCATGAGAAGGTATGTGCAGCAGAAATGCCAATGAGATGTGTAGAGAGAAACTGTATGGAGCCTTTCATGCACTTACATCATGCTGATGTAAGCAAATGTATTCAGTCACTTATATATGTTTATTACTAAGGCATTAGCAGGGCTTTAGTTTAGATAGAACAAGAGAAGTAGAAAGTTCAATTATGATATTATATTAATGGTTTAGATACAGTAGAGTAACGAGTTTAATAAGGATACTGGTGTGGTGGTTTGATACAGGTGTCCCCCAGGAAACTTAGGTGTTCTGAATGCTAGGTTCCCAGCTGATGGATATTTGGGAATTAATGCCTCCTGGAGGGAGTGTATTGTTGGGGGTGGGCTTATGAGCTTTATAGCCAGTTTCCCCATGCCAGTGTTTGGCACACTCTCCTGTTGCTGTGGTCCACCTTTTGTTGGCCAGGCAGTGATGTCCACCCTCTGCTCATGCCATTGTTTTCCCCTGCCATCATGGAGCTTCCCCTTGAGCCTGTAAGCCAAAATAAATCTCTTTTTCCCAGGAGCTGCTCTTGGTTGGGTGATTTCTACCAGCAATGTGAACCGCGCTGCAACAACTGGGATCAAAGATATGCTGAAGTAAATGATTTCAGTAAAAACCAGGGGGGAAATCAATAAAAAATTTGGAGTTTCTGATGGATGGGTGAGATGGATAATGGATGAGGGAACTGTTAATGATTATGGTTAGATTTTTACTCAAAATTCAGAAAACACTGGAAAGAAATTGACTTTATAGTAGATCAGATCAGTTCTAAATATCCTTACTATATAATTGTGCCAGACAGCCATGTGAACACAGTTGATGACCTGAATCTGATGGTTTGGACTTAAAAGATTGTGATTTATCTCCTTAAAAATTGCAAGTATTGGGCTGGAGAGATGGCTTAGTGGTTAAGCGCTTGTCTGTGAAGCCTAAGGACCCCAGTTTGAGCCTCGATTCCCCAGGACCCACGTTAGCCAGATGCACAAGGGGGCATACGCATCTGGAGTTCATTTGCAATGGCTGGAGGCCCTGGTGTGCCCATTCTCTCTCTCTATCTGCCTCTTTCTCTCTCTGTCTGTTGCTCTCAAATAAATAAATAAAAAATAAGAATATTTTAAAAATTGCAAGTATTGAAATCCATTCTCTGATCTTATAACAAAATACTCAAGACTGAGTAATTTAATGAGGAATTGGTGAGGTGAGCTAGAGTGCTGCTTCCATGGTGAGCCTGACAACCTGAGCCAGGGTGATGGAGACAGACACTGAGGATACTCAAAATGTGCCAAAGCAGGAATCCAGAAACTGCTGAGAGCTCAACACTAAAGTAGACTTAAAATTTATTATGGCTCTGGGAATTTTAAGGAGGGGTGGGAGGAAAGATTGTAAGAGCCACCAGGTGGGAGGGAATATTCAGAGGCATTACCCTCCCCGCCCAAGACTGACTGCTGATCTCACAACTCATAACCCACAACCCATGGGGGCTACCAGCAATCTCACTGAGGAGGGTCCACAGTGGAATGGTGGCAGGAAGGAGGGAGATAATGGTATAAACACATGATGTGACCATGCACATTTCTTACTTAATAAAAAATAAATAGAAACTAAGTTCATGGTTCTGGATGCTGAGAAATACAAGAGGATTGTGCTGCCAATGGTTCTGCATCCAATATGCCTTCATACTGCCTGACAGCATGGCAGAGGGCCACCTCCATGAGGGCGCACATGCTCGTGTTTTTGTTGTGCTATCATTTGAAATCTCTACTCATTTTTTAAGTTTAATTTGATTTATATATTAAAACAGGTTATACTCTTTTATCCTCTCACCCCTGCTGCAGTTTCCCTGGGGACCCTCCTCAGTTGGAGTATGGTGTTCATTGTGGGGTAATGAAGGCCTCAGCCAGTCCCTGTGAGGTAAGCAGGGAATGTGTCCCAGGGTATTCCTACCCACTCTGTGGCTCTTACAATCTTTCTGCCCCGTCTTCTGCAATGTTTCCTAAGCCATATCAGGCCTGTTGGCAGTCTGATTCAGTGTTGAGTTGTCTATCATTTCTGGATTTCTGCTTTGATGGGTTTTGATTCATCATGTCTGTCACCATCACTCTCGAGCTGATTGTCAGGCTAGCAGTAAGGCCAGTATTCATGTCATTGCTTCCTCTGCACTTTCTCCTGGGTACCAGTAGAGCTAGCAAATCTTGTGGTGGACAGTTGACTATTATCTTGTCTTATCAATGGATCTTTCTTCTTCATTTTATCTGCCATATGTAAAATAAAACAGATTCTCCAACTTAAAGTGAGAACAGCTTGAGTTAAAGGGCGTATGTAAAGTTATTTGAGAGACTTTTTGGTGTGCAAGTCCACACTTACCCAGGGGGCAGTAGGGGATTCTTTCTGCAGTCTATGAATTTCTTGCTTGGTTTCCAGTATCAGGTATGAGTTCTCTTCTACTGAGCAGGCCTCATGCCCAGTCAGAGAACAGTTGTTTATCTGCAGAGACTGTGTGTCACTATTGCACAAGTGTGTACTTCTTGCAAACCTAGTGTTTTTATGGAAAGCCACTGCCATGATAACCTATTGATCCATGAGTGAGACCAGCAATTCAAGAGGATAGAGCTTGTATGATTGAACTCCATTTCTCAATAGCATTAACATATGACTGTGAACTAATTTTCCAATACAAGAAATTTGAGGCCATATTTAACCAGAATGAACTTCAATGAGATTGTCCAGAAAGACACTGTGCAGTGAAAGAGAAGTTGATATGAATAGCAATGTCTACAGGCAGAAGAGAGAAGGCCTGCAAGGAACACTGGCCAGAGCTGAAGGGGACCAGGAAAGGGACATGGTATGAAACCAAGGAAAGTGAGTGCTTCAGAGAGAGAGAGTAGTAGAGACTTACCTATGTTTTTAAAGATGTTAAATAAGACAGGAGCTAAAAATACAATAAATATATAAATAAATAAATAAATGAAAATAATGTGCTTAGTGCCATTTTTATTTTTGGTAACCTCCACCTAGTTTGTGGTCAAGTCAAGCAATACAAAAATTAAAGTGGTCTGGGTTGATGGCTGAGCAGGGCATGAGAGAAGAGATGCATAACATTTTGTATTACTCTTTAGAAAAGTTTAGAGTTTTGGTATATTGGTTGTTTCTTTACTATGGGTATTTTAAAAATTGCACTTGATTAGGTGACTGGAGAGTGGGCTTAGCAGTTAAGGTGCTTGCCTGTGAAGCCTAAGGACCTAGGTGCACATAGTGGCACATTCATCTGGAGTTTGTTTGCAGTAGCTTGGGGCTCTGGTATGCCCATTCTCTCGCTCTCTTTCTTTACAAAGAAATAAAAATAAATTTGAAGAAAAAGCTATGTACTTGATTAGCATTATGTGCATGGGGGGGCTATCTTTAAAAATTCTCATAGAGAAGGCCACTGTGATAATTTGACAAGATTTTTTTTTTTAATTTGATCATAGTAGACATGACTTTAGGACTGCCACTGAGCCCATAATGGGCAGACAGAATTGTCTTCCATATTAAACTTCAACCTCAACTCATGATTAGATAAACTGTTGTTCAGTGTAATTACCTCTTATATTACCAAGTCTATCTGGACATTTTTACAATGAGAATATAACTTACATGCCTTTGTAAGCCACAGTTTTAATGGAGTACTCAAGATATAAACAATGACTAGGAATTAGTCAAATCACCCATTTTTATTTATCATTTCCTTTGAGATGCAACCTGCAATGTGCCTTGTACTTTGGCATATTTTTATAGTTACATGTTGCAGAAAATCAAATAAAAATAAAACAATAATTATTGAAATAATTGGAGTGAATAGATGTTTCTTTCTTTTTTTCTTTTTATTAAGTAGAAACTTTGTGTGGACACATCATATGTTGGTACCATCATTTCCCACTTCCCTGCCCTCACTCCACTGAGGGTGCTCCTTAGTGGGATTGCTGGTATTCACCATGGAGTTGTAGGTTAGGAGTTGTGAGAGCAGCAGTCTGTCATTGTGGGGAGGGCTATGTCTCTAGATTTTCCTTCTCACCCTGCGGCTCTTACATTCTTTCCATCCCCTCTTCTGCAAACTTCCCTGAGCCTCTGTGGGTGTGCTTTTATTCTACTTTAGTGTTGCATTCTCAGAAGCTCCTGGATTTCTGCTTTGGTGAGTTTTAAATACCCTCTATGTCTGTGTGCATCATCCTGGCCTGGGTTACATTGGTGTGTATGCATGTATGTGTGTGTGGATGGTTGCACTCATGCCACAGCATGCATATGGAGGTCAGAGGTCTTGATTTGTCATTACGCCTGCTCCTTGTTGGAGAAAGGTCTTGTGTGTTTACTCTGGCAATCACCAGATAAGCTGGCCTGTGAGCTGTGAGATTCTTCTGACTGTGCCTCCCACTGCAGCAGTGTGTTGGGTTACAGACAATTGTGCTAATCATGTCTGGCTTTCTGTATATTTGGGTGATTTGAACTCTGATGGGTCAGGCTTTTGGGGAAAGTGCTTTTAAACTCTGTACTATCTCCTCAGGATCTGAATGGATATTTCTTTAAAAATTCAAACTATTTCAAGTTTGGGGTTTTTATGAAATTGAGATTTTTAAATATGCTTGTTTAGAAATCATTTTCCCCTAGATTGAAAATCATTGCCCTTCAAGAGCATATTGACTTAAAAACCAATAGAATAAATAGCTGGGCGTGGTGGTGCAAGCCTTTAATCCTGGCACTTTGGGAAGCAGAGGTAGGAGGATTGCCATGAGTTCGAGGCCACTCTGGGGCTACAGAATGAGTTCCAGGCAGTCTGGGCTGAAGTAAGACCCTACCTTGAGAAAAACAAACAAACCAAAAAATAGGATTTCATAAAAACCAATTAACTAAATAAAAGCCTACATTATGTAAACAATTTGGGTTCTTGCATAGACGCAAGCATTACTATTCTTTTAATTTTATGAGGCCTACTCAAGGAATAAAGTGTAAGAAAGAAAATCTGTTGTTGTTCAAACCTTTGTGGTTCTCACAGCAAACAGAATGGCAGAGATCAAACATCTCTTGAGCAGAGAATCTGGTTTGGATGGAGTTGCCAGCTCCTTTCTCTTCCTGCCAGCACTGAGATGTGATGTTGTAATCTCTAGCACTGTTAAACCAGCAGGAATATCTGTAGCTAACGATTATGCCTTTCTGTTTTGCAGTTTGACTAAATAAATGGGATCTAGTGTCAGTTCTAATGGTTTAGGAAAAGGGAGGCAAGCTACTGATTCCTTCTTGAAGTGTTATGTTATGTTAGGTCTCACCATATGAAACAAATATCTTGGTTCCTGCTTCAAACTGTGGCAGTGCATACTTGCAAAATTCCAGTGAGAGACCAAAGTGTCCCACATATTGTGGCAAATTTCCCATAATGTCCTCCAAATTGCGACAGAGTTGGTGGGAAGGAGAGGAGGAAATGATCTTCCTGCCTAGGGATTGCTCATGTGGGAAGGCTGATCCACAGGTTCCCACAAGGATGGAGAAATACATCTGGTGCATTTTGAAGCCCATTTCAGAGTGGCTGTTTTGTGTCTCAGTTTTACAAACTCAGAAAGTATATGGAACACATGAATTTCTAATAGACGACTCTGAGCTATGAGTTTAAATATTACACCTTTTTGCTATTAGGAAAGTTGCTTGCCAAAAGAATGGCTGTATCCTGTGCCACATTCACAGGGCCATTTCCCAAGACTGGAGGTTCTTAAAACAATTAATATTGACACCACAAATTGATGCATCAGCATCTAAAAGGGTGTTCCCCAACAACTTAATTGGTGAATGTATTAGTATAAATTAAAACATGTGGACAAGCCATTTGCTTACACTTTTCTTAGGCAAAGGAAAATAAAGCATGTTAGTGTCTAAAGGAATTTTCTGTGGTTTGCTTTTATTTATTTTTCTATACAAGGTGGAAAGAAGGCTTCTACCATTCATTTTAACATGCTTCTTGGGTAAGAAGTTCGTCATATGTTAAGAAGGATGAGTTTAATAAGTAATCATTTGTCCTTTATGTACTTTTTCCTTTGAACAAGGGCAACTGCTCTCCACTGAACACTTTTACCCTCCCAAGCTGAGTTTGACATAATTACCGCACTGGAGCTAAGATTCATAATCTGATTGCCAATGTCAACGGAAATAAAGTCTTTCATGAAAAACAAAACCTGTTAAGTATACTCAAGGCTCAATATCAATCCCACTCATGTGTAATTAAAATACCAATTTATGATGCTTTTGTCTTTTACTGGTAAATCTGGAAATCCTAACGTCTTTTTTCATGAATATATGCTTAAAGGAGAATAAACTCCAAGGACAGTTAAACAGATTCAGACTTGGATTAAGATTTATTTACACAAATAAAATTTTGGAATGACTATTTCTTGTATGATAGCCTAAATTAAACTAAATTATATATTTTTAAATATTAAATGATATATTATCAACTTATAGTTATTCAATGGTTTTATCATTCTATGGGGATGTGGCTCAAGGCTGGTACTTCAATGGCAAGATACCATAATATTTTGTGTACTTTCTGCATCCTAGAATCTGTGGTAGCATAGTTTTTCTTACATTGCATATTTATTCTGTTTATTCCATGCAGCAGCCCTGTGAGATATTTGTCCTCCTTTCCTTTCCTTTCCTTTCCTTTCCTTTCCTTTCCTTTCCTTTCCTTTCCTTTCCTTTCCTTTCCTTTCCTTTCCTTTCCTTTCCTTTCCTTTCCTTTCCTTTCCTTTCCTTCCCTTCCCTTCCCTTCCCTTCCCTTCCCTTCCCTTCCCTTCCCTTCCCTTCCCTTCCCTTCCCTTCCCTTCCCTTCCCTTCCCTTCCCTTCCCTTCCCTTCCCTTCCCTTCCCTTCCCTTCCCTTCCCTTCCCTTCCCTTCCCTTCCCTTCCCTTTCCTTTCCTTTCCTTTCCTTTCCTTTCCTTTCCTTTCCTTTCCTTTCTCTCTTCTTTCCTTACTTCATTACTTCCTTCCTTCCTTCCTTCATTCCTTCCTTCCTTCCTTTCTTTCTTTCTTTCTTTCTTTCTTTCTTTCTTTCTTTCTTTCTTTCTTTCTTTCTTCTTTTTTTTTGAGTGGGAGGGTTGAGGTAGGATCTTAGCCTGGCCCAGGCTGACCTGGAATTCACTATGTAGTCTCAGGGTGGACTCAAACTCATAGTGATACTCCTACCTCTGCCTCCTGAGTGCTGGGATTAAAGGTGTGTGCCACCATGCCCAGTGATATTTGCCCTCCTTTCCAAGATGAGATTCACAAACATGAAGTGATCTAGCAAAGACCACAGCACCATTAATAGGAGAAAAGTTTATACATTAGATACTGAACAAAGAAATACAATGCCAGTTAGCAAGGAATTGAACAATACCTAGAATGGCATCAGAGTCTTTCCAAGTTCTATAAGTAGGAGTCTGTACAGCATTTGAATAGTGACTACATGGATTATTAGGCCAAGGAGGAAAATAGGATTAGATTAGTACAAAGTTACTCATACAGTTGGCTTTAACTTGGGTTTGAGGACTTAATGCATTGAGTTAACCATCTGAGAACAATGTAAGTTGGTGAATTGAGCACTCAATCCAACAGTGGTAGAGAGTCTTTGAGGAAGAAATGTTGCAACCTCCTTGGAATGTGGTAGTGGAAGAATATATAGAATATATTTCATGTGAAATATACCCAACTGCTCATTTTGTGCTTTCTAGAAGATGCTCTCTTCATCAGGGAATCCAAGATGTGTTGATAAGGAATATGGCAGCATCTTCAGTGACTGATCTCTGGAGCCGCAGATGGTACACTTTTATCTGCTTAGTGGATTTCAGTGGGATGATGTAGTCACACAGTGGTAGAGGCCACATGTCACTGCTTAACCAGGAGAGACAAGATGAGTGCAATTATCTTAATAAGTTTCAAGGATGAAGTGGTAATGAATCCTTGACTTGCAGGGACTTGTGGCAATGATCTATCAGTTGTTAAATCTTTAGGGAGATAAGAAGATGTATACTTTGTTACGATGTTGTTTTTCAGATGTGGAAAATGTCTATGTCTGATGGGCAGAAATTTGATTTGAGTGGCCAAGGCAAGCATACACAGCTTCACAGTCTATTCCTGGAGCTAATCTAGCCTAGAACAGTCCCTTAACTGAGGATCGGAGCTCTTAAAAGAAGTAAGCTGTAATTCTGACATAAGGGTATTTTTTTTCTTCTTCTATGTTTGGGTTTTTTCCACTCTCCGAGGTGGGAGTGCTATCCTAAAACCTGTGACATAGGCTTAAAAATTGCAACTCATATAGGATGTTGTCTGTCTCATGGCCAAACTGCACATTTTTATAATGAAGGAGTATGAGAGGGACCTCTCTATTGCACTTGATGAATCCACTTAACAAATGTCTGCTAATGTTCTATGAACTTGGGTTTGGTGACTCTGGAAGATTTAATTTTCATGAAAGGAATACTCTATCATAGAAAACTGTTATGCTTTATGAAGTTGGCATTTTTTTTTTTTTTTTTTTTTGTATATTGGAGGATTGATCTGGTTCACACATTGGAAAATGGGTGACTGCCCCAAAAAGGGGGAAAGGATCTACATGTCTACACCTCACACAGTGCATTGGGATTTCATGATGGGAAATTATGGCAGTCCAGAAAAGTCAGTCATCTTAAGAACATACATAAAGGCTAGGGTTTCTCATCATGAAAATTCTGCAGCACCCAAGATCTGGTAGAAAACCAATAGTAATAGTGGTAAATAAAAAAGTCACAATTAGCCAGGGATGGTGTTACATACCCTGGATGTTGAGATAGGAGAATTACCAGGAATTTGGGGCCAGCCTGGGCTATGGAGTAAGTTCTAGGTCAGACTGGGCTACAGTAAAACCCTACTTCAAATAGTTTCAAGGATGAAGTGGTAATGAATGCTTGACTTGCAGGGACTTGTGGCAATGATCTATTAGTTGTAAAATCTTCTACTTCAAATATCAGCCCCCACACAGAAAAACCCAACAATAAAAAATGCTAATTATTCAAAATGGCCTGGGGAGATGGCTAAGTGGTTCAAGGCATTTGCTTGCAAATCTTGCTCACTTGGGTTCAATTCCCCACAAATCCACATAAATTCAGGCAGGAATTAAACTGCAGCCACAAGAGAGAGAGTCACCTCCATCCCTACCATGCATCAGATACTACACATTCAAGTAAGTAAGTAAGTAAGTAAATAAATAAATAAATGTTACAATTATCAACTTTGTTATAAGGCTATAGTAGACACTGTGTTTGATGTTAATTATTTTTTTGTTCTAAACTTTCCCTTATACTTCTGCTGTATATGTTTCAGGATTCTGTTGTGCATATGGCTGAATGACATGATTCTGTGACAATGTAGTAACAGATGGGACTCTGTGTGTTTCCTATGTCAGTGACATGTGTTTTTCACTTGGACAAAGGACAAATGTAGATGGTGAAGGGCAAACAATGGGTCTTTACTGGCTATCTGTTAGTCCTCCATATTCACTCATTACCCTTCTTCACCCTCTTTGGTACCCCAGGAGATTCAACTCAATGTGTTGCATTAATCAATCTCTGTGGCCCTCCGCCTTCTGTCAGAGTTCAATCAACCTAAGACCAGGAAGGTAGGGGTCAAAGACATCTTTATTCCTCTAGTTTCCTTGCCTGGCTGATAACTAGCCATGGATGTATTTCTTTCTATAAAGTCATTTAGAATGGAAACGTTTTTACAGTGATCACTGTTGTGAGAGTGTTTCCTATCCTTTATGCATTTCTATCAACCTTGCTTACATATATAAATAATCCCTAGTAAACTTTCTCCAGTCACATCTATTGATGTAACTGACCCGTGTTATAACACTCAGTCTTATTTAACATTTTAAGAAATTATCTGGTTAAACTTCTAAGCTGGGCATGGTGGCACACACCTTTAATCGCAGAATTTGGGAGGCAGAGGTAGGAGGATCACTGTGAGTTCAAAGCTAGCCTGAGACTATGTAGTGAATTCCAGGTCAGCATGGGCTAGAGCAAGACCCTACTTAAAAAAAAAAAAAAAAAAAAAAAAAGTTAACCTTCCTACCTAAGTCTCCAGTATGCTGAGCCCTGCTGGAAGAGGTATGTCACTGGGGTAGATCTTGAGTGCAGCCCTACTAGGTGTGTAGAGAACCAGCTTGAGCTCTGGCTGTTCATGCTTGCTGGTGCTAGCAGTTTTCTCTCTGCTATGTATGATGAAGTGAGTCAGGTTTTTCCACCATCAGAAAGCTTGTCATTAAATCTGTAACCCTGAAACAAACCCTTTCATTCCATTAAAAAACAGTTATCTGGTAAAGGGCACACAAAGCAAGCTCTCCAAATATGCTGATAGGAAACTTCTAAGATGCTATGGTAGAATGAAAAGTGGCCACACAATACAGTCCATACCCTAATTACTGAAATGTATGAATATGTCACGTTATTTGACTGCTCTGGTTTATATTGATTGTTAACTTTACAAACCTAAATCACCTGTGAAGGATTGTATAGTGAACATTAGCCTCCTGGTATGTCCTTGAGGAATTATACTGATTAGGTTGAGGCTATTAGACCCTGCTTAGGTGTGGATGGCACCATTTCATGGGATGGGATTCTGGGTCATATAAAAAAGAGAAAGAGCACTAAGTTTTGGCACCTGTTGCATTTTAATTCCACACAGTAGACAGAATGTGGCCAGCTGCCTTGAGCTCCTGTCATCATGTCTTTCCTACAAGGATGGACTTGACATAGAACTGGAAATAGAAATGAATCTTTCCTCTCTAAAGGTAAATATTGTCAGGTATTTTGATTGAGCAAGGAGCAAAGTAACCAAGACTTAAGTAAGATCAAGAATGATTAAGGATCTTGAGAAGGGAAAACTATCTTGGGACATGTAGGTAGGAATATGTAACTGCAAAGGTCCTCATAAGAAGAAGTCAGGAGGGCAGAGAGTATGTGAGTGTGACAGAACTAGCTAGAGCAATATAAAATTTGAAGACAGAAGTGCAGGCCATCTGTCAGGGGATGAAGATAGATTATACAGAATCAGCAAGGAAATGGGTTTTCCCTGAAATCTCCAGAAAAAGCTAACAAGTGCTACTGATGCAAAATTTGAGTCCAGTAAGGACTTATAACCTCTAGAATGTGTAGGTATAAGCTCCCTTCTTTTTCCCCCTCTTGATTCTTCTTACCCTACCTGCCATGTTTCCTTTCTCACTTACCTGTTTATTCCTCTTTATTTAAATGTTTTTCCAGATAATCTTTGCATATAAAATAGCTTTAAATAACTATGTAATCTATAAGCTTAACTTAATAATTATACAATCTCTTCAGGTTTTGAGTTTTGAATAAAATGGAGTAAACATTTCAATTTGTTGTGCTTACCAGATTGAAGACTCATGGAACATATTTGAGAAGTCTGACTAGAATTGGAGGTACCACTGAACTATGTGCTAGGTGTACCTTAGCCTGGATTTATGTAGTTCAGCACTGAAAGAGAACTTGTTCTAGAAATAGAAAAATCTTTCTGATTTTACCTTCAGAAGCAGGACAGGGATCTTGTGACAGCAGCAATTTTGTAAGCAGAGCCAACATATGGTTCATATTTTCACTAATGATTTTTGTATCCCTCTTTCTGTCTTCCTTCTGCTTGGTCCTGGGTACAGACTCAATCATGGAAAGTGTGTCAATATAAGGAAGAAAGCCCCTGAAGTTGAAGTTCCAGTGAACCAGATGGTAGCTTGAAAATGAAATGGAAACTTGGTAAGAAATTTCATGAAAGTATTTGTGGTCATTTGGAGCCATTTTTATCCTTGTATGTATAGGTCAAAACCTAAGAGGTACATTAAATACTTTGAGAATGGAAATAAGAGATGGACCACTGATCATGCCCTAGACTGGTCTGTGGATGATAAACACACAAACACAGTATAAATTGTACTGTATAGGCTCTGAAAACCATGATCAACAGAAGACTTTTACCCATTGAACTGATTTCCTGATAATGCAAAATACTAACATCATCCAGAGGTCTTAAATATGAATCATAGTCTCAAAAGGTAGTATTTAAAGTGATCAGAGTATAAAAATATATATAATGAATTGCAAAACAAGAGCCCAGGAAGACCTCAGTTTACATGGCTAAAAACAAAATACAGATCATAGTGCTAAAATGTTACTTATGTTGAAATTGCCTGACAAAGACTTTGAAACACTTATTGCAAGATTGTTCAAAGTCATGGAGAGTACTCATTAACCAAGTATCAAGAAAGTATATGTAGCTATCCAGTTGATGCAAAGAAATACCAAATAGAAATTCTCTTTTTTATCTTTTCACAATTTTTATTAACATTTTTGATGATTATAAAAAATATCCCATGGTAATACCCTCCCCCCCCCCACTTTCCCCTTTGAAATTCCATTCTCCATCATATTACCTCCCCATCTCAATCATTCTACTTACATATATACAATACCAACCTATTCAGTACCCTCCTCCCTTCCTTTCTCTTCCCTTTATATCTCCTTTTAAACTTCCTGGCCTGTGCTACTAAGTATTTTCCTTCTCACACAGAAGCCCAATCATCTGTAGCTAGGATCCACATATGAGGGAGAACATTGGCACTTGGCTTTCTGGGCCTGGATAACCTCACTTAGTATAATCCTTTCCAGACCCATCCATTTTCATGCAAATTTCATAACTTCATTTTTCTTTACCGCTGAGTAGAACTCCATTGTATAAATGTGCCACATATTCATCATACACTCATCAGTTGAGGGACATCTAGGCTGGTTCTATTTCCCAGCTATTATAAATTGAGCAGCAATAAACGTGGTTGAGCATGTACTTCTTTTTTATTTATTTATTTATTTATTTATTTATTTATTTATTTATTTGAGAGCGACAGACAGAGAGAGAAAGACAGATGGAGGGAGAGAGAGAGAGAATGGGCGCACCTGGGCTTCCAGCCACTGCAAATGAACTCCAGAGGTGTGCGCCCCCTTGTGCATCTGGCTAACGTGGGACCTGGGGAACCTAGCCTCGAAGCAGGGTCCTTAGGCTTCACAGGCAAGCGCTTAACCACTAAGCCATCTCTGCAGCCCAAGCATGTACTTCTAAGGAAATGAGATGAATCCTTTGGATATATGCCTAGGAGTGCTATAGCTGGGTCATATGGTAGATCAATCTTTAGCTGTTTTAGGAACCTCCACACTGATTTCCACAATGGCTGGACCAGATTGAATTCCCACCAGCAGTGCAGAAGGGTTCCTTTTTTTCCACAACCCCGCCAACATTTATGATTATTTGTTTTCATGATGGTGGCCAATCTGACAGGAGATGGAATCTCAATGTATTTTTAATCTGCATTTCCCTGATAACTAGTGACATAGAACATTTTTTAGATGCTTATATGCCATTCATATTTCTTCCTTTGAGAATGCTCTATTTAGCTCCATAGCCCATTTTTTGATTGGCTTGTTTGATTCCTCATTATTTAACTTTTTGAGTTCTTTGTATATCCTAGATATTAATACTCTATCAGATATATAGCTGGTGAAGAATTTTTCCCATTCTGTAGGTTGCCTCTTTGCTTTTTTCACTGTGTCCTTTACAGTACAAAATCTTTGTAATTTCATGAGGTCCCAGTGCTTAATCTGTGGTTTTATTGCCTGAGCAATTGGGGTTGTATTCAGAAAATCTTTTCCAAGACCAATATGTTAAAGGGTTTCCCCTAATTTTTTCCTCTAGCAGTTTCAGAGATTCAGGTCTGATGTTAAAGTCATTAATCCATTTGGACTTAATTCTTGTGCATGGTGAGAGAGAAGAATCTATTTTCATCCTTCTACAGATATATATCCAGTTTTCCCAACACCATTTGCTGAAGAGGCTGTCTCTCCTCCAATGAGCATTTTTGGCATTTTTATCGAATATCAGGTGGCTATAGCTACCTGGACTTGAAATTCCCACTCATACTTTTCTATAAGTTTGTTCTTCTCTTTGTTGGACTGTATTAGATCTGCCACCTGGTCTTCTAGCTTAGATATTCTGTCCTCTCCTTCATCCATTCTACTGGTGAGATTTTCTACAGTGTTTTTTATTTCATTAACTGTGTTCTTCATTGCTAGTAATTCTGACTGGTTTTTCTTTATTATTTCTATTTCCTTATTTATGTATTGGATTGCCTTCTTTATTTCATTAAATTGGTATCCTGTGTCTTCTTTGATTTCCTCTTTGATTTCTTCTTATCTGATTCCTTTGATTTGTTCTTTGACTTCTTTGAACATATTTACAATCATTCTTTTGAAATCTTTCTCAGGCATTTCCTCTAACTCGTTCTTACTGGAGGTCATTTCTGATGAATTCATAATTTTAGGCGGATTTATATTGTCTTGCTTTTTAGTATTTCTTGTGTTATAATGTATATATTTTTGCATCTTGGATTAAGTTAATGCTTGGATTTTCTAGCTAGCTGGGTATTCTTAGCTGTATCAATTGATTTCATGTTATGTATCTTCAGGGTAGGATCTTAAGGTGTTAGGTGTGGCTCATAAGACTCTCAGAGTATCTACAAAGGTGTTCCTAGGGGTTGAGTTTCCCTACTATGGGAGTATTCAAGTAGGCTAAGTGGAATAAAATACAGGTAGATTCTAAAATTTAACTAAACACTGTACACATTCAATCAAAAACAGCACCGAGTATTTATGCAAGAGTAGTTATTATAACAACCAGATTCTCTATCAACAAAGCAGGTAAGATTTCTGATCTGTTGAGGGATCCAAGTCAGCTTGTGAGTAAGTGAGACCCTTTCCTGGCACAATCCCAGTTACCTGGATGATTTTGGTTTCATTCAAGTGGCTGGCTGTGTCATTGGGCTGCTGTTCTGATTTCTGGAGCTGGGCACTGGCTTTTCCTGTGGGGCAAACCGAGCCTGGCAACTATGGCCCTGCAGTATGGCACCCCCACTCCTGGTACCACTATTGCTGCTGCTGAAGCTGCTGCTGCTGGATCTGTCACTGCTGCAGCTAAAGCTGGCACTGCTTGGTCTGTTGCTGCTGCTGCTGAATCTGCTGGTGCTTGATCCACTGCTGTTGCTGCCGCTGCTGCTGCTGCTGTAGCTACCACTGCTGAAGCCACCACCGCTGCTGCTGCTACTGGATCCACTGCTGCTGGGGCTGCTGTTGCCTGTGCCGGAGCCACTGATGTTGCTGCAGAACTCTGCTCCTGCTTGGGTCCCGCTGTCAGCTCAAGCTGGTGTGGCTGGGTCCCGGGACCACTGCTCTGTTTTCTGGAGCTGGGCACAGGTGTTAGGGGAAGGGAGGGAGCCACAGCTGCTTTAGTTCTCTTGTTGTTCCACGTGTTCTTCTACCTTGTGATCTGCTCCTCTGTCATTTACTGCCGCTCTCCCTTCACATTTCTTGAGTTGTGGAGAGCTCCAGTGTGAGTGGAAGCTCCCCACACCTGGCTTTTCCTGTGGCTTGAGTCCAGCCTGGCGGCTTTCTGGTGTGCCATTGCCGCTTCCGCGGTTGTGGTCCTGCTGGGACTGCTTTTGCTGACCTGTGCATGTTCTGGATGCTCTGGATCTCTTCTACTTCTCCACTGCCATTTCAATTTCCTATACACCTCACTTTTTAGTAATAGTGTGTATCTTGCTGAATTCTTTTGGTCTTTTTCCCTCCTAGGCTGCTTTGGCATGGTACCTACGCCGCCATCTTAACCAGAAGTCCCAAATAGAAATTCTAAAGATACAACTGACAATCCAAAGTGGGGCATGCCCACATCACCTTCTATTGTCATCTGGGTTCATTTGCACCTGAGCTAACCTTCCCTCAACGATTCCACATAATACAGCCCAACCCACATTATCTGTCATTGTGATTCAGACAGGTTTGGGAGCAGCACAAACCTTCTCCCTTCAACTCTCCCAGCCAGCATGCACCACAACAACCATGATTGTGATCCTGCTACTTTAGGTATGGAGCATAAGTTTCAATGTTCAAAATTCCTGTAGGAATCCCCCTGCACAGAGCATACACAGGCCACTGCCTTTGTAATCCAGGTGGCTTTGGGATGGGCATGAATCCCCTTTCCTTTAACTTGTGTGAACACACACAATGTGGCAATTGTGTAATGTCAATGGCATTCAGAATCTCCTCAGGAATCCTTGTAACTTCAGCATGTAGGACACTGTGGCTAGTCTTTGACTAATTTTTCAGAATGTGGATTCCTTTCAGCAATCTTTCTTACCCATACTGTGAAAGGTGCCAATGTTATCCTATGTGTGTGGGGGTAGGTATGGGGAGGGGGAGTGTAATTTAAGCATAGCTACAACTGAACTGAGGCCATCTCACTTGCTTCATCTGTGAAGCTCTACTAATACTTCCAAGATTAAAACCTAAGGACCACAAAGCACTAGTGAATAAACAGCAAAAATATTAAGCATTATTCCAAGTACTCACTTAACAGAGCTGTGCCAATCCCTTTGCAAAGGACCCCTCATGAGAGCTATCTAGAGGAAACTTCAGACTAAGAGCATTGAGGAATGATTATAAGTCTGTTAAAAAAAAAAAACTAAAAAAAGATACCCATCAAAGCATTGAGAAACTAGTGAATAATTAAAAAAGCACACAATCAGCTATATTTGATGAGGATGACTAACTAGGATATGAAAATGGTTCTCAATAAAGAGCCATCCTGAAGAAAAGCCAAATTGAAACAAAGATTGAAATGAAAAATACAATAAGTCAAATTAGAGATCCATGAAAAGCTTCACTAATATAATGGACCAAGTATATGACAGACTGTCAGGTCATAAAAAGGAAGAAGAACTGTTTAGTTAACCAAAAGCAAAATGAAAACTTAAAACAAAAAATTGTGAATGGAATATGAATGAGATGTGTAACAACTAGAAAAGACCTAATGCTTTAATTACTGTCATGCAAGAAAAAGAAGAGCTATGGCCAATGGCATAGGAAATATTTTTCATAGAAGTATAGAAAAGAATTTCCAAATTTAGGTAAATAGATGCCCTTTCTTCTATAAGATGCATACATAACACCAAAGAAAAGAACTTCCCACATCACATTTTTATCAAAACACTAAATGCACAAAACAATGAAAGGCACTGAAAGCTACAGGAGAGAAACATCTCATCACATATAAAGACAAGTCCATTAGAAAACAGATGAATTTTTTTTAAAAGAAATGTTAAAAACTAGAAAAGCCTTGGAATTATATATTTTACCACAGCTGCCAAGCCAAGCCAGTATACCCAGTGAAATCTGTAATGATACAAGGAACATGAAAAATGTTCTAGATTAAAACAGGCTGAAGGAATTTATGAGCAGAAAGACAACCTTACAGAGGACAATGAGTGGAATATTTCACATTGAAGAAAAGGAAAAACATATATAAGGGGCTATGGGAGAGACAAAAAAAGCAACAATGCTAGAATACTTGTGGAGCAAACTATCAAGAAAACACAAAACTCCACAAAATAATCAACACCACAGGAATTAAAACCACAGTTTTCAGTAACAGCTATGAGTGTTAAAATGCCCAATTCCTGAACCCCAAGACAAAAATTGTCAGGCTTTCTGAAAAGAATGAATGGATCAGAAAATAGGATCCATCCATTTACTCTTTCGAGAAAGTCATCTCATTTCAAAGACAGATACTATCTTAGTATGAAAGGATGGAAGATGATATTCTAAGCAAATACAACTGGAAAGCAAACAGGTGTTGCTATTATAATATTTGACAGAATAGACATCAAACCAAAATTGAACAGAAGAGAGAAGGAATATCACTTCATACTGGTCAAGGGCACAATTCATCAAGAGAACATTATAATCCTCACATATAAGCAGCAAACCAAGGTGTACATAATTTTATAAAATGAAATTGAATGGATTTAAGTTGGAGTAAGAGGCAGTAGTAAAGGCCAAAGGGGCATGATAGAAAGGAGGGAGGAAGGCTTTAGGAGAAGGGATAGAAGATCTGTAAATAGAGGTACAGAATACTAGGGGTGGAAAGATAGAAGGAAGGATGAAGTAGTGGGTGGAAAAGAAGAGAGGATCATGGGAAGGCTAGCCAAAACTAAAGATGTTAAAAATACACCATATGGAAAGCTACTTTTTTATATGATTAAAAGAACCCATAATTTTAAAGAGAATTTTGGACAGATGCAAACTGTGGGGGTTGAGAATGCTACGGTCAGAGCCATAGAATTTTATAGGAGAAATAAGTGTCAGGGCGGGAAAACTATCATTGAATTATAGTCCAGGGAAGCCCATTGTTGCAGTCTGGTTCACGTTGCTGGTAGAAATCACCTAACCAAAAGAAGCTTGTGGGAAAAAGAGATTTATTTTGGCTTACAGGCTCAAGGGGAAGCTCCATAATGGTAGGGGAAAACAATGGTATGAGCAGAGGGTGGACAACACCCCCTGGCCAACATAAGGTGGATATTAGCAACAGGAGAGTGTGCCAAACACTGGCATGGGGACAGTGGCTATAAAACCCATAAGCCCACCCCCAACAATACACTCCCTCCAGGAGGCATTAATTCCCAAATATCCATCAGCTGGGGACCTAGCATTCAGAACACCCAAGTTTATGGGGGACACCTGAATCAAACCACCACACCCATGAACCCCTACTCTAAAACAATATAGGCCAGTGATATTAGTTCCCCACCATAGCCAGTATGTCAGACCCTATTGTTTAAGCACCCTGCGTATTGGTTAGTAGATACTAAGATATCAAGCTGGAGCTGAGCTGGAAGCTTCCTCCCTGCTGGCTGACTGTCACAGTGCTGGGAAATGCTATGAAGGCTGCTGTGGGCAATAACTACCAGCAGTCTCAACCAGCAATGCATCCTGTGACCTATGTTACTGGCTACCTACGCAAGATGAATCCATCTTTGCAGTAGTAGCATGACTGTTATAGGTGTAACCAACTGCTCTGTGATTGGACTTGAATCCTGTTCCATAGAAGGGAATTCATGCCTAGTATTGTAAATGTAGTCAAAATTCTATTAATTCTAAGATGGCTGCTGCATTCATGACTTCATAGCAGCTTTTATTACCTGCACAATAGTGGGCCCCTCAACATTACATACATATAAGATATTGTAAATAAAAAATACAACTTTTACAAAATAAGTGGACAAGAGGTAATAAAAACCCAAAAAGAAACAATATCCTTTTGAATTGACTCAATGCCAAATTGGAGGTAAAAGGAATCAGTGAACTTGAAGATAAATTAATAGAAATTTTGGAATCTAAAGTACAGCGATAAAATATGAAATGGGAACTGTTAGCCTATGTATATTTATAATATTCACATCACAGGAAACTTATAAGGTGAGGTGATGGTAGTTCAGCAATATTTGAAGCAATGTTAACTGATAATTTTCATAATGAAAGATATAAATCTACAGATTGAAGATAACCAGTAAGCTCCTAAGAACATAAACTCATTAAAAAAAAAACCCAGAAACATAATAAAATTCAAAACCCTATCAAGAGAGAAATAAAATTTTTAAAAGCAGAAAATGCAATGTTTTTCACTCAGGAGATTCAGGTAACTTCAGATTTTGCCACTGAAGTAACAAAAGCCAGGTATATATGAACATTTCTGATAGCTGCATTCCAATTCAAGTGCTAACATAGGGTTTCTAACTGAGCAACTGAAAGTTAAATATGCATTGTTATGCTTAGAAAAAGCACTCAAAGTAAAAAGTAGGAAAATATGTATTTCAAAACTTTAATTCAATGGAATGTTTAAAAAGTTTCAAATAATAAAAAATAGTCATGTGGAGGAAAACAGAATTAAAATCAGTGGACAAAGCACAGTACAAATTATAGAATGGTGGGACCTAACCCCAAATAAATCAATAATCATAACTACATCATAAAAAAGTAAATTTTCACACTGGATAAAGTATACAACTATATGTTGCTTCTAAAAAGTTCATGTCAGTGATGATAATAGATGGATAATAATAGTATAGGAAAAGATAGGCATGAAATGCCTATAGGTAGAAAGCAATAGTCTGTATACTAGTATCATAAAATGTTATTTTTGCTTTAAAGTAAAGCAAATACAAATTTTCAAAAAGTAATCTAGGGGACTGGAGAGATGACTGAGAGGTTAAAGGCACTTTCTTGCAAAGCCTGATTCCTATAGGTTTGATTGCTCAGTACGTATGTAAAGCCAGATCCACAAAGTGGCAAATATGTCTGGAGTTTGCAGTGGCAAGAGGCCCTGACATGCTCTCTCATTCTCTCTTTCTCTCCCCTTAAAAAATAAATAAATGAATAAAAATGGAAAAAGTAATCTAAAATTCAAAATGGGTATTAGGTGAAAGTGAAATTTAATGATATTAAGGAAATACAGTCATCTTAAAAGTGTATCATTGACCCATAGTGTTTCAAAATTAGAGTCAAAAGTGACAGGATTTAAAAGGGAGATGAAACCAATGAGTGTTTATAATGGATGTCCTGGTGTTTTTTTTCTAAGGCCACAAGAATTAATAGAAAACCAGCAAGGATTTTCATGATCTCTTAAGTGGATCTATATAACAGAGCTGTGTAATCAAGGCTTCACATTTTCAACTATATATACAACAGTTAAAATGACAGGTACATCCTTGGCCATATACAAATCTCAACTAATAAGTTTAAAACAATGTCCATCATGTAAAAATGTGCTATGAATACAATTAGAAGTATTAACACAAATAATAAAAAACCCCAGTCTCAAAAATTAACATATTTCTGTCTAATCCACATACCAAACTGAAGAGCTAGAGAAATTTTAAATACTTTGTGGACAAGGAAGCTTCAAATATATGAAAAATGTATGAAATGCAGTTAAAACAGCACTCAGAGAAACAGAATATAAATGTATATAGCATATAACATATACAACATATAAAATTAATGACATGTCAAAAAACATTTTAAGAAATTAGAAATATTGCCAAGTAGACCCAAAGTGGGGAGAAGTAGTAACAGAAATAAGAGCAATAATCAATAACATTGAAAATAGAGAAAATCAAACCAAAGGCTGAAACATTAAACAGAACTGGAGAGATGGCTTAGTGGGTAAGGCACTTGCCTGCAAAGCCAAAGGACCCAGGTTCAATTCTCCAGGACCCACATAAGCCACATGCACAAGCTGGAGCCTGTGTCTGGAGGTCTTTTGCAATAGCTGAGCTCTGCCCATTCTCTCTCTATCTGTCTCTTTCTCTCTTTCAAATAAATAAAATAAATATATTTTTTGAAAAAGATAAATCGAATTGATTTTTTTTAGCAGGAAGATAAAACAAAGAGAAGGCAGGCACAAATAAATGAAGTCAGAAATGAAAGATGAGTATCTTCACAACCTAGAGGCTTAGTAAGGATAAAAAGAAATATTATGACTATTTCTGTGACATAATTTAACAAGTTATGGAAATTACTAATTTTTCCAAAAATCAAAGCCTTCTATAAACTCTGCTAGGATGAGATTAGGTAGCCACAATAGTTCTATAATTATTAAATAACTTAACCCTTTTAATAACTTGGAAAAAAGAACTCCCCAGGATTAAATCATTTTTATTCTTAATTTCTATCACACAATAAAGACAGAACTAAGTCTACTTTATTTCATGAAGATGAGGATATGAGCATTATTATGATAGAAAAACCAGGACAGCACATGAAAACTATAGATCTACATCTTTCATGAAAGTAGATGGCAAAAATCATCAAAATCTTATTGAATTACATAAAGCAATGTAGAGAAATATGGTATAATATAACCAAATATTAATTATCTTATGAATGAAAGATTGGTTTATTTTTAACAGTGAATAAAACCCATCAACCTGAAGAGTGATATATCAATGATACACAAACCAAAAGGACTTTTCAATATTTAGTTCTTCCTTATAAAGTGTTTTAACAAGTTGGGAATTAAAGAAATATTCTTCAACTTGATAATGCTCATCAACAAATTAGGGTCATACTCAATAGTGAAAGACACTGCAAACATCCACAATTGCTGAAAAGGATACTAATACTGGTGGTGGTGGTGTACACACTTGAGTCCCAGCACTTGGGAGGTAGAGGTAGGAGGACCGCTGTGAGTTTGGGGCCACCCTGAGACTCCATAGTGAACTCCAGCTCAGCCTGGGCTAGAGAGAGACCCTACCTTGAAACAAAACAAAAAAACAAACGAACAAACAAACAAAATCAACCAACTAAACAAACCTGACAATCCTAAGCGCTAATTAGACAGTGGTGGAACTGGAGCTTTCTTACATCATGATGGAAATGTAAAATAGTTCTACCACTTTATAAAGTAGTTTAATGTTTTTAATGTTTAATATAAAGAGAAATATTCCATCATAATATTACCTAACAATTCTAGTTCTTGGTATTTTTCTGAAGAAAGTGAAAATTCATGTTTTCATAAAACATGTGCATGAATGTTTTAGCAAGTTTGTTCAAGTTGGCTCCAAACAGGGAGCATAACACACATGCCCAGCCGGGGGAAGAAAAATATATATTAGAATATGACTCAGCGAGACAAAGGGATGAATTATCGGTACCACAACAGTTTGGATGGATTTCAGAGGCATTGTATTCTGTCAAATGATTTAGTCACACAAGGTTCCATAATAGTATGGTTCCATTTATATGGAAATCCAAAAAGAAGATGCATCAAATCCCAGCACATGAGATCCTGACAGTAAAACTGAAGCTTAGTTGAGGCAAATAAAGGCAGACAGAAAGCCAAATAATTAATTATTTTAAAGAATATAGTAAATGGGCTGGAGTGATGGCATAGCAGTTAAGAGAACTTCCAGTGCAAGCAAGACCCACATAAACAGCTGAGTGTGGCCACACACACCTGTTAACCCAGTCCTGTGAAGAAGAGAGAGAAGAGAATTGCCAAGGCTCGCAACCCTGAGGAAATGGCTCAATAAGAGACCCCAGCACAAATAAGTACAACAATGGAACTGGACACCTGAAGTCCCCTTCGACCCACTGTACACGGGCTTCTGGATGGGCACGTATACGTGCATACACCACACACATCTACACACTACCACCTTTACCATATTAAACACACATGGCAAAAAAAAAAAGAAAGAAAAAGATTTTAGTAATCTTAATGGCACCACCTTCTCAGTCTTTAGGATAGTTGAGAACCACAAAAAGAGTAAGATCATTCAATTCTAAAGAATAAAGGCTGGAGAGATGACTTAGCAGTTAAGCACTTGCTAGTGAAGCTTAGTAACTCCAGTTGGAGGCTCGATTCCCCAGGACCCACGTTAGCCAGAGGCACAAGGGGGCACATGCGTCTGGAGTTCCTATGCAGTGGCTGGAGGCCCTGGCATGTTCATTCTCTTTCCCTCCCTCTCTTTGTCTCCCTCTCCCTCTTTCTCTCTCTGTTGCTCTCAAATAAATAAATAAAAATAAAAAATAAACAACAACAACAAAAAGTATGCTGCCTGTGATAGGAGCAGGAGTTTGTTGGCTGAACATTCATGTGGATGTGTCACAGTTTGCTTCACGTTGCTGGCACAAGGAACAGAACCAAAAGTACCTTACAGGATCTTATGGTTTACAGACTGGAGGGGAAGCTCCATGATGGCAGGTAAATGGAATGATCAGAGAGTGGACATCACCTCTTGTGTAATATCAGGTGGACAACAGCGGCAAGAGAATATGCCAAACACTGGCAAACGGAAGCTGGCTATAACACCCGTAAGTCAGTCCCCAGCAATATACCACCCCCAATAAGGATCTAGTTTCCAAATTGCCATCATCTAGGGGTCAAGCATTCAGAACACATGAGTTTATGAGGAAACACCTAAATCAAGAATGCTTTAAAGTTTTTCATCAATAAAATACTTACGGTGTCTCAAAAGATGAAACTGTGTTTTCAGGGTTACAGTGAGAGCAGTGGTCCTCAGAGCTATTGCTGACAGGCAGAGTAGGTTGCTGAGTGGTAGTGATCTTACCTAATACACAGAAAGCCCCAGAGTTTGAATGCCAGCATTAAATAATTAAAGAATTTGTATGTATGTGTATATACAAATATATATATATATATACACACACCAAATAGCAAGAAAAAAAAAGGAAAAAAAGAACTATCCTTGAATTTTAAGGAATCTGTTTTTGTATTTTGTTTTCTTCCTATTAACTTTCTGGTGCAGTTTGAAAGGTTTTAGATTTTGTATCTTGCTGTCTCTCTTTATTCCCAAGAAAGTTGCATTCACAACTTTTCCTCTGTTCATTTCTGTACTGCCAACACCTCATATCTTGATATACTGTTGCAGTCTTAGTAGAAACCTTTTCTATCTTTAACTTTCAAAGACAATAGCATTCCCCCCTTTTTCTTTACTCTTCCTCAATTTTTTCTACCTCTTGTTCTATGCCAAATGTACCTTATTTAAAATTATTCATAACCATTTTATGTTAGTATGGACCTATCAGTTATTATTTGTTTCATGTGCTTTGATGCATGAACTATTTATTGTTTTGATGTTCAAACTTAGTTAATAAGAGTCCTTTGATTTATGTTCTTTTGATATTTTCTCATCATTCTTTGATGAGTTCTTTTCTTTTTGTCACAACAAAATATTCAGCTCCTCTAGGACACTTTCTGCCTGCTATGGTTTGAGTAAGTCCTGGTAAATGCATGTGTTGGTATCTCAGTGTACAGTGTGTGCGGCAGTGTTGGGAGGTGGAGCCTGATGAGGGATTAGGCCCTCAGGGCTCCATTCCAGAAATGAATTAATGCTATTTTCTCAAAGAAAGGGAGCTTCTCTTCTCTCTTCTCTCTTTCTATTTCTCTTTCAGACTAAGCATAATACACAAAAAGCATTTATGTAGAAAATGAGGAAAAGTTTAAATGGATGAGTTGGGGGAAAAACAATTATTTCTCTTGTATATCATTCTTATATCTTTTACAGAGAATTGTGTGTGTGTGTGTGTGTGTGTGTGTGTGTGAGAGAGAGAGAGAGAGTGTCTGTGTATGTGTGTGTGAGCGTGTATCTATATATAACATATGTTTTCTTTTCCAGGATTGTAAAATTCATTAGAATATTAAAAACTGAAAAGTTTTGCACTAAATCTAGTAAATATTAGTCAAGTCAGTGTATCCCAATTTTTGATATATACATATAAATATACATATACACACGTGTGTGTGTGTGTGTTGAGTAGAATTTTTGCTTTGTGGCCTAAGTTTGTCTTCTGGTCTAAATTCACAATCTTTCTGTCTCAGCTTTTGAAGTTCTTCAGTTATAGAGATGTGCCATTATTTCAGGGTCTCTCTCTCTCTCTTTTGGTTTTTAAAATATTTTATTTATTTATTAGAGAGAGAGCACAAGTTAGAGAGAGAGAGGAGGCAGATAAAGAAAGAATGGGTGCTCCAGGACCTCCAGCCACCACAAACAAACTCCGGATATATGTGCTACTTTGTGCATCTGGCTTACATGGGTATCGCAGAATCAAACCTGGGTTCTTAGGCTTTGTAGGCAAGTTACTTAACTGCTAAGCCATCTCTCTAGCCCATGGTTTTAAAATTCTTTTTTCTCAGTAATATACATAATCATACCAAATATATTATGGAATTTATTATAGTTACATAATTGAATTCCCTGTTTCAGGAAATATCTTTAGATAATGATGTCCTGTTGGAAAAAATAGTAATTTAGTTTCTTGACATAAAATAACACTAAGACCTTTTGTTTGTTGTCACTGCTTTTTCCTGTTCCCTTCACTAATAATTAAGCTTATTCTCCAGCTCTTTTCAGGACTTATTTTCCTTCTGCTTCACTCTCTTCCCTTCTATCACCATCAACGTTGTATCCAGAATTCATTGTGTTTTTTGCTACTCTCTTGAGTACTAAAGACATTTCTTTGGCTTTTTCCACTGAATTCATGAAACATATCCATTTTATCTTGCTGAAAGCACACCATATTTTTGGAAGTATATAAATACACCAGTTACATGAAGTAAAACAGGTGGCAGTGTTCCTTTGATCAATTTGCTGTTTTCTATAGTTTTTAAAGGAAAAAAGGTTGAAACAATGCAGTAAGTGATGACCCTTGTCCTCTACTGTCTCCAGTAGAGAGAGGACTCATTTGGTGCTTTCTATTTTTTGCTAAGGTATTGGGCCTTTGCCTCAAAGGTATAACTTCAGAATAACAAGACATCCTCTTCTGACTTAGATCTGACCTCGTGTACTCCTCATCCTTACTCAGAGTCAGCTATATATGCTGCCAGATATTGTTCTCTTTTAGGAAATTCTTCCTGGAATTCTGAAGTAAGCTTTCCAAGGGAAAATGCAAATAAAGTCAAATTTCCTTGTGGACTGCTGAATACAAGAAACATTAGTATCACTTTTAGGTTTTCTAGAAATTTATCAGCTACTTATGTGGACACATTTTGCTGTCTTGATTTAAATTCTTAAGTGTTCTCAATTATTCCTGGTTTGGCCTAAATGATTTTATTCAGACTCCTATTTAACAGAGAGAAGCAATGCTCTCTTATCTTAAAAAGAACTAATTGTAATAGAGTTTTACTTTGTCTTCATAAGCAAATGATCAAAATAATTAGTGATCACATGTGATTTGGCCATTTATCATGTGATATTAACCAGTTATAGGTCAGAATGTGAGAGAATAACTTATGTGTCATTGAGGAGCAATATTTTTGTGCTATGGTTACATTGTTAAGCAAACTAAAATAAGCAAATATTCATGCCAGGGTCTTAGTTAATGTCATTTTGCTTGGCTGAGAAAATCTGAAACATTTCTGAGCAGACATATTTTAAGAGAGCATTAGGACATGCATATTTTTAGGATGCTAATAGACTCTCACCCCCTTTGGTCTGAGCTGCCAGAAATTATGATTCATAGTTCTTGATAGTACAGAACAGAAAACATTGCAAAGGGAAAGAAATTCTAACAGATTGCTCAGGAATAATTTCTTAGTGTCAGTTAATCAAACATTTCTCTTTTATTCCTTTAGGAAAGTGCATATTTCTGTTTGAAAAATGGGTCTAGAAAAATCTTTATTTTTGCTTTTTAATATCCCATAATTATTAATGAATAGCATTAAAATTGTATGCTGAAAGAAAATATAGCATTAGAATTATTTACAACAGAAGTGACAGCTGAAAATTCACCTGTAAAAAAGGTTTGAATGTCACATTTCTTTTTTATTTTTAAGATAGTGAAAAGATAGTATGCTTTTATGTTATGTCATTTGATTTTTGTTATTTTTTCTAGAATAAACCAACTAAAATAGATTTAGTACACTAAGATTATATTTGCTGTAAAATTTCAAAATATATGACTATGTTCTAAATTAGTTATATTATTCTAGAAAGATTGGAGGGTTGAACAGGAATTACTATTAAAACAAGGTGATTTAATGTCCAGTCCTTTAGAAGTCCTAAAGGATGCATGTTTTTGAGTGGCATAGTACATATTTAGGCAGTGCTAGTTCTTTAGTGATGTTGACTTACTGCTTTGTACACATTTTCATCTTACAATGTAGGTGTCTAGGCTAGAAATTCACCTCTGTTCTCTTCTTGATGGGACCTACTGGACACCTAGGTGTTTAGTTTTTATTTTAAATTTTTTAAAATATTTTTTTAAATTGCCAACTTCCATAATTATAAACAATATCTTCCTCCTCCCACTTTCCCCTTTGAAACTCCACTCTCCATCATATCCCCCTCCCCCTCTCAATCAGTCTCTCTTTTATTTTGATGTCATGATCTTTTCTTCCTATTATGGTGGTCTTGTGCAGGTAGTGTCAGACACTGTGAGGCCATGCATATCCAGGCCACTTTGTGTCTGGAGGAGCACATTGTAAGGAGTCCTGCCCCTCCTTTGGCTCTTACATTCTTTCTGCCACCTCTTCCGCAATGGGCTCTGACCCATGGAAGGTATGATTGAGATTGTAGTGCTGAGCATTCCTCTGTCACTTCTTCTCAGCACCATGGTGCCACCTGAGTCATCTTAAGACCACTGTCATCTGAAAAGAGAAGATTTTCCAGCCAAAAGCAAGACTTACATTAATATATGGATATGAACATTAAGAGAAGTGCTTACTGGGCAGTTTGGTGAGCATACTACACACATACAGCAGCAGACATTACCCTCTTAGGGCTCATGACTACCCCTGTTGTAAGTTTTCAGTGTGAGTGATATATTCCCTCCCATGGAGCAGGCCACCAGCCAAATTAGAGGGTGGTTGGTTTCCCCTATTACAGACATGCCACTATTATACCCATTGGCTCATTTGGCCTGGCTGGCCAAAAATAAGGCTTGCAGTGTCCACTGTTGGCTATCTTCACTGGTGATTTCTCTTTCTCTATTGAACTGCATGCAGCATGGCTTTTTCCAGCTTTCTGTCAGCTGGTCTAACAGGGAGGAGTTTGCAGCTCAGCTACAGCAGGGTTTCTCACTGATATGTGGGAATATCCAGGTATGGGAACTGTCTTATTTACAAGGAAATCATGTTATTTACCTGATCTGTCAGGATTTTTAAAAAATGTGCATGTGTTCTATATTTCAGATGTAAGGGCCCAAACTAATTGTATTTTAGCGGAAATTTCAGAGGAAAAAGTCATTCACATGGATCAATAGCAAGGCTTTTAGTAGGTTTCACAAATGGTGACAAAATTTATATCTTTTTTTTTTAAAATTTATTTATTTATTTGAGAGCGACAGACACAGAGAGAAAGACAGAGGGAGACAGAGAGAATGGGCGCTACAGGGCTTCCAACCTCTGCAAACGAACTCCAGACGCATGCGCCCCCTTGTGCATCTGGCTAACGTGGGTCCTGGGGAACCGAGCCTCAAACCAGGGTCCTTAGGCTTCACAGGCAAGCGTTTAACCGCTAAGCCATCTCTCCAGCCCAAAATTTATATCTTTGTATTCAAGAAGAGTAGAAAGTTTCTTGGTTAAGACCACTACATATGTTGAATCCGTTTGATGTGTGATATAAATATTAAAAATATGTGTATATTAAATTATATTAAATTAATTTACAAATACCTGTGCTTCCTTTACTTACCATCATCCTGAAAATAGCATGTATATGAACTGCAAACATAACACAGAAAGTTTTAGCTTTCTGTTAAATGATGTTTTATCATATAATAGACTATTATAGCCTAATTCAGTGTAGGAATAAACTCATTTTTGAAGAAAATGAGATTCTTGGAGCCAGGAACCTCAGAGCTCTCTAGCTCAACATGCTGTATTCTGTTTACACTTCTTTTTGTAATGTTTTACTTTCACCTAAGTATTCCTGTGGAATAGAAAACAACTTTAAATTAAAATAGGCTTCATCAGTAATAGAAAAACATGAAATTTAGTAGCATAAAAAATAGTACAAACGCTGGACGTGATGGCGCATGCCTTTAATCCCAGCACTTGGGAGGCAGAGGTAGGAGGATCACTGTGAGTTCGAGGCCACCCTGAGACAACATAGTGAATTCCAGGTCAGCGCCTGGGATAGAGTGGGACCCTACCTTGAAAAAACAAACAGATAAACAAAAAGTAAAAATTTATACAAAAAAGTATCCACAGAGCTAATAATGAGTAGAATGAATTGGAAATTAATTGACATTGTTTATCAAATGTATGCTCGGGAATCCTCATTTTTAAAAAAAAATCTTTTGAGGGGTGGTCGTTCTTCTTCTAAGTTCTTCTTGCCTTGCTTCATCTGATGTTGATGACCAGTTGGTTTGCTCCTTTCACCATACTGTTCAAGGGAGGAGCAGATCCCTACTCCTTCAATATGTGTTCAGTTTGTTAAGAAGTCAGTAGTGGCTGGAAGTCCATAGAATGTTGGGATGGAACAATGTTTGTTCTGCTCTTAGAACTCTCAGGCCTGAAGATACTTAGCTAAGGATATTCCAGCATAAGTCATTTTTTATGTCAAATGATATGAATCTGAAGAAAGGATTCTACTTTTGAGAGAGAAAGAGAAAGAGAGAGAGAGAGAGAGAGAGAGAGAGAGAGAGAAATGTTTATCCTGTCATTGTGTATGTGAAGAAATAGCACGTAATAGTTTCAGTGTCCTCCAAAAGTGCCTAGTGAGCCTTATACTTTCCAAGGTGCACAAATAAAATAACCTCAGGATTTTATTTATTTATTAGGTTTTTTTTGAGGTAGGGCCTCACTCTAGTTCAGGATGACTTGGAATTCACTATGTAGTCTCAGCGTGGCCTCAAACTCATGGTGATCCTCCTATATCCTCCAGCGCTGGGATTAACAGCATGCACCACCACACCCCGCTCAAACCCAAGACTTTTACTAGTAAAACCTGTACTTTTTACTAACTTGCAAACATTTCTGTTTCATTTACCTGGTAAATTCCTAGCAGAGCTTAAGTCACTGCCAGAGAACACACCGCATGAGTGGAATGAATAGAAAGGGACTTCTATGCCTTTTGAATCTTCATTCTTGTTCAGTGTTATTCTCAGGAAGTATAGTGTGCCAAATCCACAGTTCACTGTAGAGCAGAAGCAAGTCATTTGATGGTGACAATGGTGTGACCTTCATTGGTACTTGTTTTACAATAGATAGGGCAAAGTTAAAAGACAGTAATCAGCGTTGCCCTCTCCCCTTGCTTTTTTTCTCTGCCTTGAGCTAGACAGTGATGAGGGGTATACATATCTGCTCTTCATACCTACACTTTTACTCCTTGGGCTTTCCTGAGGCTAGGACATGAAATGACAATTGCAGTGGAGGAAATGTCAGCTTGCCATCTCACCACAAATCTGACGCCTAAGTCTCCAAATTGTTGATCTTTGGCAAGTTGACCTTATTTATGGGATATACATCTTTATTTTTCTATTGGTTCCAAAGCTAGGCAAAAAGTAGTTACACTCTAAAACCCAAACTAATATTACTCAAACCTCACAACAAGGATGATAATTCTTCCAAGAGCCAGACCATAGCAATTTTAGCTTAATGTGGTCTTCAATTGTATTGCCTCATTATAAGCAAATATACCTTGACACCTCTGGGAGAGCCTTTGAGAAGAAGTACTTTTTGACTGGTACCAGTCATTGAATGCCAGTGCATCTGGACAAGCTTGTGCAATTGAAGACCTGCATGGCATCCCATCAGCCCTGTGTGGCTCAGGTCTAATATTTGTGGACCATTACTGAACTTGATCCCTTCCTCCTCTTTCCAGGTAATGACTTATCAGCTCCTGTCAATTTCATGTTTAAAAGAGCTTTGTATCCCATCTGTTTCTTTACATTACCCATTGCCATTACCTTATGCTAATCCATCATCATCTTTCTTTTGTGGAGTTTATCTCTGCTGTGATAAATTCCTAATTGGTCTTTTTATTTATTGTTTCCTCATAAATATATTCTCCACAGATCAGCCACAGTGATTAAAACATGTTACTCTCCTGCTTCAATTCTTTGCTGTTTTCTTATGACATAGAGAATAAAATCCAAGCTCCTTCATGGCACAGAAAGCCTTTTGTGCTGAGACACCTGACCAAATCCTCTTGTCACTCTCCCCATCAATGGCTATTCACGAACTTATTGCCTTTTGGTTCCTTTGTGGCTTTCCTTGGTTCCTTGAATGGGATGAGCTTTTTCTAGCTTTTGAAGCTTCTTACATTAACCCTACATCAAAATGTTTTTGTCTGTATCTTTCTTGGAGGTTCTACAGAGCTCAGCCTAACAATAACATCCAAGGTCTTTCATGACCTGGATAGATCTGATATGTTCCCACTTTCCTGTGTTGTTATTTTTTTCATAGTATTCTATTCATATCATATATAGTCTTACCATCTTAAATTCATTCATTATTTTATTTATTTATTTTTATGTAACAGTAAACTCATCTTAACCTGTAGATGGAATGACATTCAATTAGTGGACAGAACAGGTAAGAATATATTTATCATTCAGGAATGTTGAACTAATATGTGCACTTATAGCAAGTGAATATAATATGTCAGTAGCCATTTTTGCCTGTATGATGGTCCAGTGAAATTCTTAGGAGAGAACAGAAAAGAGAGAGTACTTGAACAGGTTTTCTTCTTGGATGGTTATCTAACATGCCTCATATATTTCCAGAGTCTATGTTGTCACAGAGCAGGCCAAATGCCATCTAAATTTGACCTTATCTTTGTCTGAATCAGAGCCTAAAAGTCAGGTGAGACAAGGAGATAGACAAGAAGGAAGGAAGAAAGCAAAGGAAGACAGGAAGAGAGAGAGATGGAGAGGGAGAAGGAAAGGGAGAGGGAGAGGGAGAGGGAGAGGGAGAGGGAGAGGGAGAGGGAGAGAGAGAGAGAGAGAGAGAGAGAGAGAGAGAGAGAGAGAGAGAGAGAACACGAACAGGGGAGGCTATCATATAGAGTTTTCCAAGATGAATCTTTCAAATATGGAAATTTATGGTGTATGTCTATTGAACTGGACATTATATTTTTGTGTAAGTATAAAAATGTGCATATTACTGAAACAGTAAAGTGAACTGTTGCTGGCACCTTTTGTGAGATTCCTGTTACCTGGAGTACAGTGCAATGCTTTAGAACTTTTAACAGTCATTTCTGGCCTTGCATGTGATAAAGGGCACATTTACTGAACATTTTCTTTGATAATTAAAATGATATAATTGGGGCTGGAGAGATGGCTTAGTAGTTAAGGTGCTTGCCTGTGAAGCCTAAGGACCCTGGTTCGAGGCTCGATTCCCTAGGACCCACGTTAGCCAGATACATAAGGGGACATACACATCTGGAATTCATTTGCAGTGGCTGGAGGCCCTGGTGTGCCCATTCTCTTTCTCTCTCTGTCTGCCTCTTTCTCTCTCTGTTGCTTTCAAATAAATAAATACAAATGAACAAAAGAAAAAAAATTAAATGATATAATTGTTTCTTATCTCCTAATAAGTAATATCACCTTGGATAGCATGTTTTATATCCATCTTGCTATCATCCACATGTCTATTATGCATCTATCTATCTATCTATCTATCTATCTATCTATCTATCTATCTATCTATCATCTATCTATCTATCTATCTATTTATCATCTATCAATCATCTATCTAATCTATGTACGTATGTATGTATGTATGTATGTATGTATGTATGTATGTATGTATCTATCTATCTATCTATCTATCTATCTATCTATCTATCTATCTATCTGGCATCTATCTATCAGATATAACCTCAGCCCACATATGCACAGTAGAGGTTTCCACTTAACTATTTCTGGGCTATACTGTTCCCTCTCTTCCCTCCTCTTCCCTGAGCCCTTCCTTCTTCCTTCCTTCTCTCTCTTTCTTTCTTCTTTCATTTCTTTCCTCCTTCTTCCTTCCTTTCCTTCTTGACCAATATTTCATATTAAAATTCCAAGTTTGATATAGTTCAAAAATGTTTCCTCCCAACATATGCTGAAGCAGATTAAGTATGTTGTTATTGTTACAAGCTATCAATCCTCTTAATACTAAGGCAATTATTTAATAAGAACCAGTTCTGTTCTAGGTTCTATGCTAAGTATATGTAATAAAATGAAATACCGGCTGCTCGTGGTGGTGCACGCTTTTAACCCCAGCACTTGGGAGGCAGAAGTAGGAGGATCATCATGAGGTCAAGGCCAGGCTGAGACTACATAGTGAATTCCAGGTCAGCCAGGGCTAGAGTGAGACCCTACCTCAAAAAAAAAAAAAAAAAAAAAAAAAAAAAAAAAAAAAAAAGACACCATCACAAAACAAAACAAAAACAAATCATATCTTTCCAGGTGCCTTGGAGAAGGAGAAAGTTTAGCTGAGTTTTCTTTTTATACACTGAAATTTCCCTGTATTTGAAAAGTTTCTTTGAAACTTTATATCAGTAAAAATTTCAAAAAGGGAAAAGAAATGCTTACAATGTCTTTTCCCAGCATGACATTGATGGGCAGGTCCTTGGTGAACTGTGTACTCTGTAGTCTGGGTTTCAGCCTACCATTCTCAGAAACATAATAATTTCTTCTGTACACCAGAACTGGACCTATTGTTCAGGTTGACAGGTATGTAGAGTCAGAATGCCATGTTATCAATTTTGAGTGAAAAAAATAGAATTTATAGTTTGATAAACACATTAACTCACTTTGGGCAACCCTAACAATGCATCTGATTTATTAACAGAAAAGTGTACTTGACAAGCCTGGAATAAAAAGATGAATCAAATAGTAAATAGATTGGGTTGATGTATCCACCTCCACCAGGAACAGACAGTTCAAAATCATTGGCTAAGTATTTGCCTTTATAGACACAGCTAGAAAGTGTAACTAAAATATGCCTCTACTACAAAAAAAAAAAAAAAAACAAAACAAAAAAACAAAACAAAAAAAACAACCAAACAAAAAACATTTTGATGGCTGACCAACTCAATCTTTTTGTTTGTAGAATATTTTATTCTTTTAAACTTTTCCAACTCATTTTTGAAGGCACATATGGCATTTTTTATCTGTATTAATATAGTCAGTTCAATTACAATCAAATCTTATAATTTCTTTTATCCAGTGGCTATACATTCCTCTGTAAGATATTGTGTGCTTATATTAAATGGAATTCCTGAAAATCTAACATGAACTTCAAAAATTGAAAATCAGACCTGGGTGATTACTCAGTAAGAATGAGTGCCTGGATTTAGACCCCCTAGAGCCCATGTAAAACTGGATGCTGTAGTGGATGGCTAGAATCCAAGCATATCTGTGATGGTCAGGAGATTCTTAGATGCTTGTAGGCCAGTTAATCCGGTGAATGTATGGTGGAAAATGAAAACTCCTGCCACAAACAAGATAAAAGGCAAGGATGTAGCCAAGGTTGTCCTCTGACCTCCACATGTGTACTATTGTACATGCCTCCACAGACATGTGCAGCCACTTGAAAAATATTGAAATCACTTCAGAGTACTGTAAGTTGGCATGGCATGGTACTTTGGAGTCTAACAGACTACAACTTTATTTTAGCCAATCACAAGAGAAAGGCAGGAATGTTTGCAACAGAAACTGAGAAGAAAAAATTGGAGGATAGGTTCTGACTCGGGCACATCAATACTCCCTGATTCCTATAGTAGTTAATCTCCAGTGTCAGCTTGACTACATTTAGCTTTATCTGGGAGACAAACCACTAAAGGTCATTCCAGGGATTTTAAACTCAAAAGAGAAGACCCATCCTGATTGTGGGTGGCACCATTCCATGGACTGGGGTCTCACATTGAGAAAGGAGAAGGCTAGCAGAACATCTGCATTCACTGCTCTCCATTTCTTTTTTTATTTTTATTTTTATTTTTGTACTCAGTGAATACAGTCAAATTGGTATCACTGTTAGTCTCCTCCCTGTCTTCCCCCCTCCACAGGGACCCTCCTTGTTGGGGTATGTGGGTCATGCATTGTGAAGTTAGCCATCAGTTTTGGGTAGGAGGAAATGTCTCTGTGTATCATGACCCAATGTGTGGCTCTGACATTCTTCTGCCCCCTCTTCAGCAAATTTCCCTGACTGCTCTCCATTTCTTCACAAAAGTTGCAATGTGACCAGCTGCCTCATACTCCTGCCACCAGGGCTAGTGTCACATTTGCTGCCATAATTTCCATACCATTTTGGAGTATACCTTCAAATGGTAAACCAACATTAACCCTTCCTTCAACAAGTTGCTTTGTTCAGGCAGTTTGACACACACACACACACACACACACACACACACACACACACACACACCAAATATAGCTTCCTTCCTATTTCCCATGGGCAGTGGAGACATTGTTGTGGATCGGATGTGTCATTTCCAAAATTTATACTGAAACTCAAATCTCCAGTGCAATTTTAGTGTTAGAACTTTTAGGAGGTGATTATGTCACCAGATATCTCTCCTTCAGATTGAGATCCTTGTCAAAGGGCTGGGCAGAACTTGTATGGCCCTTCTTGGAGGAGGAGCAAGAAGTGCTGCAAACAGATACCCTTTCAGATACCCAGCTGACCCACACTCTGATCTTGGACATTCCAGCCCCTAGCACCATGAAAAAAATAAATTCCTCTTCTATATAAAATACCCAATCTCAGGAATTTTGCTCTACCAAATGGATCAAGACAAGCTCTTTGTTTGCTAAAACCTTGTAAATTTGGACTACTTTTTCTTTTCTGGGTTAAGGACTTTACTACCAGGTTTTGATTTAGATTTTGACTTAGAAAAATTTTAAATTATTTGTGTGTATGGTCTGTACATGCACCACATTTGTGATTCAGTTCCTTTACACCCTATAAACTCAATATCACTTTGACACTATTTACCAATAGGGAAGCAAGCAGATATTTTGCTCTTCACTGGAGAATAAAGTACTGTTAAGAAAAGTTGCCATGAATGAAAAGTTAGACCACTTATCATTTACTGCAGATCCATAGTTCATACCCACACTATGTTTACTTGTAGGATGTTCTCACTGAAATGAGTCAGATGAATGGCTCTCTAAGTTTTGAACACAATATTTGCTTTAGAATTATCAATGTCAATGTTATCATGAAAGCAAATCAAGACCAAGTAGCTTCAGGTGCTCAGTGCCCAGTTTCAGGGTATAGGTTACTGTGTAGTATTGTACAGACCTCCTGCATGGTAGAATAGGATTTACAACTCTGTGAGTACACAAGTCAAAAAATGAGAAATTTATATACCCCCTGTCTTTAGTACAATGTAATAAATCCTCAGTAAGACATGGGCACCTTGTGATGTTTTAGCTTTCACAATGTTGCATACAATGTGGAATATATACAATAAGCTAACAAGACCTGCAAGCCATGGATTATTTTTCTGACTTACAGAGATCAGATCCAAGGTTTCAGTAACTGCTAAACTTTGATCTACAAAAACCAACAGAAGGAAGTGTGGTTTACATAAGCCACTCTCTTTGAGGAACAACTCTACCATTGCAATGTTATCGCTACTTTGGGAGATCATGAGTTGGGTACTGGATAGTGAATAATTTTTGCTGGTTTGTCATGAAATACACTGGGTGTTCATGATGAAGTAAGGAACATTCTGTTGTAGTTATCAGTGAGACTGAAAGTGGAGTAGAATTTGGTAAGAGACTAAATGGATGGCCTCAGAACAGTGGTTCCTGAACATTAGTCAGTGGAATTGTGGTAATCTATGACATTTTCACTCAGCCACAAGGAAATGAGATATTCAAGAGAGAAAAACTTCAATTATGTGTGTTCTTCTTACAGAATTATTACTTATTGGGATGTTTTCAACTTCCTATCTTTACTGTTTATGCAATGTAATGTAATGATGATACTGGATGCAGTTTTATTTCATCCACTTAATGTCCTTTGGTGGGAAGGTAAAGAAAATAATGTTTAATCCCAGCACTTGGGAGGCAGAGGTAGGAGGATCGTCATGAGTTCAAGGCCACCCTGAGACTACAGAATTAATTCCAGGTCAGCCTGGACCAGAGTGAGACCCTACCTCGAAAAACCAAATAAAATAAAATAAATAAATAAATAAATAAATAAAATAAAATTAATTAATTAATTAATTAAATAAAAAAGAAAATAATGTTTACTCTGTTTGCTTCCTAACATTTTCAGGAGTGTTTTACTGGTTTGAAATATCCTAATATCTAAGGAGACCAAGATGTCCAGAATGTTACCCTGCTATATGATAAACTCTTATCATTTCTTTCAATTGATTACAATGATATAATATTACCCAACCTGTTAAATCTGTCCTAATTTTATCTGAGATTAGATGTCATATTCATTGGAAATTTCAAAGCTATTTAACATTATACAAAGCTTAAGATGCTAGTGTGTGTGTGTGTGTGTGTGTGTGTGTGTGTGTGTGTAAAATTTGGCCAATTGTTATGGCCTAAATATTGTTAACAGAGGGCCACTGTCAGATTCTGGAAGTATCTCATAAACAAATATTGCATTTTATATTGGCACAATTTGTTTGTTTGTACATTATTTATCCCTAACTCTGACAAGTGAGAGAAACAAAGTAGATTCTGCACCTTTAGAAAACATGTTGCCCAGTTACCAAGAACAATTTTGGTGTTTATATGCCAGACTAATGTGGATTTCCATACCATTACATGAACTGCAAGGACTGAGATCTTTGTCACCTCTTTCTCACATATCACAAACTCAGTTTATATTTTTACTGCTAAATACACATAGTCTTGTAATTATAAAATATTTAGCTGAAAGAAACTTTGAAATTCTTCTAAATCAGCACTATCCAAACTTGTATATCTTTTTAAAAATAATTTATTTTTTTAAATTTTTATTAATTTTTTTAATTTTATTTTTTTAATTTTATTTAATTTACATATTTGAGAGAGGGAGAAAGAGAGAAAATGGTCACACCAGGGTATCCAGCCACTGCAAATGAACTTTAGATGCATGTAGCATTGTGCATCTGGCTTACATGAGCTCTGTGAATCAAACCTGGGTCCTTAGGCTTTTCAGACAAGAATCTTAACTACTAAGCCATCTTTCCAGCCCCCAAACTTGTATTTCTTTATTCCCCTAAATATCATCTTTTAAGTGGAAGGAAGTAGGTTGAATAAAAATTTTGCATTGTTTTTCTGGTCCAAGCTTTACCATTGGGAAGTGTAACTATAGCTATACATTAGTATAGTAAGTTCTTGACAATGACATTTTGGAAAACAAAGAATTGTTTAGGATAGTTTAGTTTTACTGTGGGATGACAGGCCTGTGGCTAATAACCACATGTGGAGGTAGGTGTTTATACCTACAAGCAATGATTATGTTTCATTTCAGTTGGGGAATTTTAAACTTTCTTTCTGCCAGAGTCCACCACCAGAGATTTTCATTTAATGGCTTTTGCTTGAATTTGAGTTGATCATTTTGAAAGTTTCCCAAGGTGAGTCTAACACCTCTGAAGTAGTAAAGTAGTATGTACTTGTTCTGACAGCAGGTGATTTTGAAATAAAGGTAACTACACAAAGAAAGGTTTCATTTGTCCTTATAAAATGTAGTTATAGATATTATATTTAAGACCTATTCTTCCTCCAAAGGTAGTTTTTAATGAAAAAGAAAAGATGGAGGGAAGAAAATATGAGAGGAATCTTGGTACCCTGTTATTTTCATGCTTTTATAATTTCATGTCCATGCATCATTTCTTTATTTACTTCCTTCTCTACTTGTGCTGATTATCAACTCCCACCATTGTTAACCTCATGCTGGAGAAAGCTTATGTCTGTATCATTCTGAGTGGGTTTTCGCTTCCTCACATATGTTCAACTCTGAAAAACTTGTCAAAATGAAAGACCAGAAGATATGGGAAAGATGCTAGGCAAGAGTGTGGTAAGTGGGTGAGGCACTTCCTCCCAAGGGATTCGTGATCTCTCAGGGTCAGAACAAAAACCTGTACATATGTGTGCCTATGTTTTAAGCATATGGCATTCTTTCTTTCATGCTGTGCCATGTTCAGAAGGGTGGGAAAGGAGAGTGTCATGGTGTGTCTTTTGCCTCAGTGCACAGTGCTGCTCATGACCAGGGATCTGGATTTACCTCTTTCTGTATTTTATTGTGACAGTGACGCCTTGGTGTTTAGTAAATGTGTATGAAATTAATACAATTCAACAAGAGGAAAGGAGGGAATGTTGAGAGAAAGGAAGAAAGATGTGCTTAAAGTGGTATTTGATACAATAGGACATTTTCAAAAATGCTGGCAATTTCCCTGCACGCAAGTGTGGAGTGTGTGCAAAAGCATATGGGATATGAGAAAGGCCTTTCAGCAGTTTGGCTTGTGAGGTTGAACTGGTGAAGACTATCTTTAGATGGCCTCTGATGTGGGGTTTATCATTCAAAAAGGATCCTTGCCTTCTATGTGGGAAGCTGTTGTGGTCAGGTTCGCATTGCTGGTAGAAATCACCCAACCAAGAGCAGCTTGTGGGAAAAAAGTTTACTTTGGCTTATAGGCTCACAGGGAAAGCTCCATGATGGCAGGGGGAAATGATGGCATGAGCAGAGGGTGGGCATCACCCCCTGGCCAACAGAAGGTGGACCACAGCAACAGGAGAGTGTGTCAAACACTGGCAAGAGGAAACTGGCTATGACACCCATAAGCCCACCCCACAAATTACACTGCCTCCTGAAGGTGTTAATTTCCAAATCTCCATCAGCTGGGAACGTAGCATTCAGTCCACCTAAGTTTATGGGGGACACCTGAACCAAACCACCACATTTCACCCCTGGACCCATAAACTGCTATCTATACATGATGTAAAATACAATGCATTCAGTTCAACTTTAAAAGTGTCCATAGTTTTTATCAATCCCAATGATGTTCAAACATCTCCATAGTCCAAGATCTTTTAACTGAGCCATAATACTCCCCCCCCAAAAAAAAATCCTCAAAAAACCCATAATGACACAGAAGGAACATTCACATCACAAACGGTGGCATTGGACATAGAAAAAAAAAATTCCACTAGTACAAGATTTAAATAACCAGGGCAAACACCAAACTCTGTAGCATCAAATCCAACAACTCTAACCAGTGACAAGTCTCCAAGTCCTATTCTAATCAGCAATAAGTCCCTGGAGTTCCAATTCCACCACTCCAGCTAGGCTACTCACAGTCTTGGAAAATTTCATCTGGGGGTTGCAGCTCTTCTTGGCAGCCATCTCATGGTTTCAGCATCTCCACTGGGTCTGCACTATAATCCACGGTTCATCCTCAGGGCACCATTGGGTCTCTGTGCAGGCATCTAGAAAACCTGCTTCACACTCACTACTCATGGCCATTTTCAAAACACAAGACTGTGTTGCAAACTCATTGACCCTCTTTCCTACATTTCTTGTATCCCATAATACCAAGTAGAGTACCAATTTGTTAACCCAGGGGACAATAAAGCAGACTTTGAAGAGCAAGACACTCCCTGAACACTCAGGCCCCTTCAAAAGAGGCTACATTCTTTCTTTGCCCCAGTGCAGGTCAGCTGACTCAATCTCAAGGGTTGTAATCTCTCAATTGCACCTAAAGTTTCCTTTTTTTTGTTCCATATCCCTCTGTTCTCACCAGTCCATTTCTATGCAATGCAACCCTGCACAACTTCTCAGGATCTGGTTATAAAAGCAAGCCTCTCACACAAAGTGTTTGTAGTGACCAGGCAAAGCTCTTTCTAACCCTTATAAGCCAAATCTCACAGTCCGTGGTTCTTACTGCATCCAGGTCTTTCAACTGTGACTAGAATAATCCATCAAACTGTACTTACAACATTGCAAGGCATCTCCTAGGCCAAGGTTTCATATCCTTCCATATTTCCCTGAAAATCAGCTCCAAAAAAGACCAAAGCCACAGAGTCAGGTGTGTAGCAGCAATCCCACTCCTCAGTACCACTTTACTGTTTCAGTCAGGTTTATATTGCTGGAAGAAATTATCAAGAGAAGCTTGTCAGGAAGAAAGGTCTATTTTAGCTTCTAGGCTCAAGGGGAAGCTCCATTATGGCAGGGGAAAATGATGACATGAACAGAGGTTGTACATCACTCCTTGGGCAAATAAGATGGACAAGGACAATAGCAACACAAGGATGTACCCAACACTGGCAAGGGAAAACTGGATATGATACCCATAAGCCTGCCCCCAACAATACACTGCCTCTAGGAGGTGTTTGTTCCCAAATCTCTATCACCTGGGAAACTAACATTCAGAACACCTAAATTTATGGAGACACCTGAATCAAACCACCAAAGAAGTGAAGAAGGTAATGTACAGAGAGTAGAAATCTAGATCTTAAACCGCTCTCTTGGTTGTGGAAATTGGTTTTCACTGTCTCCATCCTCTGTTGGTTGAAGCTTGGTACTGCTGTATTTCTAGATGCTTTCATTCTCTGAGAGTATGATGAAGAGCATGGCTTTGTATATAATATGACCTAGAGGACAGTCCGACTGAGGAAATCTTTAGATTCCTGCTTTTAGTCATTAACTGACTGCTTTGGTTAGAATGTACCTGTGCACTGCCCCCTTAGGCTCCTGTGTTTGAACACTTGAACTGCAGCTGATAGATAGCACTGTTTGGGAAGGTGGTAAAATCTTTTGGAGATGGAGTTTTGGTGGAGAGAGTGAGTCATTGAGTATGGCCCTTGAAGTTTTAAAGGCTGGACCCCCTTCCTGTTTTCCCTCTGTCTCCTTTTTAAATGTTATTTATTTTTGAGGAGAGAGATAAAGGGGAGGGAGGGAGGGAGAATGCTAGGGCCTGTAGCCACTGCAGATGAACTCCAGATTCATGTACCATTTTGTGGATCTGGTTTTACATGTACTGGGGAATTGACTCTGGCTTTGGAGGCAAGTGACTTAACCACTGATCCATCTCCCTTACCCTGCCCTCTGCCTCTTGGTTGTTGATGCAATGTGATCAGCTCTGCTGAATGCTCCTGACACCATGCCTTCCCTGCCATGAAACTTCCACTTGAAAATAACCCTTTCCCTTCCTTAAGTTTCTTCTGGTCAGGTATCTTGTCCCAGCAATGAGAAAGTAACTGATACAATAACTTTTCAGGACTGTGTTGCTCTGAAGCAAAAGAGAATGAAAAGAAGCAAGTATATCTCAATTTTTTTTTTTTACCTAAACTGACTTTTATTTTACTCTTTCTCTTCTTAGTTTGTTACTATTCCTTAACTGAATGTATTATATTTCTTTTACTTATTCTATATTTATTTGAGAGAGAGAAAGAGGCAGAGAGAGGGAGAGAGAGGAGATAGGGAAAGAGAATGGGCATGCTACGGCATCCATCACTGCAAATGAACTCCAGACGCATATACCATCTTGTGCATCTGGCTTATGTAGGTCCTAGGAAATTGAACTTGATCCTTTCGCTTTATGGGAAAATGCCTTAACTGCTAATCCATCTCTACAGCCCATTCATTATATTCTTAATAGGAATGTGAAGCTCACTGTAGATTATACTTAACAATGATTTCATTTTTAATATTTATTTTTTCTATTTTAAAATTTATAAATTCACTTTTTCCTTTTGAAAACAATTTAGCATGTGCAAATGTATGTATATGTATATATTTTTGATTTGACATTTTGTTTTTTTTAAACTTCTAAAGTATTTTATTTATTTATTTGAGAGAGAGAGAATGGGCATGTCAGGGCCTATAGCCACTGCAAATGAACTCCAGATGCTTGAGCCACCTTGTGCATCTGGCTTATGTGGATGCTGGGGAATTGAACCTTGGTCCTTAGGCTTCATAGGAAAGTGCCTTAACTGCTCAGCCATCTCTCCAGCCCTTGTTTGGTTTTATATACAGGGTCTTGCTATGTAGCCCAGGTTGGCCTCAAGTTTGCTATGTGGCCCAGGCT